>NC_051179.1:22864058-22966248 GCF_013339695.2 Rhipicephalus sanguineus
GCCAGAGGGACAAGCGCAGTGCAGCAGATTCCACAAAACAAGAATATTCCACCATAGAGTTCCCTAAAATGACCTAGAGGGAACTCTGGCCCTGCGATCGTTCAGCCACCATGGGAATGATGGGTAGTACACGGATTTGCCTAGTCTTCGTGCTTGTGGGCTTCGAACGCACTTGTGGCTTTGTTTATTGCTATGTTTGGTTTTCTTTCGGATGAAAGAATGGATCGTTGTGAACTTCATGACCAGATTTGAATCGATGAGCCTAAAGAAGTTAAAGTGGTGAAGTGAAACTGCTGATTTTTGCTGAACTTCGTTTTGCGACAAAGCGGATGCAGGCGACACGGAGCCAAACGGAGCCGAAAGAACGAAGTTTAGACAAATCTGTGTACTACCCATGATTCCCATGCTGGCTGAAGCGCGATGCATTGCAGCTCCCATAGACACTAGCGCCAGAGTTCCCTCTAGTAAGTATTGTAGGAAACTCTACGTATTCCACTACCCTACACAAAGCAATGAACAGCATCAGCTTATTGTTGTGCAATTCTGCTACTTATCCAATAGTGCACAAAGATTAGAGTACTGCTTTAAAAACACTGTCGCCTATGTGTCTTTCTGCATGCCTCTATCAATTTATATTTTTTACTTATGTCAAGATCAACACTGAATGACAAGTACAACTATTTTCTTCATCAGTCCGCACTTGTAACCACATAGGTAGAGAGTTTTGTGAATACAAAATTAGGAAATGCAAGGTGCTGGGTGCACAGGAGAATGCAAAAAGAGTACAAAACAATACAAGGGTATGGTGCTTTTGGTGCACAGGGATGCCGAAGTGTGCAATCTCCAAAGCTCCCCGATATCTTCCCATCGTGCGCACATATGCAGGAAAGGGTACAGGGCCATAGCAAAGGTTATGCGCTCTGTACCAGTGGTTATTAATTAAACAGCAACACAGAAACTAAAAACCACATAAGGAATTTCTTGACTGCTACCCATTGTGGCTGCCAACTAAATAAATTGATGATGCCACGACATAGGTAAGCAATGAAAACAATGTGCTCAAGAGCCTTTGAACTATTACAGCACGCTGTCAAAGCCCTGTACACAAGCACACATCTCTGAGAACTTGCAGCCCCGCCAAGCATGCGTGTTGTTATTGTTCACACCTCCAAGGTGTCTACACCTGGCTTTCCAAGCTCAACTGTCTCAATGGACAATGCTCCACTTGGAAGAGCACTCATTCGCAGTGAACGAAAGAAAGCAGCGCGTCAGGCTTAAATCTGCAACGGTACAGGCAGGGGCTAACATCAACAGCCCTGAGGCTTGTGCTGAACACAGATGCCATTTTGGGAATGGAGGGAGGGTTGCGTGAGCACAGTGGAAAATTTTTCTGGCAGAAAGACCAAGAGGAATGGCTTTCAGTGTAGTGGTGACCCCTCTTCATCACCTCTGATTAGATAAGCCAACAAGGCATCCCGGTTTTCCTATTGTTACACAATCTTCAAAACTATCAACTATCAGTAACTCCGCGTCTGACTGCTTTGTCTTGCAGTGAAGTACGTGCACAGATATCGGCTGACAGACACGTGAGCCCAGGGTTGGCAAAATTTAATGATTTTTTTCGCTCTATCTTATCCACCACACATGATTATGGTAACATCGAGCTGCTGCCTGGGTCGTTGACAAAGTGCAGAAAGGAAAAACAATTTATTCCCTCTACCCTTAAAGGCCCTCAGTTGAGGGTACAAAATAATAAAGTCTGTGAAAACTTGAGATTGGTTTACTAACCAGCAGTAGTAACAGAATTGTAATAAATTGTAGTAGAATTCCTACACTCTCCCGACTAAAATGCCGGCCCAACAAGCTCAACAATGACAATTTTTACAATGTCGGTGCAACATCAGAAACACTTGTACCATGACATTACTAAATATTTCTATACTCTAAAACGTGTAACATTCCCGTATTCATTAATTTACTACAGCTCCCTCGTACTGGTACTGTAAAAACATGCAGTTCAACTTTCCAACCCTGCCTTGGATAACACAGTAATAAACCATGTAAGGACATGCTTTTTAATTTAACAGCTTAGGAATTTAAAGAAACACGTCAAGAAGTATGCGTAGTAAACCACAGGGGAAGACACTGACTTTTCCTTTGCTAATACAGCTAAAATGCAAAATGTTCTCTCTGGGAGGGGCCACATATCTACTGCGACCAAAGCACGAATAAAAGGATTTATACATTGGGTTGCTTCTGCAGCTGTTGCGATATTTTCAGTGAACTTTGACCTTGCTGCCAACACAGAATACCTGTACGAGGATTCCATTTTCCCACAATAACTTCAATGAGACATTTCTGTTATGCCTACACTTCTTAGGTAAACCAACCACAACTTTCCCTCCCACATAAACGTTCCTCACATTTTCTACTTTGCTTTAGCTGCTCTGATAAGTTCTTGGAATCTTTTGGACAGAATACATTATCCTGGATTTGACCCCCCAATGCAAGTTAAACAATTCCTGCTACTCAATTCAATGCCTATCATATCTGCTGCTCACAAGCAAGCAATCCACCATTCAGCCTACCTAGAAAGTGCAAAAATGAATCACCTGGAAATAAAACAATTATGTGACTTCTTTTTTAAACCCATACCACGCGACCCCCCCCCCCCCCAAAAGAAAGAGTTCACAAGAGGAACAAAAAGAGCACCACAAATGCCTACCTGTTGCAAGACTACACTGTCACATAAATGCTGGAACATAGTTCTTCAAATTGGCATATCGCCCCAAAAGCAGGCTTGCAAATTAATTTAATATTGAACAGGCTTTTTCATCTTCAATGTAAAACTGCACTCACATCCCAGCATTTGCTATGTTAAAACTTATGTAATTATGCAGCATACTACAAGGCGTAGTTGGCGTCAAGCATAAATGAAACATTAAGAGCAAGTAATGCAGCCCTACTGGACAACTCTCGGCAGAGCAAATAGCCGCGCATTTTATACTTAATTTTAAGTTTAAAATGCAGCATTGTGGGCCACATAGGATCTCAAAGCTATACAAATCCTAAAAAAACACCAAAACAAATGCTCAGGCATGCTGATAATCCTCAAGTACGTTTAAAAAGCATGAACCAAACATAGGCAAAAGAGGCACATAGCACATGCACACAGGCACTGCATCCAACAATTTTTTAGATCCCGTTGCCACCCTATAGGCAACATAATCGTGTGCTGCCTGAAACACAACATCAAAAACCTGCTGTAACAGGTTTTCAGTTTCATGCACTCATTCGTGGCAACAGGATCTCAAAAACAAATATGTTGGAAGTAGCGCCTGTGTGTGTGCTGTGCCTTTTTCATCCGGGTCTACTCCGTGCTTTTTAAGCATACATAAAGAAACATTGCTTGCAAAAAAAGCAGTGCAAGAAAGTACTTTGCTATAGTCTTTTAATGTTCACAGTCGATGATAATGCTACTTATATCTCATAATGTTGCAATGAAGTGCTTTCGAAGTTCATACCCAAAGTTAAAACACTACAGAATATTACACCTACTGCCACACGCTACACCCGAACAAGATACACGAGTGAAAGATGAAAGTCTAGCCGGAAAAGTCGATCTCATCAAGCGATATATGATATGTCACAAGCTAAATATTTACTACAGACATAACAATGAAGCTGATCACATTTACTTCAGTTCTATGTCCAGCTGCATACAGTTTGTATGAGGTGCTTGAAAACTATTTGAAAAATATTCGAATGAGCAAACAGTGGCTGTTTACTTTGACAACCTCAAAGTACTAAACATTTTCTAAATTCATAAACTGGTGCTTTAAATATTAATACACCACAGGAAATAACCCTGCAAGGAACCAACCTTACTCCACTAACCCCCTGAACCGTATGCTTCGCTATGTCTAATTTCGCCAGTCTAAGCAGAAACAATGAGAACGAACAACATTGACGCCTGCACCACTCATTCATAAAGCCTTTTAAAAGCTACTTATGCAGCAACCGTTAAATTTTTACATGCAGCAAAACTGGAAGCAGAGCTCTCAACCACAGTGAGCTTAGAACACTATTTTTTCGGGCTGGTTTTTCAACAGCACGACGATTCATAAGCAGCACCAGCCTTTTATAGCTACAGAACTTCACTGACTGCTGAGTAAATTTAATTTAAAAAAGCAGCTATCATTTATACAGTAAAAAAATTTTACTTGGCAGTAAGCACTACCTCTGTTTTGCCTTGTTTTTGTTATTTCACTAGACTGCTTCTACATACATGCAGGGAGCTTGCTTTTTATTATCCCAGCTACTGTGCTTTACGACACAGTTGGAAACCACAGTTCCCACTGAGTGCTGTGAAGCTAAAGATAGAAAAAACTTTTTTTTAAAGCCACTGCATTTGAAAGGTTCGAAAGCAACGCTGAAGCTTCAGCAGCACAATAATAAAAAAAAGGATCTGGCACATGTGACGTCCTCCACATATATAAATGCCAGGATGCACAGTGACCTA
The DNA here is from genome assembly GCF_013339695.2 of Rhipicephalus sanguineus. Lineage (NCBI taxonomy): Eukaryota > Metazoa > Arthropoda > Arachnida > Ixodida > Ixodidae > Rhipicephalus > Rhipicephalus sanguineus. The sequence goes on from NC_051179.1 coordinate 22,868,581, forward strand.
CACATGTGCAGTTTCCTGCTGCCTCTGCCTTCTATTTTTCACTAGCAACAAGCTTTGACATCTGTCCGTAACACAATGGCTTGAAGGCATACAGGGTCCAGGAAGACAAGCATCTCTGCAGTTTCTGCCTCATCTTTTTTTAAGATCTGAACCCGATTTCTCAGAGCTACAACTGTATAAATTTAACAACCTGATAAGTACCACTGAAATACAATTAAATATGACAAGAAAAAAGATATTTGGCAGGACTGCTTCCACAGACATGTTTGTTCCATTGTGTAGCGTGAAATTGTCATTCAGTCATTTTCTGAACCTGAAAGTCGCTTGGAGCCAGAATGTGATATGGTACATATACAAACACACAGACCAACTCAGTCACTTTGAAGTGGTTAGTTTGTAAATCATGTTGAGGCCTCACAGTTTCATTCGTCAGATTTCTACACGCATTGTATAAGGTTATTTAGCAAGTTACTAGTGTGTATTAGATTCGGCAGGCGAGCTCGCCGTACGTAAAAGAAGTGTGTAATAAATGTATAAGTGTTGGTTTGCCCGACGGCGTCTACAGTCTCAGTGTGTTCCGAGAGCGGCAATCACTCCTCAGACCCCAAAACGTGATGCTTAAAATTGGTACTAAAGCATCGTTTTTAACTCTGCAGAACAGGCATTGGTGTTAGCACGGGAGTTTATAAACCAATTTTCAAGTTTACTTGTGGATATACACAACCTTAAAAGTTTTAAGTTGTGTTTTTAGTCCCATCGAAGACCATATCATTTCATTAAATCATGAAAGCGAATTCCAAAATGTTCAGTTAAAACATATTGCAATGCACTTCGGATATAAGTGCCATCAGAATTCACAAAGGACGTACAATCAAATACTAGTCCACTGCATGATTAGCATAAAGCCAACTTGTGCCACACAACATAATTAAACAGCCAGACTTTTCTTGGTTTCTCGCTAGACTACCTCAGAATGCTGAAAATGCACGTGGGCACACAGTAAAGCTTGTCAAATTACCCAGGGCAATCTTTCACAACTCATACAAACATTCCATTCCTGATCACAACTTTGATGCTACTTTTCCTTTCCTATTTACAGTGAGGACACTGTGTCATACATATTCACAGCCACTCCAACCTTGGCCAAAAAGTAATTCTTGGGTTCTGAGAAAATAAACAGCGCCAAATTTACCATGAGATCACCGATGCATGCTGTGAACATGTAGTCTTTCATAGAGGGCCAGCCCCATAGGTGTTTTTACTGGATTTTTTTTATATTTCTTAGTTTTTTTCATCAGGCTACAACAAGTAGTGTTGGAGGAAAGTCTGGCATCTCTTCCATGCCTACAATAAAATGCTGTCTCTAAATAAATGCCTTTCAGCAGTCCCACTTGCTGCCAAAGTGATCAACACATTAAATTTTTCCTCCTTTTTATCATGTTTACCTGCAATCAAATACCTTTTTTTTTTGCAATTCAAGTTAAATTCATAATGAATCACGGAGGATCTTATAAAATGAACTGTGTTGTAATACAGTGTTAACCAAGAAAATACACCGTCAGGGAACATTGCTGCTGGTTATGCTTTGGCAGAAAAAGTATGAAAAAAAAAGCATTTCAGAAAAGCTGAAGGCTCACTCTTAACTCTTTCAGACGCCACCTATGAAGGAATGTGTGTAAATGCGTCAAATCGATACGTTATTTCGAGGCACTCGATAATATATTGCAACAAAAATAATGTCGTAAAACGCTAATTTATGTGTGTTATGGTAATGATTCCTAATTGTTATATAATTAAATATCTATTTATTCTGAAGCCATTCATGCTCTATTTCTGCATAAATAGAATGAAATCTCAGGCTAGAAATATAGTGCAAACTCATTTTTGCTTATGTCCATATTGAGCAAAGAAAACTTATACTTTTGACGTGGGTCGCGAGAACCGGCACGTCGAACGACTCGTCAAATATGGTAGTGCCTTCAGCAAAGTTATCATATACAATAGTACGCTGGAAAATGAAGTTAAATGAAAACAAATTTACTATGCAGGAAGTTCAATTCATCCAAAGCTCAATGTATCTTGCTCTTTTGTAGCCCCTAGTCGATACAAATAGCAAAAACAAGTGGTGTACACAATTGTGTACATAGCGTCTCAAAGGGTTAAACCAAGCAACAACCAACCATTACTGCTCTTTCTTTGTGTGGTTATTTCACAATAAATTTCCGTTCACAAAAACACTGAGGTGAATAAAGACAAGTATACTTGTATTATAACAAAGTCAAATTCGTGAAAATGAAGAGGGGCAAGGCCAGGCATCTGCCTCGTCTTTCTGTGTCCATCTTCATTTGCACTAATCTGACTGCTACAATGCCAGACCAACTAGATCAACAGTCTGCCCCTAGACAAAAATACTTGAAACTACAGCAAAAAACTAAACAAATGCAAAAGAAGAGAAGACAACATTTGTGTTGTTTTGCACTGTGATTTCAAGTATGGATTACCAATGCACCCATCGTGCCATTCTTTTAAAGTCAAGCTATTACTAGGCAAGTTACTACTAAAGATTGTAACCCAGAAATTTAGAAACCTGTAACACTGACAGATTGCACACTACATATGCCACCAGATGGAGCCATCCTCTTTAATATTCCCTCCTATTGTGAATGGAAGTGCCGTGACAATTCTTGCAACCCATAAGCCTCAGACACCTTTAGGAGTTGCTATGCAGGCTTGTAAGACATATTTTGTTTGCGTCGTTTTTATTTTGAATGGCTGAGTATCTCCTGCCATTTTTTTATATATGCAGCATTCCTTATCACACACATTGGCTGACTCTTTCACAAATGCCTGCATGACGCATCTTCACTGACACTGCAAAGATGTGTTAAATGTTCCCTGCTGCATTACTTCTTCTCATATGTCCTCCTTCATTTTATTTTTTTTTCCACTAAGCTGCTACGCACAACCACGTTATTCATAACCTTTCATTAAGACTGCAGAACTAAGAAGTCAAACGAATTGTACTCTGCCGTGCAAACAAAATACTAAGTAAAAGCACTTCTCATTACTACTACAAGGGCGAAGGTGAAGCTAAAACTGTCAGTAGCTTCGCAATGAAACGTGAAGGACTGCAAAAGAAGAGCCCGACGAGTGGCTAGCGGACAAAGGAGGAAGTGAACGCAGACAGCGGAGGGGGATTTTCCAGGCATAGACAAGGTACCCAGCACCTGGCATTCCTCCACAAAACTGTACAACGGCTAGACATCAGGGCCTAACCAGCTCCAACCAGCATGACATGTTGTAATTAGAGTCGTCCTAATGTAATATAAGCAATTTGGATGGTGTCGACATATCCTGGCAGCGCATGAATTTCCCAGTCAAATGCATAAAATGATGATGGTTATGCAAGTTAATTGGACATGACATGCTATAATACTAAAACCAGAGGAAGGGAAATTTTAAGGGCTCGTTTTTCTTTGCCAGACACGACATTAATTAGGACTAACAGACAAGAAACCCAAGGAAAGTATAGGGGATGTTATTTTGTAGTACTTATTATGTAAATGTGAAGGAAGTAAAGTGGACAAAAAGATCTTTTCATCCACCTTTTTTTCTTCAAATTTACATATAATTACTACAACTAAGATTCCTTATACTAAAACCAGTGTAAGATAACATTCGTATGAAAGAAATTTGGGCAGAGGCCGTTTACACATAAATCTGGCAAAACCAAACAAGAATTATGCATTTAGATTACGATACAACGTGGTATGCTGTGTTTACGCAATGTACCATTATTAGTATTACAAGGAATAGCCTAAAAAAAACGCATCGGGGAAGAACGTGGAACAAGAACACTGTACTGCTAAGACTCAGAACCTTGCAAAAGAGTGTTTGTTTTGGGCTGACTAGTCATCTTGTTAGATGGCAGAATTAAGAAGTGTGCAAACACAGGAGGAAGAAAAGACCACTGGACAGCACTGTAGCTGTCCTACGGTTTAAAATTTTGTATTTAGCAAGAAAAATCAGATGCATTCTCATGCTAAAGAAACTTTTAAACACACTATGTAAACATTTCTAAACACCAGGCTCACTCAAGCTGCCTGAGACTTTTGTTCCATGCAGCAGTGGTCTTTTATTGCCAATACCTAAACACACATGCTCAATGGAGGTGAATGCACCCTTAATGAACACATCATTCTTCATTAAAATAGACTCCTTATGTCAGATCATCTTCAGTGAATGATAAACATTTCACACAAAGGGCACTGAGGCTGAATGAGATAAGATGTTTTTATTCTGTTGGAGACTGGGAAGTACACACAATGATATAGACAGCTATATTTTTTACAAAATCAACACCATGATGAAAATGACCAAAGTGGTTAACTACCCTGATACCACATTAAGTAGCCTTTCCATTAAGACCATTATTTAAGTATACCAGCATGTTATAAAGGTTTGGATTCAATTTTCCTTCCCAACGAATAGCACCTACTCAGAAAATGTTACTGACATCCCATTCTATAAAGCTTACAGCACTTTTTTTTTTCATGACTATGTGGCTCCAGCCTAACTTTCGTGTTGGGTGGTAATGGTCAAGGAACCACTGCCACAAGTGTGGTTTCCGTTACTCCTTAACCGATCTAGCCAGTACATAAAACCAGCATAGCCACTAAAAAGAAAATAAGAGCTAATGGACTCCTCAAACCAGATTCTGCAGTTACAATACATAGAATAGAACTGAACTACACACTTCTAGCACTCAATTTTGTGACTGTAGTGGATCCTGTTCTAGGAGTCGACTAGCACTTTCAGCCTACTATTACTGGGATATAGAAATCGCTTATATTATCTCTTATCTCTGAACATATATAATAAGTACTTCTGCAAGCATTCTATCACACGATAACACTATCCCTCACTACTGCTTCGATAAACTTTCACCATCCTCGTAGAACAAGCAAACCATGTCTGTAAAGATATTAACCATTTAAGAAAATGATGCAACCTAGCAATAAACATTTATACACAATACTGGATCATTTACGTGTCCTACACACAATATATGCACCCAATTCATTTGACCAACGATATGTATTGAAACTGCACAATGAACTACCTGCTCTCTTATTGCTGTGCATTCCAACAGAGGAATCTAAATACAACTGAGCAACCCTATTAAGAAACAATGTTCACTGTAAGGAACAATTGATGGCCACATTTCTTCAGTGGAGATTGCAATACTTTGCAGAGATGAGACTGCTCTGAAGTACATGTCGCAAGCTCTGAAGGCCATCAATTGTTCCTTTACAGTGAACATTGTTTCTTAATAAAATGTTCCCCCCCCCCCCCCCCCGGAGTCTGAGCACTCACAGCATCTAATTCTAGCTTTAGGAACGTCTGGTTATTCAGCTCTTGAAATCACCATTGCATTAGTTTCTTACGGATGAAAGTAATAGATGACCTAAGTTTTCAAATGAATGGATTAGGTCTCAGGGCTGGAGATGAAAAAGTTTAAGGCCTTCAAAGAGCCCATAACTGTTATGAAGTGTGTAAGCAAGGCATGGAGAGATGACAGGAGTGGAAAGAACATCTTTTACGCAGTTAACAAGTAAAAATATCAGGAGTAGCCTCGCCACAAGTGATACATATCTCAAGGGGTCACTGATTTCAGTTCCTGTACCCACATACAGTTTCAGGCTTCTTAAACTAGTGTATACGTGACAGGCGATTCACTGTACAAACATAATATGCAAAACTGTTTTCATCATACAGTGCTTGATTGCACGATGGAGTAGCAAACACCAAGCTCAAGCCCAGCATATTAGAAATGGCCACCAATCTCGTATGTCTTAATTCCCTCTTAAAAATCGCCCCTGAGACGTTTAGCACGTCGTCTCTGAGAAAGAAAAGCGTGTTACATGCTTTCCAATCTAATTGGCCATGCTCTGCAACGCAACGGTGGAAGTTTGCCAACTTTCCAGCGGGAAAAAGAACGCGGAATTGCCAGACGGGGTAGACGTCGAGACTGGGCTTTTTGTTCTTTCCCGTGGACCGAGCTTTTCTTCATCGCATTCGGCGGAATCTCATGGAGAGAGAGAGAGCACGGCAGCCGTGCGCACTCGCACAGTCTCCCCCACGGGTTACGCGCAACGAATGAATGAGGCAATGGGGTGCCGGCAAAATGCTTCGGCGTGCATAGTTCCTTCCGGCTAACTCCAATCCATGTGGCCCCGCGCCGCTGTTGATCAAAACGCGATCTAGGCGGGCAAAAACGAAGCATCGCGTTTTCGATCCCTCCGAAGCGTCGCTTTCGCGATCGGTCACTCAGTCAAACAGGAGGAAAAACAAAGAAAAGCAAGTGCGACTGTGGGAGGGGAACGTAGCTGTTTGCGAACAGAAATACCCCCAGCGCTGGCGAAGGCCGGCCGAAGTCCAGAAAGCCTAGCCACGTCGCGACCACGCCTAGGAAAGGAGCGTGAATGCAACCCCCGCCGCCGACGGTTCCCGCTTCGCCGGGCCGACGATCGCCCCTACCTAAGTACGACTCCTAGCTGAAGTACCGGCGCATTTAGCCCACCCCCATCAAGTCGGTACGTTTCTGCGGAGCCTATCTGCTAGCATGACGTAAACCAGCACGAGGGGAAAGTCTCGCTAGAAAGCAATCGGCGAAGAATCACGCCCGGCGATTGCTCGCCGAACTACGTCACTCGTGTTCCGTCTACCCCCCAAAGTTCGCGGCGGTTCCTTCTTTTCTCGTAATACGTGGCGTGACAGTGAGATTATTCGGCATGCGCAAGTAGTACAATACAGAGAGTGCGCTAGCGCACGACCACAACTAAGGATCACAGTTCCGAAGGCGAGCCCTAGAAAAAAAAAAAAAAAAAGCTACGCGCCGCAAACGTCCTTTCACGTCGTCCGCTATCGCGCAGGTCGCGACAGCGGCGCACAAGGCTAGGTATAATTCTAGGGTGCCCGATAAAAAAAAAAAGAAGTAATCAATCAAACAAACAAGATAACTATTCGCAGGAAGCCGACTGTGCGAAGCGATCGCCGATAACCGCCGTCGAATTCCCGGCACCACGCGCTCACTGCGGGCGCTAGCAGAAGATCGCCCCAGGTCTGACGCCGCGATTTACATCGTTGCACTTCTTTTTTCCAAGTTACGTCTATTCGAACAGTACCGGCTTAATACAGCGCAGCGTTACACAAGCCGGCTAAACGTTATTGCGCTGCAAAAGCGAGCGATCGACGAATTTCGATGTATCGGAGAGTTGCGTGCAGTTGAAAAACTTTTTCTCGAGTACGCGCTCCATTCATAGGCAACAACGACCGAGTAAGTCGATCGGACTCGCTCGTGAGCGGCTCCGATGTCGTTCGAGAGATTAATCCGGCTCACCTGTATTGAATTTGGTAGACGACAACAATCAGAATGGAGCGAATCGGCCGAAAAGCGGCGTTTACACGGCGAGTCGCCGGCACTTTGCTAGCTCGGGAGCTTAGAAAAAGGCACTCCTACTCGAGAAATAAACAGATGCACACGATCCGAGCGTTAAAAATGATCAGCACTTTTATTTACGGCACCGGTCTGGACATTACAGGGTGCGAACGGTAGTTGCCTGTCACATGGCACGCCGCAACGCAATTCGAACAGGCAGCAGAACGAACAAAGACTGGGCGTCCGCCATATTGGACTCCGCCGAGGAAAAAGTCGGTTGTCTTACCTGATTGAGATCAGGTTTTACGACAAGAGCGTTCCCATCGGAAGCCGTAACTGTTCAATCCCACAAGATGAACATCCCACGGGACTTATGACACATCTTGGGTTATTCCGCACGGGTTCGCCGTCATTATTTTTTGTCACAAATCTTCGCACTACACAAAACTTGTAAACATCCTCCTACACCTCTGTCGTAAGCTCAAAATGGCCGCCCTGCGCCGCCGTACCGAGCATGCGCGGCGGGGGAGAAGCGCGTGACGTTCGAAAAGAAACCAACGCGTTCCGGTTTCCCAGGACAACAGCACAGCGTTGCCGGACGAAGCGCGGGAATTTCGTCGCTGCGAAGCGCAAAAAGCCTCGTTGCGACTGCTTGGCTTTCACAAAACTTTGAATTTCTTCTTCATTTACCCGTGTGTCTAATTGACAATGACACTTCACTGTGTATTTACCTCACATGATTGCAAAAATAAAATGTCTTCTACGGCTTTTGCGGTGCGCAAGTGAACAAAATGGCCAGTTTTTGTCATTTTCGCGCTATGAAATTTATCACCCTCTATTTTACGTGACCTGCGTAAAACAGAGTAAGAACTAAGAATGTGTTGTACGATGACATTGACAGAGAGCCTGAGGCGAAAACGAAACTGAAATTGGAATATGAAGCACGCTATTCCGTGAGCGAGGGAAGGTGGTGAGGTAATCCGCAAAATGTTTTTCGGAGCTGCGAGCGCGCCTGAATGTGCATCTCTTACTGCATAACGCTTATAATTAAGCAAATAACTACGTCGGTCGCGAAAACATGCTAACAAGCTACACGCGGTGGTTGCAACCACTGATCTCCACTAATGGAGGTCAGTGGTTGCAACCTAAGAAAAAAATGTTAGCTCCGCCCATAGAACCGCGGCGCGCCTGCTCGTCACCTGTGAAAGCTGGTCTCCGTTTGAACCGTCAGTGCTTTTTCACTGTTAGTGTAAGCGCTGAGCTTATCAGGGGTTAAAGGTTCGTCGTTGCTACCTGAAACAATATGTTTGGCTGGGCAGCGACGTCAGACTCCCCGAGGAAATTCTCTAGGACGTTCAGTTTTTCAACCGAAAACCAACGACACACACATGTTTCTGTATGATAAAGTCAACTATCTGAAGCTATAGACATAGAGAAATGCTATAGACAACAGCTCGTTAGATGTTACAAAAGTGATTAAACGTTGTTGGCTAGCGTGAACCCGCCTGCATGAAATTGTTGATGGGAAGTCACCGTCGATGCACCTACTGTTTCCAAAAGCCTTTCTTCCTGGCCCGCCAGAAGAAATCGTAACATTGTTCATCGACAGATTTTGTTATTACTTATTCCTTTTCTACATAACATTGCGATTTCGAAAGGCCTTGAGGCATCATAGCGGGAGTTATCAAATCACGAATTTGTGGACCATTTGCCTAATTGTGTTCATTAACAAACTATGGCACCCTGATATTGTTTTTGTTTGTTTTTTTGCCTGTTTTTTTTTTTCATCTAGTATGCATTCATTTGACTGGCAACATGTATGTGCTCACTCCTGCAATATCTTGCTATTCAATATGGCAGTGTTTGTAAATAAATTAACTGGGTGAAACTTTTAATTAGAGGATACGTTCCCTTGCTGAGCGACAATTAACCTTTTCCTTTCTTTTCATTTTTTAGACATCTGATGTACCGCAAGCTTTTGTCGCTTATTGTATATAACCAGGATCACTACAGGGTAACTATTTCAACAAGAATGTTTTTGTGTTGCTTATACCGAAGTCCTTTGATACTTTCAATCTTCGATGGACCGGACGTGCAAAATTCGTGAAGCGAAGTATGCGTGGTTGCCTATCTAAATCAAAATTTAAAAAAACAAAAAAAAATGATGGCGATGCGCAGTATCTCTGCACGCACGTACGAATCTTCGCCGATTTATCTAATCAGCAAACTCCATCTCCTCACACTACGGTTTTGTGAAAAGCACATTCACACACTGAGAACAAGTGGTGCTCTGCATGCAGCTGCCGTTTGAAACGGTTGCACCTGTATAGCGTTTACGACCGTGCGTAAAACGAGATCTGTGACGTCACAGTGTGACCACGGACATATATGTGTATAGACATATATATGTCGGTCGCTGCACCTGCGTTCAAAAGGGCAGCTACGTACGTTTGGGTTGTATGACTAAATTCGGTTTGCGAGCATCTTTTCTTTCCCTCGTGTCACATAAAGGGTTGATGTGGCAGAGTCATTAGCAATCAATATTTAAAAACAACGTCAATAATAGAGACACGTTGTTGTTGCCGTCGTCATCGTCAAGATTCAAGTTTACTTTCTATTTCAATTTACCTGCACTAACGACTACTTAGAAGTGGTAATATTGCGCGTAGAGACATTCTTTGTCCGCGTGTGAGGCCTTTTGACTATTTTTTTCTTTCATTTTGTCTCTTTCTGAGTTGAGTAAAGAATTCATAATATTGGTATGGGGGGCTCTCATGTAGCCTACCTTCACTGTCCTCTCATGCTTTCCTGTCTAAGTAAATAAATAACAAAAGACTTCGACGGCTGCCATAGGCGTGCGCAGGGGTCCCCATCAGGGGGGGGGGGCAAAGGTTCATCGCAGTGGCCCCCACCCTACTAAGTCAATGTATGGGGCAGGTTTTGCGCCCCCCTCTTAGGTGAATAGGGGGGGGGGGCGCCCCCCCCCCCTGTGCGCGCGCCTATGACGGCTGCAACGTACATTAAAAGCATCTGTTTTTCATTCGTCTGGCATGAAATTACCGTTTATAACCGTAGAGAAACTCTACCGCAATTTCTAGCCTATACATCAGGGTTGGCGCACCTTGGCGTGGAGTCTCGAATTTCTAAGTACTGTCTTGTATGTTAAGTTGATTTTGGAATGGAAAAATCTTCTCGAAGCTTAATTGCTAGCTTGATTGGGGTCGGCATGTGCCCTAATCAATGGACTTCAGTAGGACGGCAAATCACGGAGTGCTGAAATGCACAGTCCTCACTTATACCATTGAATAAGTATAGCTAAATCACTTAAATCAGTGACGTCAAGCCAGGCTAGTTCGCGTGAAGATGTGTATTGTGTATGAACTGCACTCGGTTACAACCTAAGACAAAATGCCAGCTCCACCCACAACCATCGTTGTCCCTCTCAACGGAGAATTTGCATAAATTCTCCATCCAATGGCGTTTACTAATTTTGGTGACGTCAAGCGCTTCTCAAGTGTTTCAGATGCTTGACTTTCTCATACAGACACACGTTTGCGTCGCTGGTTTTAGGTCGGAAACTTGAATGTCCTGTCAAACTTCGTTAGGAATTGTGACATCGCTGTTCAGCCAAACGTAATGTCTTAGGCCCATAGGCGTGCGCACAGGGGGGGCAGGAGGGGGGGGGGGCGCAAAATCTGCCCCATACATTGACTTTGAAGGGGGGGGGGCGCTGCGACGACCCTTTGCCCCCCCTAATGGGGAACCCTGCGCACGCCTATGCTTAGGCCAAACGTAATGTCCAAACGTATTGACAAACCTTTAACTCTATGCGTAGTGTTGGCATTAGCCGAGAAAAAATACTTACGGTTCGAGTGGAAACCAGCTAGCACGAGCAGTCTTTCACAAGTGAAGGCCAGGCGCTGCGCGGTTCTGTGAACGGAGCTGAGATTTTTTCTTATGTTGTTATCGAATATTAGGAGACAGCATTACGTCAGGTAGCCTGTGTTGGCAAGCGAACGCTCCGTGAAGGCTTTTCTTAGCGGTATTGTCTGGACACGCGACCTCCGCGACCGCAGCGCCTTGGCCGAGTATGTTTGCGAGTCTGCGTAGCTTCGCTTGTACTGCACGTGCATTCTATGTGGTGATTACATGCTGTAACCAGACTCGCTTTTTTTTTGTTGTTTTTTTTTTTTTTTAATTTGGGTGGAACGGTTCTCTCTCCTAATTTTTCCTGTGGTCGTTTTGCTGTTCCAGATGCACAATTACCTCATACATCTCAAAGGCTTGTCTAAATGAACGTTAGTCTAAATTACTGACAGTGAGCAATATGACCAAAATGTGGAGCGCAAATGGCGATGGTAACGCAAACAAAATCGGCTTCTTTTTTTCTGTCACTCTTCTTCAGCTAGGCGCTGACATAACCGAATGCTCTGACGTACAAAGATAATTAGTTCAAGTTCCCTTGATATTCGGAAGCCTCGTGGTCTCTCGCACCAAACCGTTCGTACAAATTAGAGAAAAGTAGACATGAAAATAAACAGCGTCTGACACAGTACACAATAAAGTTTCCCACGGCCAACAATGAGCATTCTTCATCAAAGTTTGCGAATATAGAACAAAGCCAAGAAAAAAAGGAAAAAAAATGAGGGCAGGTGAGCAGGAATGGAAGAGGTGGACGTGGCTTCAGCTTGACCCCCAGTGGTGGCCTGTCAACCTCTCCTCCGCTATGTTGTCACGAATCGTGCAGAACTTTAAAAGTGGACAAAACAAAGCGGAAAAACACAAGAGCGCCTACAAGTTGTGTCCACGTTTAAAATTCCACGCTGTTCTTGGCAACATGATTAAACACCCAAATCGCCTAAATGTGCATCCTGCTGTCCTGCACTCCAGGCCCGTAGCCGGGGGGGGGGGGGGGGGGGGAGGGTGAAATATGTGAGGTATGTGTTTTTAGCAAAATAAATAATAAAAATAGGTGTTTTTCTCAAAAAGTGAAGGTTTTCAGCAAGTGCCCCCCCCCCACCCCCGAAAGAATTCCTGGCTATACGGGCCTGCTACACTCTACAATCTAAGAAAAAAGCGAGTATTTGGGGAGTATTTTTACTACACAACAATAATCGTCAGCTTGATCGCGTTTCCTTTCTCGAAAACCCGGCTCTCGTCACTTTCCTATCAAGAATGCTATGTCACGCTGATAACGCTCGCGCCGTTCGTGACCGGGAAGTGCCGGGACCGCGCTGATAACGCAAGGAAAGTACGCGAGGCGGATGACGGTTATATTTGTGTGGCAGAAATACTCTCCAAATACTCGATTTTTTTCTTAGAATGTATACGCGGGGTGAAGTTTTGAAGCAACGAGAATGGAAGTTTGCACGAGCTTTCGACTCCGCCAAAAACGCGCGGTCGTCTATTTTATCTGGTCGTGCGAACAGTCTCCGCATCGGCGCTTTCGATCTTGACGATAAAAGCCTTCAGACCCCCGCGAGACTCTCTTTCGAGCGTGAGTCCGTCCGGGCTCGCACCTGCCTGCACGGACAGCGGAGCTGCGGCCCCGAAAGCTTGGCCTTTCTTTACTGCAGCAACCTTTGTCGACGACACGTCGTCGTCTTCCTTTGTACGGACGCTGTTGCTTCCCGCTGAGGCTAGGATGAACCGACCGGCTGCCCGCGGCGAAGATTGATGCTGATTCGAAGAAGCGACCGCCGCACTTCCACTCCTGCCAGTGGTACGGCAGCCGTTGGCCGCAACGGGGGTCTCAGTGTCCGTATGACGGCGGTTCGCAGACTCAGCATCGCAGACCTGCGGGCCGCGCAGTCCTTTTCGATGATTACCGGCCAAGTCCTTGGTGTCAGCGCTGGAACCATTTGCTTTCGGATGTGATGGTTCTGGGGCCGTGTTCTCAGAACGGGTGCCTGCTTCCTCGGTCGAAGGTGCGTCACCGTCACCAGCATCGTCATCATGGCTAGCATCAGCAGTAGCAGCAATGGCTGAAGTTATGCACGGTGGAGATTTGGTAGCACCTGCAACGCGCGCAGGAGCAAGAACTGTAACTGAAAAATGATGATAAAAGACGGAAGGCGCGCAAACAAGGACGCAAGAGAGAAGTCGGGTCAACACAAACAACTCAAAAGCCCACTAACAACTCAAAAGGCGCACGGCGGCGGAGAAGAGGCACAAACACTTATCTGCACATGCACAGGCAAGAGGCGACAGCTATCAATCCGGCATCCGTGGGGGTCTACGTGAGAGATAACTGTTCAGGCATTTCATTTTGTTCTTTACGCAAGTTAACCGACGGCTGGCTCACGCATGCGCTAATACCACTCGTTCCTGTGCCTGTATAAAACTGCGCACTCATCGAATTTTGGCGTGCATTTTACACTCTCGACAATGTAAAGATAGATTAGAATGTTGAGCCTCCGGTACCGGAAGATTTGGTCGTGGTCGTAGTGTAGTGATGGAAGCTTTTAACGGTTGACGGCGGCGGTTCGCTGCAAGATGACGACGTCTGTTCAGCGCTGACTTCATCTTTCGACGACGTCTCTGCCTGCGACGTCGAAGCGGACGGCGTCGCCGCTAGGGCTTCGGCCGACTCCGGCTGCGGATGCCACTTGGCGGCGTGCGCCCGCAGAGTGGAGGCCTTGGCGAAACGCTTGGGGCATCGCTCGCACTGGAAGGGTCGCTCTCCTGTGTGAGTGAGCATGTGCGCCTTCATGTTGGAGCGCTTGCCGAACCTCTCGTGGCACACGTCGCACTGGTGCGGCCGCTCGCCCGTGTGCATCGTGCGGTGCGACTTCATGTCGCTCGACGTGTAGAAGAGCTTGCCGCACACGTCGCAGGCGTGGTCCTTCTGTCCCAGGTGGATCTTGCGGTGCGCCTTCAGGTTGCTGACGACGGCGAAGGACTTTGGGCACATGTCGCACTTGTGCGGACGCTCGCCGGAGTGCGTGAGCATGTGCGTCTTGACGTGGCTTGACGAGGAGAACTGCTTGCCGCACACCTGCGCGGGTCATCGGCGCAGCAGAGGCGCGCGCCGCGCATTTAGTGAATTTGATCGCGGACGGGTAATTATAACACGCCCCGATTGTCGATTTCCCCTTTGTTCCCCAAAGTCCGCGTTATTCCAAAGCGCTTTAAAATGCCCAAACGACCAGCACCAGCTCAACATTGCATACTCCAGCATTTCGCCTCCATCGAAATGCGACCGCCGCGGCCGGGATTGAACCTGCGACCATCGGATCAGCAGCCGAGCACCGTAATCGCTGCACCACCGAGGCGGACAACCGATGATATTTAGTATAATATGTACTCGGTTATGAGAGATCAATTAGCCACCCCGACTTCTTGCTGCGCTTACTTATTCTGTGCCAGAAGCACAAGGACTTTGTGTGTTTAGAAAATTTTTGTTATATAATAGGGGTCATTCCACGCCAACTGTCCCAGCCTTGGCGCTCGACCATCTGCGATTTGAATGAAAAAAATCGAGGGCTATCTGTCCAAAGCCAGAAGATTTCCGCCAAAATATTCTTGGCGAAAAAAATTTTTCAGGGCCGCGAACCCTATGTGAAGTTTTTCGGAAAGCTCGAAACTATGGCTCGGAAAATGCGTTTTCAAAAAATCTCTTCTTCATATATTAGGCTAGGACAAATTTTTCCCTACATAGCGATCGTAGGCTTCTCACTTAAAATAAGTTTCACGAACGTTTACGCTTTCTTAGGTTTTTCATGCGGCCTTAAATATTGACAATATGACCTATATTGGGGATTTTTTCATAGAAAGGCGACATTCAGTGAAATGTAATATTTTATTTGAACTGATTGACAGGAAGTTTTACTGTAGCCCAAAAATAGTTTGAGACGTATATGGCGTGAAATGGTGTGCAGAGCTGGCGACAAAGTTGCAAGAAAGTTCATTTTTGCACATGTTTAGTCGTAAATTTAACATTGAGGTGGTCCTAGTAAAATTATGCTAAATAGCGCATTTACTAGCAACGTTAGTTGTCTACTGACTGAGAAAGTTTTATCAAATTACATTTTGTTTTAAGGAAGAAAAAAATTTTTGAAGTTGTGTTCTGCCGATGTCTTTTTTCTTTCTCGTATTTTCTCTTCGCCGAAACGCATCCAGTGGTTAGTACAACCTACATGGCCGCGAGGTTCGCCACGGAAGAGCTAGACAACATAATGATCTTTGCTCGTGCTTATTTGAATGTTTTACTAGCGAGTATTGGCCTGAGTCAACGAGAAATACGAACTCCGCTAGAGTGAATTTAACCACATGCACTTGTCCATTGAAGGCCGGCATAGTGTGCTTACGCAACAGCGGGAAGTGACACCGATGCGTGTAACAACCTGTTGCCTGCGTAAATGTTTAAAAGTGGCAAAAGGAACAGACTGGTTGCTTTAACAAAGCAGATCAGTTGCACTTGTGAACGAACACAATCGTATATAAGTGATGAGTATATTTATAAAATGAATCGTATATGTAAGTGATGATGTTTGACCAGTGACCGTGAATTGGTGCAAAAGTACAACATGCGTTTCATATTACAGCAACAAAATTTTTCCCTGATGGTAGTGTTCTTCCCACTTTTATATCTGTGCGCAGGCAACGGGGCGTTTCTTCCCACGTTATATCTGTGTTCTTCCCACGTTATATCTGTGCGGGGCAACGGGGCCAAGAATATTTCGGCGGAAATCTTCTGGCTTTGGATAGATAGTCCTCGATTTTTTTCATTCAAATCGCAGATGGTCGAGCGCCAAGGCTGGGACAGTTGGCGTGGAATGACCCATAGACGATTAACATCGATCACAATTGAACACAACATTTTCTTGCTGGACTTGCGTTTACGAGAATCACAAAACAGACTTCAGGACGTCGTGTGTTTCGAAAAGATGAAGACCATTTAGAGCACCATTTGCCCTACCACGGCCGATACGTAAAAAAATGGTTTTCTTTTCTTATGTAGCGGCCGCGGCTCTACTAAACTAGCTGTGTTTAGAACAACAGGTGAACGATTTCAAGCATTAAAGCACCGATTATACTCTACAAGATGAGTGCAATATGCGACCCAACCCTGGACTAAAACTGCGTCATTGTTACACACGTAAAGCAGATCTAAGATACTTCAATTTTTCCATACAGGTACAAGTCTTTATCTCTGGTTTTACACAAAAAACATGAGCGTCCCTACCCATTTTGACTAAACAATAATATTAGCACTCAGCGAAAGAAAATAATTTAATCAGAAACGACGAACGTTTATTTTCCGATGTGCCTAGTATTTACATTAGCAGAGAGAAAGTACTTGTGTTTTGAGTGAAAACCAGCTGGTACTACTTCAAAAGACAGGCGAACCGCAGTTTTGTGGGTGCGCGGACCTTAATATAACGTATACATTCGCTGGGTACGTTCCTTTGCACGTTTCCGTCATATATGCCACATTACAGGCTTGAGACATGCGCAGATTGTTTGCAAATGAATTTTAAAGATTGTCTGCAAACGCCCTCCTGGCTTCCCACAATTATTGGCAACATTGCGTCTGTGACGTCAGTACTGGGAAGGCGACGGAGGTGACGCAGCCGAGGGCACCGCTAACTTCGGCCGCTACAGCGAGCGTCTGCTGTGCTGGCGCGGCGTGCTCACCTCTCCACTGTGCGCCTGCTCGTCCCGGTTGTCACAGTTTTCATACTCAGCGCCGGCGTGACCGGCATGCCTTGCACGACTTCCGGTTCGTTCGTAACAACGTCTACGTCTACGTAGACAGTACACTCGGTTGGGTTTCGGTTTCGGTATTGCGCTTTTTTGCTTATTTAAAATTATTCTCCAATTTGCCGAGTATTTCTGCTATCGGGCCCGTAACAGGAGCGTCTCAGGAACATAAAAGCACCATTACTTTGACATGGCCAAAAGATCGCCGGAGTTGGCCTTTAAAGTCAGGGGGGGGGGGGGGGGGGGGGGGCTCGAGGGGGGCCCGGCCCCCCCTCCAATGAAGGGAGACTTTAAGCCCTGCTTGTCGTAAAATGTTCGCGACCAGTCGAGGCAGCCCTTATATATTGACGGCAGATGATTCTCAAAAGAATGCATTTTAGAATGCCAACCTTTTCATAAGCTGTTACAGCAAAAGACTACGCATGTTTTATGATACGTACAGTCAGTTCTTGTGAACAATAAACTGGCTGAAGGGCCGGTGTTCAGTGGCGTAGCCAGGGTGGTTGTTTGGAGAGTGCAACCCCCACCTCCCCAACCCTCTGGTAATTGAACATTTTGTATGTGTATGTGTACACATATGCGCGCACACGTCCAAACACACGCACGAATATACACTCTATGACCCCCCCCCCAAAAAAAAAAAAACAATTCTGGCTATGCCCCTGTCTGCGTCACACAAACTTCAAAATGGGAGTCAGTACGTTCGGGCATCTCCCCTTGATCCGCACAACACGGCCGACTGCGTATGCTTCAAAAGAAATTCGTGCCATATTATAAATGTACAGACAGAGCCTGTCAAAACGTCGTTCTCTTTGAAATGGAAATTCGGGCGTAGCGGCAGCAGCGCCGCACCTTCGTGATGTCACGCTTCGCTCCTACGTACGCGGTGGACTGACACACTCGCACATGTGGCGCGCAAAAGCGTGTGTATAGTACTATACGCATATGCGATAGCTCCGCCCTGCGACTGACGCGTTCTTGGCGCGTCGCGAAACAACTGTGCGTCACGCGAGAGAGGGGGGATTGATCGAGGGATCGTTTCTTTTGTTAGACGCATCCTAACGAAACAAACAGACTACGAAGCCCAGGAAAATATAGGGCAAATTATTCGTAACCTTTAACTGTAAGGTATACTAATTATGCCATAAATGGAAAGGAATTGGAGTGGATGAAAAATCAACTTGCCGCAGGCAGGGACCGAACCTACAACCTTCGGATAACGCGTCCGATGCTCTACCACTTGAGCTACAGCGGCGGTCGCTTTCCCATCCTCTCTATTGCGTATTTATGTTTGTGTAACCCTGGGAGTGTTAGCCAACGCCTCTCGCAGCCATGACGGCGAGTGTGGTAGAGTGCGGAACACTCTTTTGTTGCCAGTTGGCGTCACGGCTATGGCATGTGATCATTATTACGAGTTGGAAGCTGAACAATAAACCCTCGTATATACAACCTAAGGCATCAAGTCTGCCGGAACGAGACCCTCGCTATGAATGAGCGTCTCTTTTGTTATAATCGGTTACAACCTAAGAAAGCATGTCAGCTGCGCCCGCAGCCACCGCTGTACCTCCCACAAAAAATTTGCATAAAAGCTCCATCCAATAGCGCTTGCTCATTTTCGTGACGTCGTCAAGCACTTCTCGAGTTGCTTCAGATCGTTGGCTTTCCTATACAGACACAGTAAATTTTGTCAGGCATTCGACATCGCTGCTCAGTCAAACAATGTTTTAGGTAGTAATGACGAATTTTTAACCTCTAATATGCTTAGTATTTACATTAGCTTAGAAAAAGCACCTACGGTTTAGCGGAAACCAGCTAGCACGACTGTCTTTCACATGTGAATGACAGGCGCGCTGTGCTTCTGTGGGTGGAGCCGACATTTTTTCTTAGGTTGTAACCGAGTGTATATACAACCTAATAAAACCAACAGAGAATGAAGTTAATACCTGGCACTCGTGTCGTCTCTCGCCGGTGTGGACGAACATGTGCGATCGCAGGTTCGACGAGACGGAGAACTCGCGCAGGCAGATCTCGCACTGGTAGGGCCGCCGGCCGCTGTGCACGATGGTGTGCGTCTTCAGGTGGCTCGAGGTGGCGAACGCCTTGCCGCACTCGGCGCACCGGAAACGCCGCTCGCCCGTGTGCACCACCGCGTGCGCCTTCAGGTTCGAAGAGGCGCTGAACTGCTTGCCGCACACCTGCAGCAGGAGCCGTAGCTGTTTACTACGCTGTCGGGAGGGATCAATAAAGAGTGCCCGGGTTGGCGGAAAGTGCAGACAAGCCACGAGACCTTTATTTATTAAGGCGAAAACCTTAGATGCCTCATAAAGCGAGAAAATATACCGTCGACGTCGTCAACACTGGTGATAAAAAAATCATCACGTGATGACGTCATCATGACGTCACATGTCACCAAATTTATGACGTCACATATGATTACGTCATCGCGCGATATCGTCGTTAGGTCAAAGGTGGGCCGATCACGGAGGCAGTTCAAAACCAGGTGAGGTGCAGAAAACGTCCAACGGCTCTGATCCTAGAGGCACTTCAAAACCACGTTAGGAGCAGAAAGCTTTCGGGGTGGGGGGGGGGGGGGGGGGAGGATCATTCGACTGAAAAGACGAAAAACGTGGCTTTCGCCTTCGAGTCGTCTTAGGCGGATGCATAGGGACCCTGCGTGAGGTCTTTCTTCTTTTTCTTTATAGTTGAGAAAAGCTGAAAAATGTATAGCAGCAATTCGTCGTTAAATGTGTCGAATGAACAATCGCTCTCACTGTCAAAAAAAAGGTCGACAACCTGCCCACGCACGGTATTCGACGTGGTTGGTACGGCTGTGTGAGGGGCAGATGGAACGGCCGAGGCAAGCCGCTCGTAAAGCTCCGTGTTCTGATCCACCGAGGGTGGTTGACATAAGCGTGCGCACGGGAGGGGGGCCGGGGGAGCGGACGACCCCTCCCCCCCCCCCCCGCCTAATCGTCTAAAGGGGGGCGCCAATCTGCTCCCATACCTTTACACAGTCGGACCTTACACGTCATTTTTAATGCGCGGGCTTATGGCTACGCACATTTTTTACTATAATTGCGACCAAGGACCCCTGATGTTGCATTCAAACAACTGTTTATTTCCCACGTTTACCTCGAAGAGGCGGAGAACAATGGCCGGCCTTCGTGAGAAGCACTTCATCGCTTCATTTTCATTTTGGCATCCATTGCGACTCGACCAGGGGTGGAGGGGTTAAAACTTGCCCCTACCCCAACACCCCCACCCTGCGCACGCCTATATGGCGGTTGATATATCGCGCCGCTTGAAAGAGGTTATCACCGAGAGGGACGATGCGATGCTGTTGTCAGGGGTGGTTATATATCGGTGTTATTGAAAAAGCCAAAAACATGGGTGGGTTATCTTTGGGGGGGGGGGGGGGGGGGGCATCCCTCGGGATTTTATGGCACTTAGCTCTTAGCCACGGTGGAAGGTATATCTTTCACCGCGCTCTTAGCTATAGTTAGCTAGTCGATCAGTTTGTGCTTAATTTGTTTCTTATAGTCAGATAGTGAGGCAGTCGCTTAACGAACTGGTCAGTCAGCTCACTTTCGCTAGCTTGTTAACTGCATATAGCCAATGCATTATTGAGCTGTAATCGCTTCCTGAGGCGGTCATTCAGCTAGCAATGTCCATTAGTTTGTTGACCGTAGTCAGGCACGTAGCCAGGATTTTTTTCGGGGGGGGGGGGGGGGGGGGGAGGCCTATTTGTTCGAAAGAAAGTATTTTCATGGCAAAAAGAAAAAAAAAGTTGCCCGGGAATATAAAAGGCTGGACGAATTTCGCCCCCCCCCTCCCCTTGCCTACGTGCCTGACTGTAGTTAATGACTTGAGGTAGTCAATTCACAAACCGGTCAGCGAGCTAATATCTTCGGTCGTTCGTCAACTATGCAGTTTGTCAAACATTCACATATATATAGTAAATTAATGAGACAATAAGCCAGCTAGATTGATCGTTCGTTTGTCAGCTAAGCAGTCACTCATTCAGCCAATCATGAAGTGTAATGATGAAGCAGAGGGAGTAAACAACACGCAAGGCGATGCACAATCGTATATCACTCATAAGCACGTGCAATACGGAAATCATGGCTCATAGCCGTGCAGGAAGGCTTCTGTTCGCGCCCTTCACCCGTGTAGTCCCTCTAAAGACGGCTTCTACTTTTTCTCCTTTTTCTTAACCCGTAGCACAGGACGTGTTCCTTTCGTCTTGTCTTGTTTTCTTGTTCTTTATTACTTTTTCATCTCCTACAACCACGGTGTATATATGAGCTATACGTCGTCGTGTGCGCCTTCGACCCACTTCGGCCCCCAAACTGCAGTATACACGTCGCTGCACCACGCGCCGTTAAGCCACGTTTCGCCGGTCAAAGCCGGTTTTCCGCGCGGCTGCAGATTATCGGCAGCTTCCATTAGCGTTTCTAACGTGGAGCCCGCCCGCGCTCCCCCGGGAGCACGTGACCTCGTCATCAACTCCCCCTCCTCTCTCTCTCTCTCTCTCTCTCCCTTCCTCAATACCACCTCCTCTAGCCTGTGCATTTGTATATATATGCCGCTGTTTTCTGCGTGTTTGTGCGTTTGATAGCTCTTTATCGCGCGCGCGTTTTTTTTTTTTTTTTTTTTTTTGTGTGTGTGTGTGTGTGTGTGTGTGTGTGTGTGTGTGTGTGTGTGTGTGTGTGTGTGTGTGTGTGTGTGTGTGTGTGTGTGTGTGTACCAGATAGTACGCTAGCAGCGTGTGTGTGCGTGCGTTAGTCCTAATCGAATCTCTCTATAAACAGTCGCCTGCCTGTGTCCGTGGCAGATATACATCGGTTCCCGGGCGCATCATATGCACTTGAAAAGGTTGACACTGATCTCATGAGAGGTCGAAACGATAATTCGTAAGAATAATAGTGGCATAATCTCTATTTCGTTCAAATAAAGCGAGCATGCACGAAAGGATAGCTGCTACCATGAGCAGCTTAACAAGAAAAAAAAAAAAAGGCGGGGGGGAGGTAGTTGAATGCTCTACTAGGCCTCTTGGTTTGATCTTTAATCGGAAATAATAATAATAATAAAAGAAATTATGGCAACTATATACGCACTAGTGGTGCGGAGTGTGGAAACAGCGGAGCTGGTGGCCTTCCCCTCCTCCTCACCCTCATCTCCCTTTCCCACCCCCTTGTTATACTGTAGCATGGCTATGCTATGCTTTACCCTCTACCCTCCTCCTTTCCCTTCTCATCGCCCTCACTTCCCTTTCGCAAACCCTTGTTATACTACACCCTACGGTACGCTTTCTCTCCTTTTCTTTCTATCTCTATTTCTTTCTCTCTCTCTTTCTTCCCCTCTCTCTGTTTCCCTTTTTTTCTGTCGTTCATTCTTTCTAACTCTCTTTTTCTCTATGTTTTCCTAGTTCTCTCGCCCATTTCCAAGTAATCATATACGGTTCTCATATGCCTGTTCTGCCACCGTGCCTGGATAGCCGAATGGTTACGACGCTCGCCTTCGTACGATAGGTACCCGGGGTTCGAATCCCGCCTCGCTAAGAAATTTATATCATTTTATTTGTTCGTTATTCTCCTCCTGTCCGCTTCTCATCTTCCCTCCTGCTCCTTTCCTTCCTCCTCTACACTTCGCAGAGGACAGTTTTCGCTGTGCTCGGCGAAGCCCCCCAGAAAATGAGCGCGATGCCTGCTAAAGCGCAGCGCATAATGTGAGTCACTGACTGCGTATTCGGCACGACTGTCGCACGTAAGGTTTTCCAATACTGGTATGGGCGTATTAAATCGGAAGCATTCTCCCAGACGCAAGTTGCTGTTCCAGAAGCAGCTTTATAAGTCAGCACCGAAAGCAACCATTTTCCGAGCTAAAATTGGGCATAAAATATCTACGTACAGTCATGCAAAGGGGGACATGCAGACTACCACATTAAACTATGATTAACACGAAATATAATTACGACATGGTCTAATTAAAAAAAAAACAAAAAGAAAAAGAAAAAGAAAGCACGGTTTGCGTTAAGTATAGTGTACTATACTCGAATAATTCCAGCACTGATGCTGGTAATTCGCTCTTGTAAGTTTGTAATAAGTATGCAACCTAACCTAATCTGTGCTTTTATATCCTGAATGAAAACTGGGTCTGCGTGGTGTATTACAGAGATTAGGCGTCCCTGGCAATATCGCCTGGCTTGGTGTTTTCCATACCTGGATGGATCGTCAGTTTCCAGGTAACCAATGATGCATATCTCTGTCCAATAATTGCTTCGCGCACTGCGACAGTAGTCATAGTACCCCTCGGGAAATTCCGCGGCATTGTTTTTTCTAACTTTTTTATTAACAGATGTCAGGTGGGCGAGACGCAACGGCATAAGGCAAGGGTACACCGGTAGCAACTAACGCGTTACAAACGCTGCAAGTTTGGCAGTTTATTGTGTGGTACGTATATCATAGAATCGCGCGGTGGACTAATAAATAGCATAAAGAGGGACGGGAAGTTAGTATTGCGTTTATGTAGTATTGATACCATTTTACAAGAAGAAGAAACATCCTTGAGCCGAGTGTATATAGTTCTTAGCTTTTATTTTAAAAAAAACTTGGCTGGAGAATTCTTCTTGTGATTTTACTCAGCCAGACAGGGGATCTGTCAAAGATGTTTACCTTTATATCATTTTGCGCTAATGCATGACCATATGAAGACTTTCTCTCTTTCTTTTATTTTTATTTTTCTTACGGCTTGTTCTTCTTTTTTTTTAACTTCGCAGGTTTCGTGAGCCATACGCGTTATAGGGAGCGGGATAACATTAAACCAAACGCCAGAAGCGACGTGACGCCGTAGTTACACAATCCTGTAGCGTGACACGTCTCAAAAAAGGTCGCATACATCGCCAGTGTATTCTTTTTTGCAATTCTACACGGATGCGAACGAAACTTTCAACTCCCCCTCCCCCTCCACCAATAACACTTTCTTATTGTTTCTTTATGTTGCTTTCTCTTTCTGAGTCCGTGTCACTGCAGGAACGCGGCATAAATATAATATGTCTAAATTTCAGATAGACCCCTATCATTTCTCTCTCTCTCGCACACATCTCGAGATTGGCCGTACTGCATAATCATCGATGATAGGCAATTAAAAACTACAGCCCACTTAAAAAAAAAAGAAATCATTTTTAGGGCGAGTTTTCGTTCGTATGTTTTCCCCTTACTATAAAATCACCGATGACATGTAGCCTACTAAAAAGCATACAAATTTTTCCAAAAAGCATGTTTAAGTTTGTTTGTTCTTGCCAGTGCTATTCTAATGAACTGCAGCACCCAGTATACCACGGTACATATAATCGAGTCTAAGCATGCGTGAAGGACGGCCATCTCGCTTGCGCAGTATTCGCGCACTCTCCACGAGTGTATAGTGCATATAAGCTGGCGCACGCGCTGCGCTGAGATTATCAGGATGCTGCGCAGGGCATCGAAGCGCATAGGGTGTCGTATCGCCTTTTTTTTTTATGCGACCGCAGAGAGCTCTCCTGGGGTGGGGTACATATCTGACATGTCACTGAGATGAGTGAATACTCATTCACAATCACTCAACGCATTTGTGAATAGAATGTCTTTCAGCGCTTCTTGGCACCCGCTTTCTGTAACGCGGTATATAATTAATATTTCTGGCCTAATTTGACTACCGTGTCTACTCGCGTATTGCTAACCAGCACTTACTGACTCGGGGATAATGCTTGGCTAACGTGAGTTACCACGAAACGCGAAAAGTGACCGTCGCCGTCAACACGGACGATTAACTCATCTGATCAGGTGACGTCATCACGTGGCGTCATCACCATGCGTCAGATGACGTCACAGAATGTCAAAATTCGTGACGTCACACAATGACGTCATCGCACTACATTATCGCTTGGTCAAACGTGGGCCGATCTCGGAGGCAGTTCTTCAAAACTACATGAGGTGCAGAAAGCTGCGATGCTGGAGGCACTGCAAAGCCACGTTATAAGTGCAGAAAGCTTCGTGGGGGGAGGGACGATCAATACGATCGACTGTGAAGACGAAAGAGAAGCAAAAGAAGAAGAAGATGGCTTTCGCCTTTACGTCGTCGTATTGCCGATAGATAAAGAGACCTGGTGAGTTTTTTTTTTTTTCGTTGTTGTTTATTCATTTATTTGTTTCTACATACCGCGATGCTATCAGTGCTTTAGCAGGACCGAGTGGCTTAACAGAAGTAAATATACACAGCAAAATATATATCGCGATAAAGAGAAATAAATAAGCAAATACAATTGACCGCCGGAAGAAGGTGTGTATGACCATACGTCTTTTTGTATGGCGGATACAAAACTTCAGCAGGGGGCACCACGAGCGTATAGAAACAGGTAAATAATTTCAGTCGTTCATGAAACGAGGAGAAAAGCTGAATTTAACGATGTTACGCAGTGCGTGCATAGCATACGGTGTCAAATTTAAGATGCTATTGTCGTCTCATCGATGACTGCCGCGAAGTTCGCGCTTGCGTCCGTCTCGTTCTTCGAGTGGCTCGCAAGTATCATTTTGTCTGATGCAAGCGCAGGGACATCTTGCCACGCACTGCGCTACAGATGCAAGTGTAAACCAATCTACGGCGGTACTGCGTGAGTCCAGCAGCCAAAAAGAAAACCCCTCGACACGTGTGCGATCATTCGATCATTGCACCGTCTTTCTTTCTTTCTTTCTTTCTTTCTTTCTTTCTTTCTTTCTTTCTTTCTTTCTTTCTTTCTTTCTTTCTTTCTTTCTTTCTTTCTTTCTTTCTTTTGTAGTTCTCAGAAGAAATATATTTATTACCAGTCACAGACAGGCACTGGTGCCGAAAGAGTTGAGAAAGCTGCTTTGCGCATACGATTTGGCTACGTATATCTCAAGCTTGTCGTCTTTTTTTTTCTTCTCTTTTTGTTGTTTCTGAAAAATAATTTAATAGTTGATAGTTTCTACTCTATGTGTTCTCGCTCCAGTCAGATAATGTGGTTTTTTTTTTTTTATGCAATAAGAATAGTATATTCTATTTTCTCTGACAAGATCCCTCCCACCACCCAATGGGCCTGTTGACACGCGCAAAAACAGCGCCCTCACACACATACAGGCATACAAGTATAATTGGTGGGTATTAATTGAGCGAAGCTCCCCCTCCTCCCTACAAGACCAAGCGCTTAAGCAGATGACGATGTTCTTACGTTAGAAAAAAACAAAACAAAATGCGAGCGAAAAGTCCCACTTTAACTTCGATGTTGTGATTGCGGTTCTTAATTTTGGATAATACAATTTTGGGATGATACGAACATGCTCAGAGGGTCCAAGAAGTTGGCACATCGTCGAGGTTTATCCAGAGCTGCTAAATTTGCCACCTCTGTAGTGTGTGCGCGGGACGATATTTGGGCTGAGTTGTTTTTACCTTGTTGCTATACCGCGGCAGACTATATACGTATAAATGCGCAGAAGTGGAAAGTTGGGCAAGGTAACACGGACTCGTGATTTTGAACAGCGCAAATGAAAGGGACAGAGGTTGAAAAGAAAACTCACAGGGTCCCTTACGCATCCGCCTCAGCCGGCTCGAAGGCGGAAGCCTCCTTCTTTTTATTCTAAGTCAATGTATTGAACCTCCCGCGCCCCCTGAAAGAAAAAAAAATTCCTGCAACTAACGTGGTTTTGCAATGCCTCCAGGATCGGAGGCATTGTAAGCTTTCTGCGCATCACCTCGTTTTGCACCGCCTCCGGGATCGGCACAGCTTTAATCAAGCGATGATGTGATGTGATATTACGTCACAAAATTTGGCGATCTGTGACGTCATGTGGTGACGTCATCACGTGATGATGATCTTTTGCATCAGGACGCCGGTCAATATTCGCGTTTGATGAGACATCTAAGGCTTTCGCCTTAAAAGTTGCGAGTCAGCGCCTGTCCTGTTTTGTTTTAAACCTGTCCCTTGTCATCTGCGCTGTTTAACATCATATGCATAATATGCGAGGTAAAGGCAAGAAGCACCTGGCAGATGTGCGGTTTCTTGCCCATGTGTAAAAGCATGTGCGTGCGCAGGTTGCTGGCGGAGGCGAAGGACTTGGAGCAGAAGTAGCAGTAGTGCATCCCGGTCGATGAAGAAGCGGCGACGACGGCTGCGCGCTGGTGATGCAATGGGTGCGCAGGAACCGCCGGTGGCACCATCCGTTGACCGTTCGGCAAACCGGCGGCGTTGACCGCGGCAGCGTGGATCTGGGCGCGCAAACCAAACAGTATGTATCGTTTTAAAGAGTTTAACCAGGGCGTCACGCTGCGCAGGGTGCGCTTAAAACGGCTGATAGTTACGTCTCTCCAGCACAAATTTTTAGAACGTTCTCTATTCTACCCTTATTTGCCCACACTGTAAACACAAGGACCTACTATACCCCATGTGGTTCTGCACAGACAGTACCATAGGCGTGCGCACAGGGGGGGGGGGGGGGGGGGGGTAAGGCAGCTGCCCCACGCCTTTACTCAATCGGACCTTTAATTCACGCCATTTTTTAATGTGCAGGGCTATGGCTGCGCATGCTTTTTGACGACAATGGCGACCGAGGACATGTTGGATTCAAAGAACTGTTTACTTCCAACCTGTATCCCAACAAAGCCGGGGACCAATGGCAAGCCCTTGTGAGAAGCACCGCATCACTTCATTTTCATTTCTGCACCCGTGGCGGAGCTTGTTTTCTGCTGGACTCGACTAACGGGGGTGGGGTGAAACCCCCCCCCCCCCCAAATGGAGAACCCTGCGCACTAGAGACTCACAGACATGAACAGAAACTTAGTGCAATGTGAAGCCACCCTGCTCAGCCCCGATCCTGAGTGTCAGGTATCCATGGCTAGCGGACAGGGCCATCAAAGCTTCGGGAAGTTCAACGGTCACTGGGAGAGGGCCCGCCCTGAGTTCTTCAGAAGTTCGATAAATAAAGTTTTCATAATCATTAGCCAGTGTTTATCACTGTAGATAGCTGGGCCAGTTGGTATGGATCCATGGAAGTAAGCAGCGCGAAAACCAAGACGACGCACACGGGGAAGAATGACAAGAACAAGTTGAAAGTCAGCGCTTGATCTTGTCATTCTTCCTTGTGTGCGTCGTCTTGCTTTTTGCGCTGCTTACTTCCATGGATTTATCAGTGTTCTGTGGTTAGCATGTATAACACGCGTGCTGGGCGTTATACATGCGGTGCCCACCCTCTCATACAGGTCTACTTTCTGGGGTACTTGTTCACCAGATTAGCCCTGAGTGGCGTGTGCAAAACATCATTTTCACCATAGGAAGTTGATAGCACGAAAGTATTAAGGACGAGCGCTGATCAGGACAGCGCTCGTGCTGTCGTTTTCTTTTCCTCTCACTCTGTTTTTGCGCTGTTTTTTTTTTGCGCTTTTTTATTATTGCGATAGCAATTATATGGACAGTCTCGGCTGATTTTTGTCCGTCCCAGTCGCCGTCATTCACCGTATATGTATAAGTATGTATATATATATATATGAAAGTCCCAAAGAAAAACAATTTAGAAAAATTCTTCCGAAGCGCGGAATCGAACCAGGGACCTCTCGCTCCGCAGCGCTATATACTCCACGAAACGCCGATCCTCTAGGGAGCTAACGGCGAGCGTTATATGCAGACCCTTTAGCGCTGGCCGG
This sequence comes from Rhipicephalus sanguineus, assembly GCF_013339695.2. Lineage (NCBI taxonomy): Eukaryota > Metazoa > Arthropoda > Arachnida > Ixodida > Ixodidae > Rhipicephalus > Rhipicephalus sanguineus. The sequence goes on from NC_051179.1 coordinate 22,897,415, forward strand.
ACTCAGAGACGGCAGGCGCTTATAAGCGTTTCTTCATTGCCAGCGAGATGCGGCCGCGTTTGCGAAAGGAGCGCGCTGTTCAAACAGAAATAAGTAACAACTGCGACATTTAGTTCGCGCTCGTCCTGTGTGTACGTTTAGGAGAACTTTTTGTTGGGCAAGTTGGTGAACGTTCATAATGATTTTAAGGCGCAAAGCAAGACAAACACAAGAGAGGACACGGGACGGAGCGCCACTAACAACTGAAGTTTATTCGCAGAAATTCACATATAAATATATGTCGTCCTCAGCGCGTGCGCAGAAAGTTGCATTGCCATCAATGGGGGCGGGATAAAGCATGTTCAATGAACTTTTTCTCTGATTTGTACAATACTATAGACGTGTCGCTGACGCACATGTCACCTTTTTTATCGATAAAAAATGCTTCCATTAATTCTCTGGCAGTTTGGTCTGAGCTTTTAGCGATAACCCGCACGTCAGTAAATCGCGGTCCACAAGAGCTTAACGGGCACTGCCTAATGTGCTTAGGTAAATTGGGGCCCTGTTTATTTTGCTCTACATTTCGTTCGTGCTCCCTGATTCGCTCATTTAGGCATCTGTGTCGCGCCTGTTTTATGTAATATTTTCCTTTCACAAATTGACCGGGTCTTGCAGCAGCTTTTACCTTCTAACACTGTTCTTAAAGTTTTTAGGTACGTGGACGATTTTTTGATCATTTTAACCAAGGAAGGAAGCTTTAACTTCGATGAGGCTGTGGACCAGATTTTATCGCTATTCAGACAACATGGAAAAGGCTTGGAATTTACGAGTGAACTGCCTAATGGTAATCACTTGCAGTTCTTAGATCTGCAAATTGTGTTTTGTGCCAATCAGGTCTGTTGGGGGTATGCCCCTCGTACAAAGAAGGCGCTTCTGCCATATGACTCCTGTCATTCAAAGTTAGTTAAACGGGGAATCGCATCGCTATGTTTGGAATCCGCCGTCAGAAAGTCGTGTATTCACAAGATGCAGTCTAGTTTCGACAACCAATTGGTCAGGCTGGCTTCAGCTGGGTTCCCTGGTTCGCTAGTCACCGGAGTCGCTGAAAGCCTCTTGCAAAAATTGAAGAAAAGGGCTCCTAGGGCCGCTGCTGAGGTCCCTCGTGAAGAGGTCAGACCGGTGGTCGTGCCGTATGTGCACAAGTTGGCCCATAACCTGAAAAAGGTTGCGAGCAGATATGGTGTTCCGCTCGTTTTTTCTGCGCCCAGGAAGCTCGGAGGGCTTTGCTCTCAAATAGGAAAAGAAAAAGAAAAAGACCTTCAGAATGTAAGAGGCTGTGGAACTCGACATGGGCTATCCTACACGAAATGTGCTGAAGGGGTAGTGTACGAGATTCCTCTTGCGTGCGGCTGCTCCTATATTGGACAAACCGGCAGATGCCTAAATGAGCGAATCAGGGAGCACGAACGAAATGTAGAGCAAAATAAACAGGGCCCCAATTTACCTAAGCACATTAGGCAGTGCCCGTTAAGCTCTTGTGGACCGCGATTTACTGACGTGCGGGTTATCGCTAAAAGCTCAGACCAAACTGCCAGAGAATTAATGGAAGCATTTTTTATCGATAAAAAAGGTGACATGTGCGTCAGCGACACGTCTATAGTATTGTACAAATCAGAGAAAAAGTTCATTGAACATGCTTTATCCCGCCCCCATTGATGGCAATGCAACTTTCTGCGCACGCGCTGAGGACGACATATATTTATATGTGAATTTCTGCGAATAAACTTCAGTTGTTAGTGGCGCTCCGTCCCGTGTCCTCTCTTGTGTTTGTCTTGCTTTGCGCCTTAAAATCATTATGTGTGTACGTGTTCGTTCGTTTCGTGCGTCCTGCTTTATGTTTTAGCAGTGCGCTTCAAGTATCGAGCTGTGACGCATGATAGTTCGCGCCCGTCCTGTGTGCGTTCTTTTCGTGCGTCCTTTGGGCTCGAGCGACGCGCTGGCAATTTCGAGCTGCTTTCCGTTCTTCGCGTTAGATTCCAATTTGTTGCTATCGCATTCATTGCTTCGCCGTTGCGGCGAAACTGTGACTTTTTATGAATGTATACCGACTAGCCCGATCTGAACGTTTCTACAGGACACCCGTACGTAGAACATACATGCCGCACGAGTGAATAGTTGCACCCTTTACGTGACTAGGCATCCTTGACAGGACATGGCGAGCCCCGAGTTTACTAGAAAGGGAACGCAAGATATACATGACGATTATTGTTGTGCGACAAAAAGACATCCTTTTTGCGCGCTTTCTTTCTTTCTTTCTTTCTTTCTTTCTTTCTTTCTTTCTTTCTTTCTTTCTTCTTTCTTCTTTCTTTCTTTCTTTCTTTCTTTCTTTGCTTCTTTCTTTTTAAGTGATAGAGTGAAAGGCACTTGTTGGAGCATTCGTGGTCCGACGCTTTCTGTGACTATAATAGGTGAAAATGGATAGAGCATGTGTGCGGTTGAGTTGGGGAGGGGCGTACGTGGTTCGGTCAGGGGGAAAAAAAAAGTCGAGGCGACGAATATTGCCAACGCGTCCACTACAGCGGATGTTATTATCACGAGATTCGCCCTTTTTTTCTTTCGTTTTCTTTTTTTTTTTTCCTACAGCTTCAATGAAAATTCATGGACATCGATCGTTGTGCTAGAGGAGGTCTCACCGAGAGGACACGTAGTAATGTAAATATTATCTCGCCTTCATGTGTTCCTCGGCTTCGAGTTGGTTGAGGAACAGCCGACAGCAGACGGGGCACTGATGCGTTGATAGTGCGGGCAACAGGTGGTGGTGATGCTGCTGCTGATCGCGTTCTGGCTTCTCTTTATCCGGACAACGTGGTGGTTCAAGGCCACCATCGCCACCAGCAGCTGCCGCCCTAGTCGCAGCCGTGCTGCCGTTGCGTCCGTCGAAGCATGCGGCTGTGGGAAGATGGCTACCGCTCAGCGTCGGCTGATGCGGGTGACCGGAGGGCGGCGAGGGTGTCGGAGCTCCGGTGACCCCAGACGCGAAAGCCATGTCGCGACTCGGGTGTCGTACCTCCATATCTGCGTGTTTGACAATTTCTTTGAGGGACGCTGAAGAGAAACAGGGGTGCTATTGCGGACACTGTCGAAATCCACCACATTGTGGAATTTCGTAATGGCGGTATTTAAGCCAATCGGAGAGGCCGTAGCAGCGCTCTGGGCCAATCAGAATTGACCAAAGGCGGAATTTGACTACATTTCGACAACGTCCAGAATAGCACCCCAAGGGTTTCAGCTACACGAGCAGAAGTATGCCAGATGTTATCTGGTATGCCTTACAGTCGGCCGTGATTTGGAACGATCACTTTTGATAGCGTCATAATATCGCTTTCAGTGCGCGCTCATTGGCTTGAGGCAAGGAGGGCAAGAAGGTACCTCTGTCATTGGACACGGGAGATTTTACGTCAAGCAAGGAGACACTGTCGCCGGTAATGATCATCTTAGAATACGGCCCATATGGAATAGTATAGGAAACTTTTGGAATATGAACCTTGCTTACGTAAACTTCCCAATTTTGATCATAAGAACGACGGATTTAATTTGTGTGCCACCCTCCACGCACAATATGCTAGTCCCCTTCCCCCCCCTCCCCCCCAAATGACGCAAGGCATAAGAGAGAGATATGACGGTTATTGTTGTGAGAACGAAAGACGCCCCGAATATGCCCTTTTCAGAGTACAAAGGGCTTCGTCCGTACTCCGCAATTCGTTCTTCACGGTACACTGTAAGAAAAAATCGAGTATTTGGGGAGTATTTCTGTCACACAACTACCCTCCAATCTACCTCGCCTACTTTCCTTGGGTTATCACTGCGGTTCCGGCACTTCCCGGACACGAACGGCGCGCGCGTTATCAGCGTGACATAGCATTCTTGATAGGAAAGTGGCGAGAGCCGGTTTTTCAAGAAAGGAAACGCGAGCAAGCCAGATGAAGGTTATAGTTGTGTGGCAGAAATACTCCCCGAATACTCGACATTTTCTGAGGTGTTGAATGCTAGAAGGGGTGTGAGCGACGCGCTTGTTCATTATTTTGAATGTAGAACGTGTGTTTTGTGATCAAAACGTTCATGTCTATCACGTTAGACTTGGAATGGTATTTTATGTAACAGTAAAGCGGCGTATAACGCTGTCCTCCTGTCTTCCTCGAATTGAGAACAAAGGAAAGCTGCACCGATAGGCGTTGTCAACTGTCCAAACAAGAAAAATCTCGCATGATCCAAAGGAACATGGATATTTCCGCTTGAGAGGTCACGACTGGGCTCGTCTGGAACAGCTCGAATATGTGACACAGACGAAGTGAGGAAACGAAACCAGGCGATATATATATCAAACAAATCGATCAGTCTAATCTGAAGTCAAGTGTAAGATAACCTATTCACGGCGCAGTAGCACGACGAAAGAAGATTAAAAATTCGCGGCATGAACAAATTTGGCGAGACTAGTAGACCGGAAGTACGCGACGGTGCCGTTTGCAGCGATGGCGGTCGGCAGCGCGCCGTGAAACTGCGAGGGAGACGGTGAACGTCGTAATGGTGATGTTGCTTACCGTCCGCTTACGGGATGCGCAAGCCTGTGCTGACGATGGTGCTCTCGGTCCCCGGATTGATCAGGAGGAGAAGGAATAAATGCGCGTGTCGTGCTAGATAGCGCGCACACCTCTTCAGTCTCTTCGTCTTAACCACGTGCGTTGGAAATTAAGCTAAAAAAACTTGTCCACTTTATCGCTAAAGAATATTCACAAGTCGTTCGAATGCGTTTGTAGTATCAGAGGTAGTATACCGTTTATATCGCACGCATCAAAGCCATATGTAGATATATATCGACAAAATCGTGCACGCCAGTTTTGGAGCCACTGCGGTCGGCTTGCTCGTTGCAGCGGCTGGGTGTTGATTCATTAAAATACTTGCAGAAAGCGTTATGTATATTTTTGGCTGCAGAAGAAGTACACTTTATAAGAAGAAGGCAAGGAAAGGGAAAACAAAAAGGAAATGCTGCTTTATGCGTGACGTCATTTGTCACGTGACATGAACAATGAGGCACATGGCGTCGTAGTAATGGGGTCTACGCCAGTATAGGGGTGGGGTTCCAATTTCCCCGAATTTTCTTAGTTTTGCACGTGTGTATATACACGCACACATAGAAACACACGTACGAACATAGATAATGGATGTTTGAACCCCCCCCCCCCCCGCCCCCGGTGTCTCCCCCGAAAAAAAAAAAAATTCTGGCTACGTCACTGGGTACCTTACGTTTGTAGCAGCGAAGGTAGGAAAGAGGAAATGATTTGATACACAATTCAATCATTAAATTGTCTGCAGAAAGGCGGTGTTGTTGTTACTAAAAACGTTGCTGTTATAATAGCAGATTGGCAACATAAGCCCTCACTAAGCCAACATTAGCCAGTGCTGGTAGTACGCGAGTAAATACGATTGTTGAATTCAGTCACAAATTATCTTCAAGGTCACGCACCGTTTGAGAGTCACATCCGAACAATTTCCAAATCCTAAAGTACTTTAGGAAATTGCCATATGACGAAATATCATCGGCGCTGACGGCCCCGAAGAAAAGGTCCGTTTGTAAATGAAGTGTAAATGAAGATAAAATAAATCGGAGTACGTGTTTGTCCTAGTCATGTAGGTGTTATGAATTGGGTTTGACATTTTGACCAGATTTTAAACTCTATATAAAACAAGCAACGCGCAGGATCCATCTTTTTGGAGCATTACTAGTTTTGATCATTCACACGAGCAGGCTCCATCGTGATCGAAACTGCACCGTGTGACACCCATTTTAAAACGCACTGCAGCGTAGCCACTCAATCCGGATTTGTGAGCTGAACGAAGTGTTCTGCAGACAAAAGCATGGAGGTTGATGACAATCAGTGCCATCACCTCACAAGAATTTCGTGTTTACACATATTTATGCTTAAATGGACGCTAAAGTGAAACAATTAATCAGTTTAGACTGATAAATTATACTCTTACTACTCTATTGTCGTGAATTTCAAAATCACAGGCTCATTAATAGACGAGAAATTCAAGATCAGAGTTTTATTTTTAAACTTCGCGCCGAAATTGCCGCACGTGACGTGACGGATTTCAAAATGTTTTATTCGTATTTCGGCCACATTGGCTCAGCGAACTTTTCTGAAACTTGGTATGCGAAGTCTCAGGCACCCTCAGTGGACAATGTGAATTATACTTACCGACTAAATACTACGTAGGCACTGGTAGTCGCCGTCAAAATCTATGACATCACGGCGAGTGGTGCGGGAACTTCAAGGCGGCGTCATAACGGCGTCGGCCCGCGCATTTTCTTTTTGCGCGTTTCCTCGCTTAATTCTCGCGGCAAGCGTGATTTATTTGGTATTGTGAAAGAGTAATTTACTAATAAGAGGAGGAGGAATAAACTTTATTAGCAGAAACCAGCAGGTTTAGGTGGCCGGGCAAAAAAGAATCGTTTGTCTCTTTAGTGTCCCTTTAACAAACAGCACGCGTCTCACAGAAATTTCAAGCAAGATATTGTGTATATGAAGTGCCACAAACGAGATGTTGCAGTGCAAAGTCGCCGATCGATACGCAAAACCGAAAGCGAAACCGCTAAAAACACAAAAAGCCACGCGGCCATGATGTAGTCGTGCCGGTCGTGCTACCATCTGTCGGAGATCACGCGCGCTCTATCACGTCGCGGAGTCCGGTTGTCCGGTGGTGTGTAGCGGGTCTGGCGTGTGCTTTGCGGCTAAGCCAGCTAAGTGGCAAAGTTCAACGAAATGGGCACGGAACGGCTGTGGGCGGCCGTGTTGTTGTTTACGTGCGTCGCGATCGAAATATCGGCCGATTCGTACGTGTCAGAGCCTTCCCTGGGCGTCTCGTTCGAGTTCAAGCTACATGTGGACGCCGGCAAAGAGGAGTGTTTTTATCAGAACGTTGAGGCCGGATCGTCGGTCTACGTGGCCTACCAGGTAAGTTCCGACCACTGGCCCGGTTTTTTTGTTGACAGTTGTCCGCTTACTGCTGTGAAAGCGTGCGCCCCAGATGCAAAGACCTGCTTACATGTATGCAGTACGAGGACAGTTGTATATACTCGATCGCTTGCCGAGCTACATGCGTTGTGTTGTCTTGAGAAGCGTCGAAGAACAGTTCGCTCGAGTGGGAGCCAGGGAAACGGCGAAACCGGATTTGCCGTAATCCTGTGCGCTGAACCATGTGCGTGACTTTGTGCGGCTTCGTTTGATAAAACACGTGGCTTTAAGTTCGCACGACTCCGTAGCGTCGATTTCGTACTGGATGTCTAGGGATTTCGATGTTTGCGAGCGTACCGTATGTTTACCGTTGCGGAGGCGCAGCGAAAAGCACGCGCCGCGTCAGAAAGCGTCTACTACGGTTCACTGATCACGCTCCGGACAGCTTTTAGCGGTTTTACTTTTCGCTGACTGGCTTCGGCTAAACGTCGTCGCGGTTCTCGGTTGTTTTTTTTTTTCTCTCTCTCTCTCTCTCTCTTTTCCCCCCGCTGATGCTCGGGCTCGGGGTCCCTGCTTTGGGCTGCTAAACGCGTTGCCAGTTTTACCACTTTTAACCGTAGGTCCACGTAGACGATCGAGTGAAGAAAAAGGGGAAAAAATGTGGGAGAGAATGAATGTATCGCGGTGAACTTGTCACTCACAGCAATCAGTATACAGTATCTACCTTGCATTTGCCAACAAGAACGAATAAACAAAAACAATTAGTGACATCTTTCACACCTTTAGTGATGTCTCGCTACTTTTGGTTATTGAGTAGATAACAAACCGAAAAAAAAGGCAGGGTAGTATCAACAAATCGATTTCGCAAGGCATCACCATTCCAACAAACAAAATGAATTGCGTACACAGTTATACTAAACCAAATTTTCTTGTCTTGCAGGTTTTAAGGGGTGGTGATGGTCAAGCCGGATTCGCAGTAAGGCATCCCAATGGCAATCATGTCTTACCGTATCAGTGGAGGCCTTCGGCTGAATACGAAGAAACAACTTCAACTGGAGGTAGCCATTTCATTTTTTTTACGGTGGAAAACTATGTGGATGGAAAGTACTGTTTAGTGAAACTGCGCATATCTTCATTTCTTTGTGCGCTGCACGCATGATATAAATTGCCTTTCTTGAACTGCCAATGAATCTGGTGATAGTGTCGATAAAAGGTCACTGTAATAAATGTCAGCATTTCATGGTTGTACGGACAGTAACATCCATTTCTCAGCTTTACCAAGACTGCATCTGGCATAAGTGACAGGGAAGAGCTGTAAACCATTTACAGTCACTTGCACTTAAATCATGCAAATCCTGCCATTGGAAAGTGCCGCGAAATTTAAGGGCATGCAAATTTTTTGGCAAAGTTGTATGGACAGTACGCTGAAAACCAATAATTTATTTTTGCAAGCTAGTTCTCCTGGTAATGCCTTGGCCCTAATGTTTAGTAAATTGGATTTGACTGGCTAGGCAAGCTTGCGACACATCAAGAAACCTGTGGCTGGTCAAGCTACAGTTATGGGGCTTTTACCAGGCCACTTCCAGCACTTATGTGCATCAGTGTATTACTTATTGGTGTGAAAGCGCAGCGATTGAGCCTCTCGCTAGTGTCACAGCTTTGTTGGCCGACGCAAGCTCCTTGGTGTTACACGTTAACTGGGGTTCCTTACTTTTCAGCTTAGGTGCGCAAGACAGTGAAGTGCATCACTGAAAGACACAGCAGTGTGTGTAAGGGGGATACATGTGTGGTACCAGATTTCTGCCCAAGGAATCTGCATCTGAGACAGAAAGGTGCTTTGCTCCGCAGCCCTCTTACCGTATCTGTAGCTCATAAGAACCATAGCAGGACTTCAAGAGCAATCTTTACCTCCGGTGCTCTTAAGTAAGCGCATGTGAACAGAGCAGTTGTTCCCAGCAACAAAGCTTTGCTTCGCTGTAATTTTTTTGATGGGGTTACCTGTGTCGTCATTCCACTTTGTTGCTTTGCAGGATACTACGAGCTGTGCATAGACAACTCCATGTCCCACTTTGCGGCCAAGCTCGTCAGCCTCTACTTCAATTCCTTCAAGAGGGACAAGTGGGAATCATACGTGCAGGAACTTGAGTCACTCGGAGTCACGGTGTCCAACTTCACTGTAAGCTTGCGCTTCTACACCTTGTCTGTAATCGACGCGGCACAGATTATTTGCTTGATGTACACGCAACACTACTGAAAACTTTGGCTATATCATTTGGATCTAAATGGCAGTCAGGAGAAGCCAAATGCAGGCTAGTTGGAACTTGGAACACAACATAAAGGATTTTCCAGTTTTGCAAAGATGGAACTTGAGGGCTAGGAAGGCAAAAGATGATACGGAAAGATGAAAAGCGAGTTGCTCCACTACCCTTGTTTCGCTTAGAAAAAAAAAAAAAAAAAATATGCATAGAAATGTGCCACATTGAAGTAAAATTATGCCGAAAACTTAATAACTAAACTGAACAAGCCGTATTTGCTATATACAGACCAAATTGAAAAATATACAGGGTGTTTTTTAGACAATACAGATTTTTTTATAAAAATCCTATGACAGTAAGGCTTCTGTCATTTTCGCACATGAACTCCACGTCGAGAGGGGAATGCTTTGGGCAGCTGAAATGACACTTCTGCGACTAATTAACAAAACCCCTTTAATTAACTTTTTAATTATTGACTCGAGGGCAGGTGTTTATATTACAAAGTTCTAGTGCATGCCAATTTATGACATACACATTTGTTAAAAATCACAAAAGTTGGACGTAGTTCGAGATATTCATCATTGACTTTTAAGCGTGATATCGAAACTGATCGCGCCCAGCACGCATGAAGCGCGACCATTCTGTTGTCAGACCGGAACTACCCGTGACAAGGAAGTGAAAAAATTTGAATGAAGCTGTGTCGCGGCCATATCTCTTTGTAAAAAGCTGCAAGTCATCTCACTTGTGCCAGTGCATCGCCTTATTTGGTGTGTAGTGTTTGGTGCTTATCTGTTTCTTTCGAGCTGTGCACAAGAAAGCTGCAATACCAATCTTTTCGTTGTCTGGGAAGCATAAAACTCGGGGGCAGCCACTGCGGCGCTTTTTCTTGCAGGCAGGCGAAATAGTTTTTCGTGCCTCTTGATAGTTTGAGAAAACTCGGGGGCAGCCACTGAGGCGCTTTTTCTTGCAGGCAGGCGAAATAGTTTTTCATGCCTCTTGATAGTTTGAGAAAACTCGGGGGCAGCCACTGAGGCGCTTTTTCTTGCAGGCAGGCGAAATAGTTTTTCGTGCCTCTTGATAGTTTGAGAAAACTCGGGGGCAGCCACTGAGGCGCTTTTTCTTGCAGGCAGGCGAAATAGTTTTTCGTGCCTCTTGATAGTTTGAGAAAACTCGGGGGCAGCCACTGCGGCGCTTTTTCTTGCAGGCAGGCGAAATAGTTTTTCGTGCCTCTTGATAGTTTGAGAAAACTCTGGGGCAGCCACTGAGGCGCTTTTTCTTGCAGGCAGGCGAAATAGTTTTTCGTGCCTCTTGATAGTTTGAGAAAACTCGGGGGCAGCCACTGAGGCGCTTTTTCTTGCAGGCAGGCGAAATAGTTTTTCGTGCCTCTTGATAGTTTGAGAAAACTCGGGGGCAGCCACTGAGGCGCTTTTTCTTGCAGGCAGGCGAAATAGTTTTTCGTGCCTCTTGATAGTTTGAGAAAACTCGGGGGCAGCCACTGAGGCGCTTTTTCTTGCAGGCAGGCGAAATAGTTTTTCGTGCCTCTTGATAGTTTGAGAAAACTCGGGGGCAGCCACTGCGGCGCTTTTTCTTGCAGGCAGGCGAAATAGTTTTTCGTGCCTCTTGATAGTTTGAGAAAACTCGGGGGCAGCCACTGAGGCGCTTTTTCTTGCAGGCAGGCGAAATAGTTTTTCGTGCCTCTTGATAGTTTGAGAATACTCGGGGGCAAGCCACTGAGGCGCTTTTTCTTGCAGGCAGGCGAAATAGTTTTTCGTGCCTCTTGATACTTTGAGAAAACTCGGGGGCAGCCACTGAGGCGCATTTTCTTGCAGGCAGGCGAAATAGTTTTTCGTGCCTCTTGATAGTTTGAGAAAACTCGGGGCAGCCACTGAGGCGCTTTTCTTGCAGGCAGGCGAAATAGTTTTTCGTGCCTCTTGATAGTTTGAGAAAACGCGGGGGCAGCCACTGCGGCGCTTTTTCTTGCAGGCAGGCGAAATAGTTTTTCCGTGCCTCTTGATAGTTTGAGAAAACTCGGGGGCAGCCACTGAGGCGCTTTTTCTTGCAGGCAGGCGAAATAGTTTTTCGTGCCTCTTGATAGTTTGAGAAAACTCGGGGGCAGCCACTGAGGCGCTTTTTCTTGCAGGCAGGCGAAATAGTTTTTCGTGCCTCTTGATAGTTTGAGAAAAACTCGGGGGCAGCCACTGAGGCGCTTTTTCTTGCAGGCAGGCGAAATAGTTTTTCGTGCCTCTTGATAGTTTGAGAAAACTCGGGGGCAGCCACTGCGGCGCTTTTTCTTGCAGGCAGGCGAAATAGTTTTTCGTGCCTCTTGATAGTTTGAGAAACTCGGGGGCAGCCACTGAGGCGCTTTTTCTTGCAGGCAGGCGAAATAGTTTTTCGTGCCTCTTGATAGTTTGAGAAAACTCGGGGGCAGCCACTGCGGCGCTTTTTCTTGCAGGCAGGCGAAATAGTTTTTCGTGCCTCTTGATAGTTTGAGGAAACTCGGGGGCAGCCACTGCGGCGCTTTTTCTTGCAGGCAGGCGAAATAGTTTTTCGTGCCTCTTGATAGTTTGAGAAAGTGACCAGACGCGAAAGCCATGTCGCGGCTCGCTTGTTGCACCTCCATATCTGCGTGTTCGATAATTTATTGTAGGGACACTAAGAGAAAGACTATATCAGCGAGGGGTGCTATTCCGGACACTGTCAAAATTCCGCCATATTGTCGAATTTCGTAATGGCGGTATTTAAGCCAATCGGAGAGGCCACAGCAGCGCTCTGGGCCAATCAGAGTTGACCAATGGCGGAACTTGCAACATGGCGGAATTCGACAACGTCCAGATATAGTGCTTAGAATATAGTCCAGAATAGCATCCCAAGAGTTTCAGCTACAGGAGCAGAAGTATGCCAGATGTTCTCTGGTATGCCTTACATTGGGCTGTGATTTCGGACGATCACTTTTGCTAGCGTCATAAAATCGCTTTCAGTACGCGCTCATTGGCTTGAGGCAAGGAGGGTAAGAAGGTGCTTCTGTCATTGGACACGAGAGATTTTACAAGCAGACACTGTCGCCGGTAATGATCATCTTAGAATACGGCCCATATGGAATAGTATTGGAAACCTTTGGAATATGAACCTTGCTTACGTAAACTTCCCAATTTTGATCATAAGAACGACGGATTTAATTTGCGTGCCACCCTCCACGCACAATATACTAGTCCCCCCCCCCCCCCCCCCCCACCCACCCAAATGACGCAAGGCATAAGAGAGAGATATGACGGTTATTGTTGTGAGAACGAAAGATGCCCCGAATATGCCCTTTTCAGAGTACAAAGGGCTTCGTCCGTACTCCACAATTCGTACTTCACTGTACTCTAAGAAAAAATCGAGTATTCGGGGAGTATTTCTGCCACACAACTACCCTCCAATCTACCTCGCCTAATTTCCTTGGGTTATCATCGCGGTTCCGGCACTTCCCGGACACGAACGGCGCGCGCGTTATCAGCGTGACATAGCATTCTTGATAGGAAAGTGGCGAGAGCCGGTTTTTCAAGAAAGGAAACGCGAGCAAGCCAGATGAAGGTTGTGTGGCAGAAATACTCCCCGAATACTCGACTTTTTCTGAGGTGTTGAATGCTATAAGGGGAGTGAGCGACGCGCTTGTTCATTATTTTGAATGTAGAACGTGTGTTCTGTGATCAAAACGTTCATGTCTATCACGTTAGACTTGGAATGGTATTTTATGTAACAGTAAAGCGGCGTATAACGCTGTCCTCCTGTCTTCCTCGAATTGAGAACAAAGGAAAGCTGCACCGATAGGCGTTGTCAACTGTCCAAAAAAGAAAAATCTCGCATGATCCAAAAGAACATGGGTATTTCCGCTTGTGAGGTCACGACTGGGCTCGTCTGGAACAGCTCGAATATGTGACACAGACGAAGTGACGAAACGAAACCAGGTGATATCAAACAAATCGATCAGTCTAATCTGAAGCCAAGTGTAAGATAACCTATTCACGGCGCAGTAGTACGACGAAAGAAGATTAAAAATTCGCGGCATGAACAAAATTGGCGAGACTAGTAGACCGGAAGTACGCGACGGTGCCGTTTGCAGCGATGGTGGTCGGCAGCGCGCCGTGAAACTGCGAGGGAGACGGTGAACGTCGTAATGGTGATGTTGCTTACCGTCTGCTTACGGGATGCGCAAGCCTGTGCTGACGATGGTGCTCTCGGTCCCCGGATGGATCAGGAGGAGAAGGAATAAATGCGCGTGTCGTGCTAGATAGCGCGCACACCTCTTCAGTGTCTTCGTCTTAACCACGTGCGTTGGAAATTAACCTCAAATAACTTGTCGACTTTATCGCGAAAGAATATTCACAAGTCGTTCGAATGCGTTTGTAGTATCAGAGGTAGTATACCGTTTATATCGCACGCATCAAAGCCATATGTACATATATATCGACAAAATCGTGCACGTCAGTTTTGGAGCCTCTGCGGTCGGCTTGCTCGTTGCAACGGCTGGGTGCTGATTCATTAAAATACTTGCAGAAAGCGTTATGTACATTTTGGCTGCAGAAGAAGTACACTTTATAAGAAGAAGGCAAGGAAAGGGAGAACAAAAAGGAAATGCTGCTTTATGCGTGACCTCATTTGTCACGTGACATGAACAATGAGGCACAGGGCGTCGTAGTAATGGGGGGTAACCACTGGCTACGCCAGTAGAGGGGGTGGGGTTCAAATTTCCCCGAATTTTCTTAGTTTTGCACGTGTGTATATACACGCACACATACAAACACACACGTACGAACATACATAATGGATGTTTGAACACCCCCCCCCCCCGTCTCTCCCCCGAAAAAAAGAATACTGGCTACGTCACTGGGTGTAACGTACCTTGCGTTTGTAGCAGCGAAGGTAGGAAAGAGGAAATGATTTGATACACAATTCAATCATTAAATTGTCTGCAGAAAGGCGGTGTTGTTGTTACCAAAAACGTTGCTGTTATAATAGCAGATTGGCAACATAAGCCCTCACTAAGCCAACGTTAGCCAGTGCTGGTAGTACGCGAGTAAATACGATTGTTGAATTCAGTCACAAATTATCTTCAAGGTCACGCCCCGTTTGAGAGTCACATCCGAACAATTTCTAAATCCTCAAGTACTTTAGGAAATTGCCATATGACGAAATATCATCGGCGCTGACGGCCCCGAAGAAAAGGTCTGTTTGTAAGTGAAGTGTAAATGAAGACAAAATAAATCGGAGGACGTGTTTGTCCTAGTCATGTAGGTGTTATGAATTGGGTTTGACATTTTGACCAGATTTTCAACTCTATATAAAACAAGCAACGCGCAGGATCCATCTTTTTGGAGCATGTAGTTTTGATCATTCACACGAGCAGGCTCCATCGTGATCGAAACTGCACCGTGTGACACCCACTTTAAACCGCACTGCAGCGTAGCCACTCAATCCGGATTTGTGAGCTGAACGAAGTGTTCTGCAGACAAAAGCATGGAGGTTGATGACAATCAGTGCCATCACCTCACGAGAATTTCGTGTTTACACATATTTATGCTTAAAGGGACGCTAAAGTGAAACAATTAATCAGTTTAGACTGATAAATTATACTCTTACTACTCTATTGTCGTGAATTTCAAAATCACAGGCTCATTAACAGACGAGAAATTCAAGATCAGAGTTTTATTTTTAAACTTCGCGCCGAAATTGCCGCACGTGACGTCACGGATTTCAAAATGTTTTGTTCGTATATCGGCCACATTGGCTCAGCGAACTTTTCTGAAACTTGGTATGCGAAGTCTCAGGCACCCTCAGTGGACAATGTGAATTATACTTACCGACTAAATACTACGTAGGCACTGGTAGTCGCCGTCAAAATCTATGACATCACGGCGAGTGGTGCGGGAACTTCAAGGCGGCGTCGGCCCGCACATTTTCTTTTTGCGCGTTTCCTCGCTTAATCCTCGCGGCAAGCGTGATTTATTTGGTATTGTGAAAGAGTAATTTACGAATAAGAGGAGGAGGAATAAACTTTATTAGCAGAAACCAGCAGGTTTAGGTGGCCGGGCAAAAAAGAATCGTTTGTCTCTTTAGTGTCCCTTTAACAAACAGCACGCGTCTCACAGAAATTTCAAGCAAGATATTGTGTATATGGAGTGCCACAAACGAGATGTTGCAGTACAAAGTCGCCGATCGATACGCAAAACGAAAGCGAAACCGCTAAAAACACAAAAAAGCCACGCGGCCCTGATGTAGTCGTGCCGGTCGTGCTACCGGTGCTACCATCTGTCGGAGATCACGCGCGCTCTATCACGTCGCGGAGTCCGGTTGTCCGGTGGTTCTAGCGTGTGCTTTGCGGCTAAGCGGCAAAGTTCAACGAAATGGGCACGGAACGGCTGTGGGCGGCCGTGTTGTTGTTTACGTGCGTCGCGATCGAAATATCGGCCGATTCGTACGTGTCAGAGCCTTCCCTGGGCGTCTCGTTCGAGTTCAAGCTACATGTGGACGCCGGCAAAGAGGAGTGTTTTTATCAGAACGTTGAGGCCGGATCGTCGGTCTACGTGGCCTACCAGGTAAGTTCCGACCACTGGCCCGGTTTTTTTTTTGTTGTTGTTGACAGTTGTCCGTCTATTGCTGTGAAAGCGTGCGCCCCAGATGCGAAGACCTGCTTGCATGTATGTAGTACGAGGACAGTTGTATATACTCGATCGCTTGCCGAGTTGCATGCGTTGTGTTGTCTTGAGAAGCGTCGAAGGAACAGTTCGCTCGAGTGGGAGCCAGTGAAACGGCGAAACCGGATTTGCCGTAATTCTGTGCGCTGAACCATGTGCGTGACTTTGTGCGGCTTCGTTCGATAAAACACGTGGCTTTAAGTTCGTACGACTCCGTAGCGTCGATTTCGTACTGCATGTGTAGGGATTTCGATGTTTGTGAGCGTACCGTATGTTTACCGTAGCCGAGGCGCAGCGAAAAACACGCGCCGCGTCAGAAAGCGTCTACTACGGTTCACTGATCACGCTCCGGACAGCTTTTAGCGGTTTTACTTTTCGCTGACTGGCTTCTTCGGCTAAACGTTGTCGCGGTGGTGGTTCTCGCTTGTTTTTTATTTTCTCTCTCTCTCTTTTTTTTCCCCCCCGCTGCGGCTCGGGTTGTTTGCTGTGTCCCTGCTTTGGGCTGGTTAACGCGTTGCCAGTTTTACCGCTTTTAACCGTAGGTCCACGTAGACGATCGAGTGAAGAAAAGGGGGCAAAAATGTGAGAGAGAACGTATCGCGGTGAACTTGTCACTCACAGCAATCACAGTATCTACCTTACATGTGATATAAACAAGAACGAATAAACAAAAGCAATTAGTGACATCTTTCACACCTTTAGTGATGTCTCGCCACTTTGGGTTATTGAGAAGTGAAGATAACAAACCGAAAAAAAAGGCAGGGTCGTATCAACAAATCGATTTCGCAAGGCATCACCATTCCAACAAATTACAAAATGAATTGTGTACACAGTTATACTAAACCAAATTTTCTTGTATTGCAGGTTTTAAGGGGTGGTGATGGTCAAGCCGGATTCGCAGTAAGGCATCCCAATGGCAATCATGTCTTACCGTATCAGTGGAGGCCTTCGGCTGAATACGAAGAAACAACTTCAACTGGAGGTAGCCATTTAATTTTTTTTTTTTTTTTGGTGGAAACTATGTGAATGGAAAGTACTGTTTAGTAAAACTGCGCATGTCTTCATTTCTTTGTGTGCTGCACACATGATATACATTGCCTTTCTTGAACTGCAATTGAATCTGGTGATAGTGTCGATAAAAGGTCACTGTAATAAATGTCAGCATTTCATGGTTGTATGGACAGTAACAACCACGTCTCAGCTTTACCAAGACTGCATCTGACATAAGTGACAGGGAACAGCTGTAAACCATTTACTTTCACCTGCACTTAAATCATGCCAATCCTGCCATTGGAAAGTGTCGCGAAATTTAAGGGCATGCAAATTTTTCTTCGGCAAAGTAATATGGACAGTATGCTGAAAACCAAATTTATTTTTGCGAGCTAGTTCTCCTGGTAATGCCTTGGCCCTAACGTTTAGTAAATTCGATTTGACTGGCTAGGCAAGCTTGCGACACATCAAGAAAACTGTGACTAGTCAAGCTACAGTTATGGAGCTTTTACCTCGCCACTTCCAGCACTTGTGTGCATCAGTGTATTACTTATCGGTGTGAAAGCGCAGCGATTGAGCATCTCGCTAGTGTCACAGCTTTGCTGGCTGACGCAAGCTCCTTGGTGTTACACGTTAGCTGGGGTTCCTTACTTTCCAGCTTAGGTGCGCAAGATAGTGAAGTGCATCACTGAAAGACACAGCAGTGTTTGTAAGGGGGATACATGTGTGGTACCAGATTTCTGCCCAAGGAAACTGCATCCGCGACGAAAAGGTGCTTCGCTTCGCAGGCCTCTTACCGTAGCTCTAGCTCATAAGAATCATAGCAGGACTTCAAGAGCAATCTTTACCTCCGGTGCTCTTAAGTAAGCGCATGTGAACAGAGCAGTTGTTCCCAGCAACAAAGCTTTGCTTGGCTGTAATTTTTTTATTGGGTTGCCTGTGTTGTGATTCCACTTTGTTGCTTTGCAGGATACTACGAGCTGTGCATAGACAACTCCATGTCCCACTTTGCGGCCAAGCTCGTCAGCCTGTATTTCAATTCCTTCAAGAGGGACAAGTGGGAATCATATGTGCAGGAACTTGAGTCACTCGGAGTCACGGTGTCCAACTTCACTGTAAGCTTGCACTTCTACATCTTGTCTGTAATCGACGCGACACAGATTATTTGCTTGATGTACACATAACACTACCGAAAACTTGGCTATATCATTTGGAACTAAATGGCAGTCACCAGAAGCCAAATGCGGGCTAGTGGGAACACAACATAAAGGATTTTCCAGTTTTGCAAAGATGGAACTTGAGGGCTAGGAAGGCAAAAGATGATACGGAAAGATGAAAAGCGAGTTTCTCCACCATCCTTGTTTCGCTTAGAAAAAAAAAAGCATAAACATGCATACAAATGTGCCACATTGAAGTAAAATTATGCTGAAAACTGTTAATAACTAAACTGAACAAGCCGTATTTGCTAAATACAGACTAACCGAAAAATATACAGGGTGTTTTTTGAGACAATACAGATTTTTTATAAAAATCCTATGACAGTAAGGCTGCTGTCGTTTTCGCACATGAACTCCACGTTGAAAGGGGAATACTTTGGGCAGCTGAAATGACACTTTTGCAACTAATTAACAAAAACCCGTTAATTAACTTTTTAATCATTGACTCGAGGGCAGGTGTTTATATTACAAAGTTCTAAAGCGTGCCAATTTATGACGTACACATTTGTTAGAAATCACAAAAGTTGCACGTAGTTCGAGATATTCATCATTGAATTTTAAGCGCGATATCGAAACTGATCGCGCCCAGCACGCACGAAGCGCGACCGTTCTCTTATGTCAGACCGGAACTACCCGTGACAAGGAAGTGACGAAATTTGAATGAAGCTGTGCCGCGGCTTTGTAAAAAGTTGCAAGTCATCTCACTTGTGCCAGTGCATCACCTTATTTTGTGTGTAGTGTTCGGTGCTTATCTGTTTCTTTCGAGTTGTGCACAAGAAAACTGCAATATCAATCTTTTCTTTGTCTGGGAAGCATAAAACTCGGGGGCAGCCACTGCGGCGCTTTTTCTTGCAAGTAGACGAAATAGTTTTTTGTGCCTCTTGATAGATTGAGAAAGAAACAGAAAAGCACAACACATCACACACGAACAATAAGCTGTCTATTTGTGTATTTCAGGATGCCTGCTCATTTTTCTGACCAGATTCTGCTTCGGCACGCCTTGATTCAAATTTTGTCACTTCCCTGTCATGGGTAGTTCCGGTCTGATATAATAGAATGGTCACGCTTAGTGTGTGCTGGGCACGATCAGTTTTGATTTCGCCCTTGAAATTCGATGATGAAGCTCTCGAACTACATGCAACTTTTGTGATTTCTAAAAACTGGGTATGCCATTAATTATCATGCACTACAACTTTCTAATGTAAGCAACTGCACTCAAGGCAATAATTAAAAAGTTAATCAATGAGTTCTTGTTAATTAGTTGCATTGTCATTTTAACTGCAGAAAAGTATTTCCACCTTGGCATAGAGTTCAAGTGTGAAAATGGCAGAAGCCTGACTGTCATAGAATATTTATAAAAAATCTGTATTGTCTAACAAAAGACACCCTGTATATAACACATCTGCTTGTGATACAGAAACCCTGTTGTATAGGTAGCCTAAAGTCGGCTTGTGTTAATGCAGCCTTCCAAGTACAAGAGATTTCTTTGACCTATCGGAAGTTTCACGTGCGAAGTTTGTGCCAACAAAAAATTGTGGCTTATTGCATGAACAGCTGTACTACACATATGTGACTGGTCATGTTTGAACAGATATGTGACCAGGACAGGTACTATATGAACACGCATACATAAGTCTAAGTGGCATTAATAGAAGGTAGTAGTTCACTAATATAATCTCAGTCAACATGTTCAGAAGCCAAAATGTGAAATGCAGATACAAGTTGACTATTTAAGCCTAACGAATGCCCTTGAATGAGGTGGCCTTGGCTCTTCACCAATGCCACTTTTTGCAGGGTGCAGCTATTTGCAGTTCAGAGGTTGCACGCTTGTCTGAAAAGACCACTTACTGTTCTCCGCAGGAAACGCTGCAGAAGGTAGACGGCCAGGTGGGTGAGATGCTGAAGTACCAGGACCAGAACAGGAGGCACCTCTCGCGCGACTGGTACATTGTGGATGGCAACAACCGCTACGTCCAGTACTGGTCCCTTGCCCAGTGCATTGTCATCGTGGCCACTTCCGCACTACAGGTGTACTTTGTGCGGAAGCTGTTCGAAGTGAAGAATGTCACACCGACGCTCAAGCCACGGGCATGAGCCCGCAACTGTTGACCCTCTCGTTGTGCGTGCACACGGTTTGTGATGTGACATCAACCCCCCCCCCCCCATCACAATTGGGCCAGCGGGTAGTTCCATGCGTTTGTTTCCATTGCTGGCATTGTACAGACAAGGAAGCTTTCGTTTCTTTTTTTGCTCGGAGGGAGCTTACTCGTCTACCTTGGCTAAAACATTGCAGTTGCATGCATCTCGAAATGTACCAAGCAAAGGGACCTTTCAGGGGAGAATGGAGCGGAGCGTATCATCTTCTCACTTCTGCCCGTCATTTTTGTACGAAACATCGCACAACCTCACACTCAACTAAACCAAAAAGGGAACAGTCTGCCCACGTGTGTGCGGAGTTGGCTTGTCATGTTTCTGCCTCGTTTTTAGTCCTGTCCCATTTCGAACAGCCTGCACAGTTGTCGTTAATTTATGCCAAGTTCCATAAAGTGAGCAACATCAGTGAAGAATTTATGGGCCACGTCATGCTTATGTGTGCATCTTTTTTCTTCCTTTCGCACATGTATGATGAGGAGTGACAGTCTACCCTTTACTCTGCACTCGTGTGTTGCTCCATTCGACCAATGGACGTGCGCTTGACTTCCGAGACTTGAAGACTGCCCTAGTTTTCAACTGATTGCCGCTCTGATTGCTTGTTAAACTCACCAAAGTGATTCCAGCAGCAACGTGTGCCATTTGGTGAAAGACTCCGTCAGTCAAGTGCCTTTGAGTAGGCACTGAAAGTGACTTGCAACAAATATGTAGCCGCGAAAGTTCCGAGAATTGTTAGCAATGTGCAGACTCTCTGTCCTGGACACTTTGAAATTGAGGCATGGCGGCATGAAACTGGAGGGGAGGGGTGAGGTTTTAGCACATGGGTGCATATTGCAAGGCCTGTAAGGCCAGGCCATTTGCACTTTGCTTTTAGATCACATATTGGCAAGCGTACGCAACGTGCGATTTCTGCCACATTGATTTAGAAAACAACAGAAACCGAGGACGCTTGTGCAATCTTGCGAGTTATATACAACTAGTACTCTCTATCTAAGCATGGTGAATGGTTTTTAATATGCCATGACGTGACTTCACTGTGTTGTCTGGTTTATTGCGGAGTGATATTTCATAACTGATGCACGGTGTAGATTTACCCTTGAAAAGAGCAAAAAGTACGCAACAGTGAGCTTCTAGAACGCTTCTTACCAGGGAAGACGTAAAGATGTCCATGGTATTTTTCTAAGTGCTCAGTGTCACCCATGCACGTTATTGAAGTTGTGTTCGCTCTATACCTGCCGAAGCAACAGCCAAAAAATATCCGCGAGAAAATGGACTAGAAGTTGAGAAAACAGGAGTTGCTCACTGCTGAAGTTGATGTTCACTTTGCTGAGAGAGATGCTGGGCTAAACAGTGGTGCTGCCTTTCCCAGCTCTCCAATATGTCTGTATATCAGCCTTGTCCTACAGATGCATTGCTCTTCTTGAACAGTACCAAAATGTCTTAAAAGTTAACTCTTGGAACTGGCATGCTCCGACAAATACAGTTTGATGAACTACGATATCTCTTTTTAGTGAAAAGTTACGGATTTTTAAACTTGATGCTTCAACTCCCGATAGTTTCTGATATTTGGGCACTTGAGGTTTGTGGTCCAAGTTTCATTCGCTACAGTTGCTGGAATTTAACTTTCACTCTCATATGCAAGAAATTTCATTGAAATCGATCCAGAAATTATCTCGAGACAGCACTTACTTTGTTTTACATGGAATACGTAGTACTTGAGTAAGGCAATCGAAACTAGGCCCAAGGTATAGCGTAGACTCAAACAGAAAGACTTTAAAGGAAGCATGTTGAATGTCTCACAGTTCAACGTTTGCACATCTCAGCAAATGCACAAAACATTTGAAACACAAAGGCCTACTCAATCAGTGCCAAAGGTATGCATTTTTAGGAATGTCTATTTTATCTTTGAGCAGGATGGACATCTGGCAAGAGTTTACAGACCCATCTTTGCTTTTTTCAAATAGCTTACTGAAGCTCAAAGAAAAATTTTAACGTCTTTACATGAAGCTTTTTGGGGCATGCTAGCATTCCTGCGAAAATGCTTATATTTAAAAAAAAATGCGATACGAACTGATGCTTCAAACTGGTAGACATGCCAACTATACTTTGATTCCATCATCTTGTTAAACGCGCTTTTCTACATTCCTCCTCATCCTTGCTGTTTCCAGTTTTTTGTGCTTTATTTTTTTACTTTTTATGGTGATGGATACCTCATAGATGTTGCACTATACGTTTGTTTGAATTCTGTACTGATGGTGATAGCTTTCTGAGATCGTGCTGTTCTTGCTAGACTTGATCTCACACCTAATTCATGTGGTCACGTGTGGCAACGCGCGTCAAGTACGTTTAGCGATTGCGAGCTGTTAACATCATGGCATTTATTGCCGCAGCCACCTTGTGATTTCGCCGAAGCGAGCGAAAAGACAAAGTTTATTAAGCTGGATTCTGTGATTAGAAATAAGACGCGTTACAGATTTTCACTGCACGATTGTAAATCCGGCGCACTTAAGCTGTCGTGAATTACAAAGATTTCAAAGGTCTGTCTATAGCTGTCTGAGAGCGCACTGTCTACTATCGTGGACGAGCAAAGCCTGAACGGGAATATTCGAAAATAACATTACAGGCAGGGCAGAGATTGGCAAGTTGTATGTGAACTTGTGCGTGTGATAGAGTATTACATGTAATTTAATGGAGAGGGCATTCTACCATTGTACGAAGGCCATCGAGGAAATTTTTTATGTGGATCTTCGAATTTCCCTGTTCGCGTTTTCTTTGTCCATGATTGTACTGTGAGCTGGCAACAGCCAATTCACGTGAAACTCGCGTTTTATAAGCTGCATTTGAGTCTCAAATGCACTGGTGCAGGCGTGTCTTTGTTGCTCATGTTATTGTTACCTCTTTACTTTATTTCTTGAGAATTTTTGACAATATGCAGGAGTTATCTGTCTACTGAACAATTTTACTATATTATATATATATATATACCTGTTTAGTGTGTGCGTGTGTCTGCTTTGGAACTTTGGAAATGATTGTGGTAACGAAACAGGGCCAATTCTGAGACTACACCGACGACGATGTGCGCGATGCTTTCGCAACACAGATATCGTCACTGTTACGCTGTTCGACGTAGATGCTGTGCGACGCTGCCTGTCCGCAAATTTTACTTTTTTTGTAAGACTTGAAGGAAGACATTTTCTTTTTGGAAACGATTGTTTTTGAGGTTGTACATCCCAGCTGCGTTGAATGCAACTCATTCCAAGGGGCTCTTACGTTTGTTCCTATGCCAGAGTTGTGTAAATGAGTGCACCAAACTGCATGGACTAGCGTGTCGAAAAATGTGAGACATGTTTGAGGTATGAATGCGCAATAAATGTGATTTTTTTTGGTGCCTTCTTACATTATCGTGCAGATTCCTCGTTGTGTTTAGCATTACTCTAAGTCTATCGTTTGTTCTAGTTGCAGGAAATTATGACTGTGGTAATCAAAGAATCAGTTTTGTTTCAAACAACCCCCGATAGCTGAATTTTTGTTTGTACCTCTTACACTCAATTGGTGGTTTTGTATATGGCAATCCTAAAATTGAATTGTAAATGGTCTAATGTATCATATGATTAATGCCAGCATTGTTCATTATGATCAATTTTGTGATCACTTCAGAACGCTTGCCAGTAACTATATGAAGCTAGCGCCCCACTGTGGTGGAGCACCATAAGATCATGTGCACTCAAGCTTTGGAGACATTGAGAATGTGCTGTCTGAATCGGGGGCCCCGCGTGCGAGAAAGAATGACATATTGTGGATGCTGCGGTATCACCTAGGGTGCGATGCACCGAGCACATTCTCCTGCTAAAATTTCTGTCTACTATAAAACGACACACGACACTAATGCCACACCTGCCTTCCAAGCATCCACTTTACTGTCAAGGGTGTGCCCCCTCAGAAATAAAAGCGATTCCTTGCTGCCGTACTCAAAATGCCACTGGCATAAGCAGCCAGAACCACCAAGAGAACCGCCTGACAACAGAGTGAGGAAGAGGAACAATAGCCCCATCGTGCTACTGTGTGCACTCCGCAAACTTTTGTCTGCTACGTCGACAACACTTGCGGAACGGGTAAAACATTGAAGATGGCCCGCGCAGAAACATACCCCGTCATACCAGTGGTGATGTTGCGACTTGCTGCCAACTCAGATGAGCACTCATGATTACTTTAAAACCAAATTAAAGTATCTCAAAGGAATTTTTGCAACTAATAATCGGTCGGAAGTGCTCGCGTATGCAGGACAATCGAACAAAACAAACATCTCGAGTTTCCAATTATGTATGGTGTTGGGGGTGTTTTAAGAGAGAAAATATTCCTCATATTGAGTGGCTGCCATGACCTCCGTGCTGCCGTGCTCCGGCTGCCATGCACTAGCCCGCAAGTCCACTTCACTGATTAGCAAAGGTAACTGCAAAACCACACGGGACACAGACAGCATGGAGTAGACGTTCGAAACACTGCATCACGCGCTTCTCCGATGCAATGAAGGATGTGAATACAGCGATGGTAGAAATATTGCACATTGCAGTCACAAAGATCGCAAGTAAAATCGGAAGCGATAATGATCTTGAAGGACATTGCCACCTGTCAGTTGGTTAGTTTATGGCACCAGTGCAGCGTGGAAGGAGAAAAAGCATTCGAGGTTTTACTCATTGTCTTTCACTGTGGTTAGAGTGAAAGGCAGGTAAAATTGTGTGATTATGCAACAAGTAAAAGGGTGTATAATTTTGTACGATTGCACAATTGTGTAATTTCTAAATCACACAAAATTGTGTAATTGTTCATTGAGTAAAACTAATTGTTTACCACTGTGTAATTGCTACATTGCACAACTGTGTAACTGCGCAACAAGTAAAACTTTGTAATTGTGTACAATTACACAATTGTGCGACAAGTAAAAGTGTAAATGTGAACCTTTGAAAGGTACACAACTTCGAAAAAACTTAAAAAGGACCATATAATACCAATGTAGAAAAAGCTACTCAAAATACAACGCAGGCTTCTAAATTAGTGTTTTGAATTTCACAGTTTATCACAATACAGGAACTTTTGTCAACGACAAAAGAAGAAATCAAGCATAAGAAGAAGCACTTTATTTCGCATTTGGTATGCTGTTTTCCGTCTCAAAAATGGATGACTGTGGAGGCAAAGTTATCTGACAAAGCATGATTTGTGCGGTGTACATTGTCCAGTTAGGCACATCAGCACAGTGTGTTCAGTCCACAGCCTCCACACGGCGATACCAGAAACGAGCCCTGAAATCATCGCTGCACGTCAGAAAAGCCGGGCCGGTTGGAGAGTGGACCAAATGACGGACTGTGTTGTTGTGGCCTGAATAAAGAAGAAAGGATGCACACACAAGTAAATATGTTTAACATGAATTTGAAGGGTTCTGCATGCCAAAAGCACAATATGATAATAAGGCACGCCACAGCAGCGGATTCGGGATTAAAAGGGACACTAAAGAGAAAAACGATTTTTCTCATATTAGTAAATTACTCTTTTGCAATTCCAAAATCACCACATTTGCCACGAGAAGACTCTTGGTAAGCGATAAAACGGTCGAAAAGAAAATGCCACCTTGAATTTCCCCCATCATATGCTATCGCGTCATAGATTTTGACGGTGTCTACTAGGTCCTACGCAGTACCTAAACAGTAAAAACGAAGTACTCCTGCCCCCAAAAGTTTGCGGAACGCGAAATTTCCGAGAAAGCTATATTCCCGCTTTGTCTGAGAACATAGCCTCCAAATAATTCTTCCAGCCTGTAGTAGTGCCTGCGACCCATACAGCTACCCGCGAAGTTAGAAGTGCTGTGCACTAACAGAGTAGAAATTCGCATTTTTCGTGGAGCCCACAATCCGAAAACTTTTGTGTGTGGGTGTACACTGTCCTCTGAGAGGGCCATAGACTAGGAGTGTGCGAATATTCGAAATTTCGAATATTTTTCGAATAGTGTTTGCTATTCGATTCGATTCGCACTGGAATTTTACTATTCGAACTATTCGAACTTCCCAAAGTCAAATACAGTCAACGTCCGATTGAAAGTGACGCCTACAAATTTTTAATATGCTTCACCTCAGTACACCCTCGTATTGCGGCAAAGCTGCCTTTCAAGCTCCGTTACGGTCGAACTTTGTCAAGACTACGTCCGATTGAAAGTGGTCTCGAGATTTTCAATATGCTTCACCTCATCACACCCCCGTATTGTGGCAAAGCTGCCTTTCAAGCTCCGTTACGGTCGAACTTGGCCAAGAGACAGTCAACGTCCGATTGAAAGTGGTCCCTAGATTTTTTAATATGCTTCACCTCATTACACCCCCGTATTGCGGCAAAGCTGCTTTTAAAGCTCTGTTACGGTCGAACTTGGCCAAGAGAACGTCCGATTAGAAGTGGTCCCTAGATTTTCAATATGCTTCACCTCATCACACCCCCGTATAGCGGCAAAGCTGCCTTTCAAGCTCCGCTATGGTCGCAAATGTACTAACTCAAGAAAACGCTGGTTCCAACATGGAGATGAAAGATGTGGCAGAGGTGGGGGCTCAATTAATGCTGTTTTGGACCTGAAGTTTGGGCAGGAAGTCCGAAAAATCGGACGCCGAAGCTTTTAGCATCCAAAATTTCAGATGTTCTTTATATCGACGTTGTAGGCAGATTTGGAACTCCGGACTTGAAGGGAGCACACCCTTGTCCGCCACATCAGTTGGGCTTCCACAGAAGTTGAAAGAAGAGGAGAGGCTGAGAAAATGGCATCTTTGCCTATCACGTGTAAAGTGTTGTCAGCAACACTTTGGTTGCACCAAATCATGTACATAAATGCGATTCGGCCTCTAGATTGCCTCATTCTTGATAAGACAACTATGAAACACCACCCTGCCAGCGCTTCATCAACCCAGCAAAAAGAAACACTTTCATGTTGCTATCTCATAAGAATATGCTTAGGAATGGCAACATTTTTTCTGCAATTTCGCTTCGAAGTATTCGAAAAATGTTTGAGAAATATTCGAAAATTATTCGAAAATTATTCGATTCGATTCGCACTCAATGTTTATTATTCGAATTCGCTTTGCACCCAAAATTTTGCTATTTGCACAGCTCTACCATAGACTCAACATACCAAGTTTCAGGAAATTTCTGAAAAATACGCTTTGAAATCCGTGACGTCACGTGTGCAGATTCCAGCACGAAATTTAAAAATGAAACTTTGACATTGATTTTCTCCTTCCTTTGTAAACCTATGATGGTTAAATTAATGAGATTAGGGTTCTCAGAGTAAAATTTATCAATCTAGACCGATCCATTGTTTTGCTTTAGTCTCCCTTTAATGTTGACCACCTGGTGCTTCTTAGCATGCCCTTAAGTCTATAATATAAACGTGGGTGCTTTTCTTACATTTCACTGCTATTGAAGTGTGGCTGCTGTGATTGCCAGGAATCGAACCTGCGTTCTCGAATTTGGCTTTGCAACACCTTAGCCACTAAGCTGCCATGACAAGGAAGTGCCATATTTTCTTGCTTATAACCTGCCCCTGCATATAACCCGCACCCGTAACTAACTCTACAAAAAGAAAAAAAGATGCATATAATTCCTGTATATAACCCGCACCACCACATTTTAAGCACATTTTTCAGTTTTTTGGTGTGGGTTATATGCGTGAAAATACAGTACCATTAAAGATGTTGTCAGTGACTGCATTTTACATTTTTCTACCAGAGGATATCATCACAGAGGATACCAGAGGATATTTTTCATCACAGGAGAGTATAGGCCACTGCAATATAACGCAGCTAACCAATTTTTTATTTACAGAACAGTCTTCATAAATGGAAATACTAGCTTAAAATGAAATGGCTGCTTAAATGGTATAACTGGCTCTGGTTTGGTTGGTTTTGTACTTGGCTGCTGCACCTTTACATATATTTTTCTCAGCAAACAAAACTCCCATTGAATGAAACATGTCTTTCTGGACCTTTCAGGTTCCACTTAACAGGATTCAACTGTACTTTTGTTATGTCCACGGCTGTTACACATCGAGGTGCAACTGTACGTCGGGCGATAATGGCAGAGATACCGCATGTGGTCAGAATCCAAGGTTCTGGCAACCCTTTGTGAACTAATGCCTGCCAGGTAATACTAATAAAAAAAAAACATTTGTGGACAACCGAATTGTTGGCTTAAGTCTGAATGAAAACAACGTTGAATTTTTAGTCTTTACATAGATGCAACAGCAGATGGCCAATATTAATCAACACTGGTTGTATCCGAGTAAATATGATAGGCATGCAAATGAGCTGCGTAATGTGCCTAGCTAAGGAAGGTGTCTACTTGATACCAATTGAAATTGGTCATAAATTATCATCTGTCAACAACATACGTCCTCATACCCCATCACAGAAAGTGGGTGGAATAGACAGAGGAAGGCATTGTTTTAAAAATACCAAAAAGCAAGCAGTAAGTTGACATTGAGGGAGTACTACAGTGAACACCCGATTCCTTGGATTTCCTGGGGACTGAAAAATCGTGTGGTCAGGAAAAATGAATGCTTGTCTCTTTGCTGCCCTCAAGGGCTCGAATCCCTTCACCCACATCCAAAGTAGCTCTGGAGGCCATCCAGTGTACTTATCAGGTGCCTCAGCACTCTTAGAATAACAGGATACGGGCGCACACGTGCATAACTACGGAGTGTGTACCATGCCCCCTGACAGTGGCCCCTTCCATATCGTAGAGGAGTAGTGCGAAAGACAAGTACAGAAAAGGCACGCATACAGCCACACGTAGCACAGTAACAGCGCTTTGTGTGGTTGCAGCGCTACATGTGGTTGTATGTGTGCCCTTTCTGTCCTTGTCTTTCGTGCTGCTCCCCTACGATATGTTCAACCAACTAGCCGACAAGCTCGTCCCTTTCCATTGTCGTATTCTTCACTGAAATACATAGCGTGTGCTTTACCGCGTAATACCCCTGACTTTTGGAAACCGTTAGCTCCAACTAGATTGGCACTCGAGGGTGATGGTTCAAGGCTGCGAGATAGTCGACATGGCAGTGTTGATTAATGCTGTTTTGGACCTGCAATCATAGTAGAAATCCTGAAATATCAGGCGGCAAACAGTTTCAGCATCTGAAATTTCAGACGTCTATGAGGTGTGCAATGGTGCCGTGAAGGCGTCTGAATAGACGGCCATGTCCGAAAAATCGGTCATTGACTGCATTCAACATTTGAAGCAGTGAAAGCATAACAGCATTTGAAATACTGCAACTTACATGAGAGTTTCTTCAAGGCACATTTGCGAGTGAGTCGATTTCAAGCTGGAATTTTGCTCATGAAAGTTCAACATACCATAAGAGAACTAGCTCACACATACAGCCAGTCAAAGCAGCGCCGGCAGAATAGGTCTGTGATATTAACGTGCGAGTGCTTACCCAAGGAGAGCAAACGCTGCCGTTCAGCATTTCTCGAGTCCCAGCTGCACAAGCTGGTAGTCTTCTCGTCGGGGAAGAGAACTGCAAGTGGCGTAAAACAAGCATCTTTGCAGGAACAAGGACAAGGAACACGCAAAGCACAACGCCAGGTAATGCTTCTCGTTTCGATTCTGCATCTCTTCAGCACAAGAGAGTTATAAAGCAGACCAGCATACTACAATAGCCTGGAATGAATACTGTATGCAGTGAAACAAGAATGAATGTTCTAAACCCACATGAACAAAAGTTGTGGTACGTTGAACATTTGCTAGAAAGTCGATGTCAAGCTGGAATTTTGCTCATGAAAGTTTCAACATACCATAACTTTTGTTCAAATGGGCCTAGAGCATCCATTCTTGTGTTACTGCATACAGTATTCATTCCAAGTTATTGGTATATACCAAATTGCTTTATAACCCTCACAGTTTAGAAATAAATCTGACTCCTAACAAGGTACATGAAAGGTATGAAATTTAAGAAAACTACAAATAGTACTAGGAAAATAATTGCATCTATGAAATCAGGACATAAAAATACATAAGCTGCAAAAGTTTCATAAAGATCTGCTAAAAAATAAAGAAATGTGTATCTAAAGGAGGGTCTTCCCTTCAAGGGGCCCTGCAATACTTTTCTAAGTAATCATCGAATGGCTTCATTAACACTTTGAGGGTCAATTTTTTTCGCGAAATGTGTCTCAAAAATGTGTATTTTTTTTATTGCTGAATTAAATTATTCAGACGAATCTATTTAAGCAAAAAATTGTCTAAAATTTTTTGGGGTGACCGTAAAGTGACAAAAAAAGTCTTTTGTGTTGTTACATGCACATGGTTTTTTCATGAGTAACAGCACGATAAATTATGAAAAAAGAAAAGACCTATACGACTGTTAAAGAATTATGCGTTGCAATAAATGTCTGTGTAGTTCATAGACATACAAAAATAAGTGCATGAAGTGGCGTCAAGTGGAAACAGGGAGGGAGAAAAGCCACTTTTTAGCCAGTCAGCATCGTCTCGACGCGCATACTTTTGAGATGTTGCTCGCTCATCAACGTCTGAATCTTAACTTGTAATTTACGCCTCATATGACGGGCTGACATTTACTGAATAAGGTTCTGATTCGCCATTCGAGCGGCGATTCGGAGGAATCACCGCTAGACTCATTTTTGCAGCCGAGAAACCGGCGCGCACTTCCATAGCACAAGCAAACTGCGCGGGTGAGCGCACTGAATAAAACTGTGTAGTTGTAAGCGCATCCGGAAAGCAAAAACAAGTCCGAAACCTATAATAATCATTCATCGCCAACGAAACGAAAGTGGTTTTTGCAAGTCCCCAAAACAGCAAACGCAATCACAGCGGCATCGTTTGTGTCCGTCAGCGCCAGCACGGAAACAGGATTGCTTACTGGGGAGCAATCAACAAGATAGTAACAAATCAGTCCACCTTTTGAAACATTCTAAACCAGAAAGCCATCAGTTTTGCGGGTGCAATCGAAGGATGAAACCGAAACTAGCCGGCACACCGCTGCAGTAGAGTATAAAAAAGAAACGAAGACACATCGGCGCTAAAAAAAATTCCACATATTCACGAAGTGTGGCAGCACATGCAAAGCAAGAGAAATGATCAAAAAAGCCACACGTTTTAAACATACAGGCAATGATGTACATGTACCGAGTAAACCCTTTGGTGCCTATTAGGTGATGCTGTACATGTACGGCCTAAACCTTCAAAGGGTTAAAGGAGTTCATTGCCTCACGAATAGACTGCTGTAAAATATTTTTAGAATCCGTCAAGTACGTGTGGAGTTAGAGGGATTTGTCGCACGCTTTAAGCGCTTTCTCTCTCTTTCAAACCAGCGAGCACACTGAAAGCTACATGGAGGGGGGGGGGTGACAAGGGGGTAAGAAGATATGCCTGTTTGTCAGCACACGTCATGACCTTCAGCACATTCTTTTCTCTTTTTTTCTTCGAATGAGTAGCTTACTCTCAGTGTGATCGCGAGTGGGGGCATCCTGCGGCGGCCATGGTAACTATGCAGCTCACGATGCTCAAAGCATCATGAGCCATGGCCATGGACTCTGGGTTTATGGCCTAATTTGGCGAGAGAAGAGGGAGTGATTTCTAGCTGACTTTGAGAATTCATTGTAAATTCCAGGCCACATGCTGCGCTGTAATGCTTGGCTCACGTGTTCTTAGGAGTCTCGATTACCGATCGGCAGCGTTTTCTGACCATGCCGAAGAAGTGTTGCAGGGCCCCTTTAAGGGTAGGTCAGCTCTGAAATGTCCGGTTCTCTATAAATCCTGGTTGGAGTTGCCACAGCTTTACGTTGATGAGTTGTGCCTGTGCACTATGCTGTCCCATGAGGCACACCCTCCCCCGTTTCCGATGTCAAGAGCATTTGTTGCTCACCATAGTCCTCCGTGTGGTTGAAGATACCCTGAGCCCTGTGAGCTTGCTTTCCCGTAGCTCCTGCTCCTGTGTAAGCAATGAGGCACCGGGACATAGACAGCTCCCACAGCTTAACGATGGAATCTTTTCCACTCGACAGGACGTACTGCAAAGAGGAGGTTGGCGTTGTTAGCAACATGACAAACGGGAGGTATAGTGTGTCTATATAACTGTGATGAACAAAAATGAAAAATTCTTTTTTTTTTTAGATCAGCAGACTATGGCTGTTCCTCTAACTCAAAACTCACTCACAGCTGCAGTAGCAAGCACTATGAATGAGCACTGAACCATGGTGCCCAGGATTAGCTATAACACAAGCTCTCGGCAGGGCGCTCCCTCGAGTTTTATAACGGCACCAATTGCACCATTTTCCTGACTTTACCCTTTCAGACGTGACCTATGAAGAACTGTCTGTAAGTGCATCAAATTTACACAACATTATTTCAAGGCACTCGATATTCTATTGCAACAAAAATAATGTCATAATATGTTGATTTATGTGTTTTATAGCAACTCACCTTAATTAAAGAGTAATTCAATATCTACTTATCCAGAAGTCATGCTATGTTTCTGCATAAATAGAATCAAATATCAGGCTAGAAATATAGTGCAATTTCATTTTTGGTTATGCTCATTTCGAACAAAGAAAGATTACACTTTTGACATGGCTCGTGGAAGGTGGCAAGTTGAACGACTCACTGAACATCGTAGCTCCCTAAGCAAAGTGATCATATGCAAGAGTAGTACACTGCAAAATTTAAGTGAAGACACATTTATTTTTCGCAGGTGGTTCAATTCATCTAAGCCTCAATGTATCTTGCTCTTTCTTCACTCCAAGTCAACACAACTGGCAAAAACAAGTTGTGTGCACAAATGCGTACAAAGCGTTTCAAAGGGTTAAAAAGACAGGGCACCGTTCTTGTTTCGTACATCACCCCATCTTTGTCATGCGAATATAGATAAGGAATAAATCAAGCCTGAAATTTCTAGGTAAGGGTGATGTCTTATGTTCTTCACCGTCACAGCTACACGTCAATATTGCAAAGACACGGGAGTGTTCAAAGGAAGCAGCAGTTTTCCCCGAGCAGTGAAGCGAGCTTCTTCACTCACTTTCCCGTTGCGAGAGAAGACCACGGAGCAGACCTCGTTGCCGTCGTGGGCCTGGGGAAATGTGCAGACGCACTTGTTGCTCACACCGTCCCAGAGCTTCAGGTCGCCGTCCTTGGAAGCTGACACGTACAGCTTGCCGGAGTTGTTGTAACGAAGCTGTCACCACGTGAAAAAGTCAAAGGTGATACTGTTACATGCACGCACAACCTTTAGTGTCCCCTGTCAACAGTGGCGTAGCAGACATTTTTTTCGGGGGAGGGGGGGAGGGGGGGCACGCTCTTGATCCGACATGGGGTCCCGGCAGGTAAGTGTGGTCAATCGAGTGTCATTTTGTGCTCTGTATCCCATGGGAGAAAAAAATTGCGGGTGGGAGAGGGGTAGGGGCCACGGGCCCGGTGTGCCACCGACTGTCGGTGAAGCTGTGTCAGCACAGCTGTACTCAAACTACAGGAGTTTCGAAAGAAGCCCATTTTTGTAACGAAAACAGTATTCTGTCCAGGGCCGAAGCCAGAAATATTCTTCAAGAAGGTGAGGGGGGGGGGGTTAACCACCCTTTATGCACGTTTGTGTGAGTGTTTGTATGTGCACGTGTATACGTACAGTCGATCCTGGATATATTGAACTCGGATATATCGAATTATTGGCTATATCGAACAGTTGAGAAATCCCCTTGAATTTCCCATGCAAAAGTATGGGGCTGGTGCGCACGTATATCTAACTCCCGCACAGCGATACATCCGCTATATCGAACGCTGCGCCGCACCAAAGCCCAGAAAGTGCATTTTTCCTAACAAATATTGATCATTTTTCGGCCACGTTTTAACATGTTCCAATCTCTCATTGCGCGCAGGTGACGAAAAGGCGGTATTATTCCACTGCGTTGATCTAGTTCGTTGCACAGCGCTTGTCAGTGCACCGGTATATTTGATGTGCGATCCGCAGGTTTTAACACGCAGGCATAGTGTTTTTCAAAATGAGAATGCGAAGTGACTCAGCAGCCCCATAGTAATGTTTGCATTCCCTTCCTTGTTTGTTCGCGCACAATGGCATGCAGGCCCGAAAAACATGGCCTTCGAGATGTGTAATCTCGTGACGTATTTTTGGTGTTTTCGGTTTCAAAACGCACATCTCAGAGGCTATGCTTTTTTTTGCATTTCTCGCCAAAGCAGCAGCTGCCTTCTACAAAGCCACAAGTGCCATCGCCATCGCCAAGATGTCGACAGTGGTGGGGACTACAGTGTACAAGAAGGGGTAGTGTGCTCTCTGCACTATGCTACGCAGGTGGCGTTCTGAAGCCGCTCATGTTGCCGGTACTGGGAGCTGCTAGGGGTGCTGCAGCAGTTTCCTCTTGAAGTTTCTCGCTCTCCTATCCTTCTGCCGCTGCCGCTCTCTTGCTGCACACGTGCTAAATGAGGCGGCACGTTGATTGTTTTTTGCTGCTATTGAGAGGTTCAGTGGTTTGCATCAACAACAACTGCAGTATTAGTTTTCCGCTGACATGTTCATGCTAAAGTATGCCTACTAGCGGCACAATTACTGTATCGTGCCTGGGTGCCAAACTGGTTACAGCCATGTTAAGGGCGCGCCGAAGGCGTCTCTTTTCAATGTCCCTCAAGGCTAAGAAAGAAGAATACAGCGGTGATGAACCTGCACCGCGAGGATAAGAAGCTTGACGAAATGTGTGCAGTGTGCAAATTGCATTTTGAGCTGCATAAGTAATCAGGGACTACATTCATACAATTGAGAGCAAAGAGATTGCATTCCTCGTGGCAGACCAATGCTGTCGGCAGACACTGTTCCGACAATCCTTCCGAATCACCTCGCGTACCTTAAAGGGGCCCTGCAACACTTTTCGAGCATGCTCAAAAAGCGCTGCCGATCGGTAGTCGAGGCTCCCGAGAACTTGCGAGCCAAATATTATAGCGATGCACACGGCCTGGAATTTACAATAAATTCTCAAAGTCAGCTGAAAATCACTCGCTCTTCTCTCGACAAATGATGTATTAGTCCGCAAAATATGACGCAATTGTCGGCAGTTCCACCATTGGCTGATGTTATAATCACGATAACACCCTCATTATTACTTTCGTTGTTAATTTTGAGTTGAATAAGTAGATAATATGTATGTTTATATTCTGTTATCGCGTTAAAAACACCGAACAAACGTTAATATTAGCACTTCCGGTCTCACCGACAGCTCGTCTGCTCGTAGTTGCGCGGTTCCGTTTTCTTCGCCATGCGCAGTGCCGAAAACGTGAATATTTCTGTGCTTTTGACCATCGCCGATTGCCGTTGAGAGTGGCAGCCGTTCGAGTGTTGCCTCGTCAGCTGAGAACTGCATCGTTGGCACGTTCTCATGATCAACCGAGGCAGGTGCGCAGCATGTCTCCAATAACAATGCTGGCGTCCGGTAATGGCGGTGCTTCGGGGTCGTCTGCCAGTGCCATCTTACGAGGCGGTGTATCGGAGTATGGGCCGAAACCGATCTCAGCTGTCATTCGTTCCAAACGAGCGCGCAGGTTTGCTTCCATGGTTGGCAGAGCGATGAAAACACTATGGCATTCGAGGTGCACACCCAAAATTACCAAACCGACGCGCAGTTTTCAAGCACGCGCGATACACAGTGCGATCGGCTCCGCTCGACAAGAACGACGCAAGCCGACCGGAAGTGGCTGCACAGACCATGTGGTTGCGCCCAGACGTCAGGGAGAAAAAAATGAAGAAAAAAACTCCGCCGGCGCTCTTGGGCGGAGCCACGCTCCTCTGCGCTCCCTCCCTCGACTCGCTGCCTAGCTTTCCGCGCGCTCGCGGCGGAGA
Source organism: Rhipicephalus sanguineus (assembly GCF_013339695.2). Lineage (NCBI taxonomy): Eukaryota > Metazoa > Arthropoda > Arachnida > Ixodida > Ixodidae > Rhipicephalus > Rhipicephalus sanguineus. The sequence goes on from NC_051179.1 coordinate 22,933,565, forward strand.
AAGCTGCGGAACGTGATCTCTATAATTTGGTAACACCACTTAGACGTGACGGATTCGAAAAATTTTTGCGGCATATGACTCGTGAAGAGTCATACGTCAATAATGAGACTATTCCAATATAACTAAGAAAGGTGTTGCAGGGCCCCTTTAACAAAAGGACTCCCAAACTCTGGAGCAAAGGAAGAGACAAGAAGGTGACCAAACGACCAGCAGCAACAAAAGTCGAACCGCAGCATACGCGCCGTCCGCCAAAAATGACCCGAACGACCAGTCGCCATCAAATAAAGCATATACATTTTGCGCTAGCGAAGAAGCATAAAAAGCGGCCTGCTCAGATGAGGTACGGAACTATTTGAACTTTTTTTCCACCTCAACACCTGCCTAGTGCTAGACGAAGCATTAATTTTGTTTTCAATTGTTTTCCGGTACTTTACTGCACTTCGACATTATGCGAAGAAACGACTGTGGTGTCGGAAAAAAGTTGGCATGTATTTTATGCCCACTCCAAGGTGTATAGTATCACGTGGAGATTTGCTGAACAACATTGTTTGAGTTGCCAGGAAGAAGCAGAAAGCCTGCTCAAAAGATTACAGATGCCTTCGCAGCAGATACGTTCTTGTTATGTAAATGTTGTTGTTGAATGAAAAGTTGACGTTATGTACTGCCACACCATTTTAGAACATTTAGAGCACAAATTTGTAATACTTCTGGAATCTAAACAGTTCTTAGAGTGTTCTTGCGTTTGGTGGATGTCATGTGCATAATCTTTACGCCAATGCTGTTCATAAAGAATTTAAATTGCAGAAAGTAAAAATCAGATTTGAAAATAAAGTCATTTAGAAATGCGCTCTCACAAGAAAGTTTTTGCTCGAATGTATCCATTTTTACTTTAACAGCTGGAATTGCGCTTGTTTGAAATTTAAAGGTAGTAATTTTCCACAAATAAAACGGATCTTGTGGATGCCTTTTATTATCTTTCTAACAACATGCACTTTCCCGCGCATGTGATGCGTTTTCTTATGCGAAAAGCACACCGTCTTTCGTAACTTGACTGGCGAGTTCCGTCAACTTCGGTCACCGCCAACGCTTGGCAGGCGTCGAGCATGCATTCAAGGCGCATGCAACGTTCAAAAATGCCTGATAGAGCTATGCGTAAACAGGTGCAAACATCGCGCTAATTTGTTGACAAGCCATCACTTAATAGTGGCTCTCGGGGAGGCAGCCGACATCTCTCCAGCCAGCGCTGCAATCATAGCGGCAGCGTGTTTCTTTTGTATTTCTTAACGAGAGAAGCGAATGCGTGTGGACAGAATTCTGATTGTATGGATAGCAAGCACTTGTTTATAATTACACAGTCCGCTAAAATAACCCGCAACACCCGCCTAGCCTAGCCGCGATACTTGTAAAACCGCATAATCTTTCAAGAGGAAATACTAGTGGCGCCATCACTCGGAGGCAACATGAGGTGCCTCAGGCGGCGCATGTGTCTGAGCCCACTACCTCTATTCTAGTACACTGTAGTGGGGACTTTTCCTTCGTTGTTTGTGGGCAGCGTTGTCTCTTGCGGCTTGAGGACTCGTGTACTTCTCGCTTCGTTCTTGATAAATCGTCATTCGGGAGTTGAACTAAACATTGTCCCGCTCGTAGCGATAAAAATGATGACCGGTGCTTGGAGCGGCATCAAGTACAGCACAGTCGTGCACCGTTTCCTTGCGGGCCTTGGTGCCAGGCGACGACTTTGGGTGCGTCATGACCGCTGACTACGGCGTACGGTGCGTCAGTGAATTTTGCGACATATCGGATGGGAACACAGCGAGCGACTTCATCGGTGCAGATAACGACGTAGCTGTTTCTGACTGTATAGATGCCAAGATCACAGCTGATGTTGCCGGAGCTGCAGAAATCAACCCGTGCGGTTTGAAGATGCCATGCTGCCGCTGCCACCGCTAAACCCTTTACCACGCTACCGAGCTTGCATCGGCGTTCAGCGTCGATCACCGCTATTGTGGCCGAAGGTGCTGAATTTGCTTATTTGGAAAGCTTCGATGATCCTGACGATGACTTGATGAATTCACGGCGCACGAGAAGCAAGATAAGTTTGCGGACTATTTTCATGCGAAATAAAGTGCGGTCACTTGCAAAAGAAGAAGTTGTCACCTTGTTCTTTAGCACATGTGAGCGAATCATCATGTTCGCGCTTTTTACGACTTCCGAAAACTGTGTCGAGCCCTGCAGTGCTTTAATTTAAGCCTTAAATACGCATATTTTGTGTCTTTAATTCTCAATATATCGAACTATTTCGCAGTCCCCTGCGAGTTCGGTATATCCGGGATCGACTTTATATCTACATGCAAAATTCAAGAATTTTTTTTTTGGGGGGGGGGGGTTGAGACCCCTACTGAGACCCCTACAGCTAAGGTCAGCTAAGGTCAGCTGAGGTCAGCTGAGGTACAGCTGAGGTGAACATAAGTACAGCTGAGCTTTGAATGTCTTCAAAGCTATATCCTTTTTTCATCAGACATGTTCTTAAAAAATCATATCTTCCACTTCTAACCAAAAAGGATGACATAAATGTGGCAGTCAATGAACATTTGTGTTTGTAGTATGACCAGTTGGGCATTTCTTTCAAAATGTGCCCCATTGTGAATGCAGATTAAAAAACGCTTCACATTGTATTAGGATTAGTGGAGCGAGCTTACCGCATTTATGGGACCCTTGTGCTGATCCGAAGGAATGCTTGACACGAAACACTGGGCTGTGTTGACGTCATAGAGCCGTACTAAATCGCGAATTGTAAAAAAAGCAAAGGTAAGCATTTTAATATCAATGGTTCACTCATTTGTTTAGTATGGTAAATGTACAAGTGTTACGAGTAATTCACTCACATGACGATTCACTCTGTAGTTGCAAATAAATGTGGGCTGCTTCCATAGCACAAAACTGAGCAGTCCAGTGTTAAAGGCGTACCACAACAGAATTTTACTTTTCCTAAAATGGTTACGAATCACTAGCATTCAATGTCTAAGCAGTTGTGCCAGAGCTGCAGTGCTGGTAATTTTTTAACTAGTTAGTTAACAAATTTTAACTAAAATCTTGGCAGATGACGCAGGCGCCCAGTGGTTTAGGGATACGTCAAATTTCGGAACATGGCCTTTTGATAAATGCAGCGTCTCTTCAAGAACAAGAACCCCATGTGTGTGTTCTTGCATGATAATTGGAAAACGTTTCTCGTGCAAGAAACACTGACGGAAAAAACATGTCTAGCGGCATCAGTAAATTACCCTTATTCAATACACACCAATTAAAGCCACCTTTACAGTAAGAGTAGGCTTGATAAGAAAAAAAAAACGCAAAAAAAAAAAAAGGTGGCAACACCACCTCGAAGTATTCAAACCAGCATGCCGTAACATTACAGACTTTGATGCCTACTTGGGTTCAGTAAAATTTCTTGGAATGCAACATGAAATACATTTAGTTTAAAAATATATATAAAAAATGAAGTTAAATGAAATGTAAATATGAATTTCAGTATCAACTAGCCCACCTTATTAGTGCTCTTACTTAAATTACCATGTTTGAGAATTTCCGCCATGCCCAAACAACCCAAACAGGAGAATATATTTCAAATAAGTGGTCTCACAATGTACAGCACTGACATTTTAGCCCAATGTGAAACTTCAGGCTCAGATTCTCGTCAGTAATAGACCACTTTCCCTTAAATTAACAAAAACAAAGGAGTTCTGTTGTAATACCTTACCAATCTAGACTGATTTAGTGCTTCTCTGTAGGTTTCTTTATACAGGGAATAAACTTACGGGTGGGATGCTGGGTTCCCACCAATATGAAGTCACCGGACGGGTGGAACGCTAGGGATCGCACCATCTCCGCCTCCTGCATATTTAAAACAGAGATAGAAACAAGCAGAAAAATGGTTGAACCTAAACCATTACTGTTTAAAGGACCCCTGACATCACATTTGGAAACTCTAGATGCTTGTGTTGTTTTATGGTCCAGCATGCTTGGGCACTTCTGTCCGATTATGACTAACGAACATTGCCTTTAAGATATTTCAATTTGGTTTTAAAGTAAGCACCAGTGCTCATCCGAGTTTTCAGCACCTCGTGACATCGCCACTAATATGATGTAGACAGAGGCCCTTTGTGACATTCCACAAAAAAAGCGAGTATTCTTGACGTCGCAGAACATTCGAGGGGGGGGGGGGGGGCACTTGAAACCACGAGTGGCACCCAACGAGGACTATTGTTCCTCGCCCCTTGCTCTGTTGTCGGGCTGCTCTCAAGGTGGTTTTGGCTGATTACACCAGGAATGCTTTTCATTTTCCTGAGGGGGACACGCTCAAAAGCACCCACATCGTTTCATTCTTCACTGCGTGCGAGTCCCCCCATATGAAAACTGCACATTCAGCGTCACCAAAGCTTGAGCGCATGTGGTCTCAGGTGCTCCCCCGCTGTGGGGCGCTAGTTTCTTAAAGGGCCCCTGACAGCCGATTTCTTGTTTGTGACATTTATGTTGTAATAAGTAGGTCTATGTCTTGTAATCACGGAATGACACCGTAAGTCCTCCAACGTGATGTCTAATTAATCCTAGCAGCGTTAATTATGGTCATTTTTAGTGTAGGTTCAAAACGCGCGCCGAAAGAGGATAAGAAACTAGCGCCGCGCCGCGGCGGTCGCGCCTCGGGGCACGCGTGATGACATGCGCTCAGTATTGAGTGACGTCAGCCACGCGCTTGTTGAACTGCCAGTTGGAGAACACACACACGGAGAGCTCACGCTGCCTGCCGACACGTACCGAAGAAGGAGAAGGTGGGAGAGCGAACATGCTTCGCAATATACCACAGTGCATGCACCGCGCATATTTCTGTCTGTGACGTCGACAACACTTGCTTTACCTCTGCAACGTCACAAGGGGCCTACGTCTACGTCATACTAGTGGTTATGTTGATAGGAGTTCAAAATTCAGATGAGCACTCAGGCTTACTTTAAAACCAAATTAAAATATCTTAAAGGCAACGCTCGTCACTCATAATCGGTCAGAAGTGCCCCCGCATGCAGGACTATCAAACAACACAAGCATCTCGAGTTTCCAAATTCGGTGTCAGGGGTCCTTTAAGATTTTAGGTGGGCATTTTGAAGTGAGACTAAAACTGGTCACAATAACGACGCTAGAATTAATTATACAATACATTAGAGCATTTACAATTCAATTTCGGCATTACCAGACACAACGCTATAAATTACAGTAAAAAAAGTCACATTCATAATCCATGGCACCCTTTCAACTTTAAAATTTGCAAAATTCGGTGAACACAAAATGTCACATTAGAGAAAGGGAATAGAAGTCATTACTTATTAGGTTTGCCCAAAGCACCCGCAGTTGTTGTATAAGTACATTCAACGACTAATTCATCAGATGCTCGATTTTTAGACGTGCTCGATCATTTGGGCACTTTCATAGCCCCTCCACACACGCCATAGAGCACATTCACAAGGACGTCTGCGATTTTGGGCACAGAAACTCTTTGCAGTGTAATTTTCCGGACACTGCACTGTGATATCAGTCATGTCTGAAATGGCATCCATCAAAGGCACCGCTGCCACCATGTTGATTATACTCGCAGCCACAACGGTTCCCAAGTCAGCTTTACCACAATGCAAAAGTGTTACATGGTCAAGCATATGCAATATACACACAAATTCACCGCCTACTGTCACAGTAAGATCACCGACGCATATAAGAAGGGTATTGGTGAACCTTCCGAGCTATTTCAGACATGGCTGTGGTTACTTGAGCACTTGAGGCAGTAAAAGGCCTGCGTTCAGTTTTTTTTTTAGAGACTTCGTGGGGAAGTAGAAAAGTTAAAAATTGACCGTGCACATGTCACTAACAATTATTTATCTTTAGACCCAGCAGATCAGCCGCAGCAAAATTTTGTTAATAAAAGACTGACAACGCTGTTTTTAGATCATGGCGAGTTGCTTCAGCGTTTTTGCTGCTGCCAGTAAGCTCTTTCGGAAACTTACGCGTATAAACTTGCTCGAAGCAAGTGCCCCTCTAATACAGGATGCTTTGCGCCACTATTGCAAGGACAGCACAGGTGACATCTCAACTAAGTTATACCAAGCAGTTCTGCAACCTTCCACCATTTAAACAAGGCAGAAGTTTAGGAGAAGGTGAAGGCTTGAAGATATGAAAAATCCTTGAACACGGGGGGGGGGGTCGCTGGCGCTGGAGTGCCAACCTTTCGACAAGCGGTCTTGTCTTCTTCAAGGCAGCCTTGACGAAGACAAGACCACTTGTCGAAATGTTGGCTTCAGCGACATCCCAGTTCAAGAATTTTTCGACTCTTCCAACTTTCAAGTATTTTACAACACGTTTGTGAACAGAGTTCATGTTAAACTTCACGCAACTCTCGTGACATTGTAGCACGAGTAAAAGTTTGTATGCTTTGCGCATTATTCAGGAGAAGTTCACCAGTACGACGATGATTCGTAGTGGTCACGTGGGTAACTCACATGAACTGTCTTGAAGGCTCGCTTCACAGATGGCTTTGAGTAGTCAAAGAATTTGACGGTGTAGTCCCTGCTACCAGATGCCAGGATTTGCTCCCGTGGGTGAAACTCGAGGCATGTCACCTCCTGAAATAGAGCACGGGATTCACAACTGCAGCAAAGCTTGAGTTTTATATATGTGAATCGTGCTGCGTATAGAGAGTGCTGAAAGACACGAGAAGAGTTTTTTCCTCGTACCGCATCAATAAACACTGCATGCATCAATGGACGTGGTTTGCATGAATATGATAAGTGGGGCGTTGCTTTGTGAAACATTGCATCCATGCATAAGGCTGTAATGTGCTAGGAAGGTGAATATCATAAACATGCTTGGAGAGGTTAGAGAGGTGAGAGTGAAAAAAATTCAGGAGTCCTTGCCTTATTGGGAAAATGGGAACAAACGAAGTCTTGCATGTACATGCCTGACGTACAACTTTTCTTTCTTTCTTTTTTATCACATTGTGCAATGCTCCCTCCCAACTGTTTCCTTCCCCCGTGCTGGGAATTGAACTTTCATCCATTTGTTTAGCAGCGGGACACTTCAGTTGCTACAGGCAACAACGGTCATGCGTTCATATCCAGGCAACAGTGAAATGTGGCAACGTGAAATGACAGTCACCTCGACAAGAGATCAGACTGCCATATCTGAAATGGCTGATCACCGACAAGCCCATGATCGAGAAAGCATCAAGTATTGGAAACTGATGCACACAAATATGCATGTGACCGGTGCACCTTCGACGGCTTTATTTGTGGACACCTGCATTTCTGTACACTTGCGGGTGCTGTTTTTTTTTTGTGCTCACACCTACAACGCCGATTTGTGAGGCAATGCAAGCTTTGCTTGAAAGCAACGGATACTGGCGTGTGCTCTCTTCCACTAAATAATGAAACGCACCCGCTGGTAACGGCTTCCGGCTTGCCTCAGACTGATAGAGCAGTGTCACACGTAAAGGCTGTCGCAAAGTACAACCGTGGTGTGCTAGGAAATGCGAAACGCTACTGTCACATTCATGTAAACGCGGCTAATGCTATGATCTGCACACTGCCACGGTCTTCATGAGAGCTCGAAGTGGTCGGTACGAATACTGTTCCAGACATGCATGATTGACAAGCTGTCTATTAAAAGCAGGGAGTGTGATAAGCCTGGAAAGCCATTTTCATTGGCACAGTTTGTATAAGACTCTCTACCACATTCATTCACTGAAGTGAACTACAGAAAGCAAGAAAGTGCAGTTGCTGATTGACTTGCTCTGTTTAACACCCCAATCCCAATGCGACATGTCATAGTAGACAACCCTATATGAATTTTCACCTCCTGCAGGTCTTTCAAATGTGCATGCGAAGCATATTACACGAGCATTTTCGCAGTCTTCACAGCTTGCGAGAAATAAACGTGTGACCTTAATATTATTAGTATACTACGCACGACCACTAAAGCAATAAGGGAGGTAGTAGCTCAAGATATGCTTTTGGTTGTTATCATACTTATTGAATATCTGGTTTTAGAAGCAAACTTTTGCATTTAAAAACCCAGTATACATGTCACCTTACACAGAAGTGTGCATGTGGAAGGGACGAGGAGTACGAAACTCACTGATAAATATGTTTAAGGCCAGCGAGCAGACACAGCTAGCAGGGAGTCTTAATGTAAATCCTGACTTTAGCTGTTTGCAGCGTGACTTTCATGGCAACAAAATGTTTAGGCAATGTGATGAAGTGCGACATGTTATCACAGCACAAATTGATCGAGGACAGATGAGAGGACAAAACACAGGCACGTTGTTGTGTCCTCTCCTCTGTCTTCATTCAGTTAGCGCTGGGTTAACATGCCAATACTGAATCACCAACTAGCCCAAGCTACCATTCTATCAAGCGATGAAGTTCTCGCACCGGGCAGACTCACCTCAATGTGGTCATAGAGGGTGCGAATGACTGGGTGCGTCTCCATGTTCTGCTGGGCCGACTCCTGTGCTGCCACTTCGGGGGGCATGGCACTCTTCGCGAAGCATACGGTCCACGTCGAGGATCTGTCAGAGATGCATGGAAACGGTAAAGGATTGACTGATTTGCAAGGTTTAAAAACCCTCTCAGCTCCATTACAAGTTTTGTTATGCATTGGAAGCACACATAAACGTTTATGTGAACAAGCCTCTCTTCTGTTTCTTTCTTCTCTTACAATCAGAATCGGATATGTTTTATTTTCCAAGAAAATTGTGGGGGTCCTTCAGGCAAAAAGCTGCGCTATACAGCTTGAGCGTACCTGAAGGCCCTCACATGGCAGCAGTAAATCTACAATCAGCATACATACATATATTCAACATTAATCCATTATAACAAGCTACTTCAGATGCAACTAAAAAAACTGGAACATGTAAAAAAAAACATTTGTCTTTTCACATAAACACACAACATTTATAAACAAAAATGAAATCTATTAGATTTAGTGAGAGACAATGTCAAAATACATTGTTATACATGATACAATGGTATACAAATACAAAATGGCATTTATACCATTTTTGGCATAACTGGTATTCAAGAAAAGCACTACAATAAACATGCTATGATGCACAATATGATGGTGCACTGTACAATGGAACACTGAGTGCAAAATAGATATTGCAATAAATAATGTGAAATGTAAGAAAGTTTTCATTTATGCAATATATGTTCATTTAGGTTTACAAAAATACTCTCGAATTTGTTTGCGAGTCAAAGTACTTAGACCTAAATCTTTCCCTCCCCAATTTATTTAACAATGAAGGTAGGTTGTGTCTTAGAGACTTCAGTGAAATAACTTGTGCGCCTGTATGGTACTTTGCATCACAGTCGATTTCCATGTGGCAGCAGTGCAGTGTTTCACCATTGCAGGATCCACTGAACTCACATGCCATTGTTTTTTTTTATGCTGAAAGCAGTGTGAGTTTCCAATGTAGAAACCTGGTGAGAGGCATTTTAGTGGATCCTTAAGAGAAACGCTACAACAAGTGCTGAGACACAGCTTATTCGTGAAGCACTACGTTTGCCATTCTTTGGAAGAATAGGCTTGTTGGTGCAGAGAACGAAAACAACACTTTCCATTATGGATTTCACAGCTAAAGAACTGCACTCTTTCTGTTAGTCTCATGACATCGAATGCACAGCACTTTTGTGTGTTAGGGCCAATTTTGAAAAACACAGAAGAGTACCCATGGCTGTGGCAGGACGAAATAAGGTAAAAGACAAAATACAATAATACAACAAGTACACTGACAAAATGAAGTAACGAAACTCTGAACAACAAAATGCTAAACAGTTAATTAAGGATTCGTAATTAGATAACTAGTATATATGAAACGTCGACGCGTGACTTTCTCATCGCTCTTGTACTCACATTCTCTTGCCTAACCTTTGAAAATAAGAAAGTAAACAAGGCTCACCTTAATCGAAGCATCGGCCGAGCCGGTTGCAACGAGCTGTCCTGTACGAGAAAAAGAGACCACAAATAGATTACAAAATACTCCAAGGTAAAGCAGCTCTTGAAAGTAGTTTATCAGCAGGGTGTTGCTTGACTCTGGACCGACAGATGATCACGAAAAAAAAGAGAAAGTATCACATACCATCACGGCTGAACGTTCCCGCTCTGCACTGCGCCTTGTGGGATGTGACGTAACAGGTTTCGTACAACGCGGGCTCAGGTGCGAGGGAGGCAGCTGTAATAAGGATGTCTTGTTGCACTAACAGTGTCTATACGGTTGACAAAAAAAAGGGAAATATACAACAAACAAAGACAACTCCATTTCATTGTCCCTACAAACGTCCATAAGACATTTAAAAGAGTGCTGATGTCACATTTTCGACCCGTCTTTTTGTTTATTAAATGACAATCCAAACTGATTACAGTGGAGCAAAGAAGAAAATATATGTGTGATCAAAGAATGTGATTTCTCTTTCAAATATCGGTACAACTACCACACGCAGATCAGGCTTGATAGTTTAAAAGTGTTTGTGTGCTCTCTATCGATAATCCATAATCAATTACAACTTTCAATTCTGAGATGCTTCATGTTACTCTGCCACACTGCAAAAATAGAGTTGAACGCAACAGTGTCATTGACACTACACTTGTAGTGATCATTACGTCTCAATGGTCTTGTGTGATGCCTACATGGCATAAAGACTGCAGCCACTGCCATACAGGAACAACCACTGCACATGAAATATCCCTTACATAAGCACCAAACTCAAGACCATGCAACAAGTGATAGGAGTAGAAAATGTTAGGCATGCATTCAAGGAGAAAATGAGAGCAGCATGAATATGACAAAACACATAACTTATTCAAGCCGGTCGATAATAACGTGGCTTCATTAGGTGGCCACCAGCAAAAAGTGGGCTTTCTGGCTCCTCTTCCTATTCACGTGGCTGATTTGCAACCAAGATTAAACGGCCCTTAAATCCCTCCAGTTTGAGAGGAAAGCAAGTCGTCTTTCTCTTGCCTTCTCTAAATTCCCCACAGTTGCTCTTATGGACTACAGAACAGGTGTCCTAGGGAAGGAAATATAAGCAAAAATACCTGAGAGGACTACGCGATTGCATGAAAGTATCAGGCACAGGACCAAGGACACAAGCTTCCTGTGGTCTGTAAAAGACCACAAAGTTAAGCTGTATGTAATAAACGTTTCAAGTGCCACTTCCTCCATAGGGACCCAAAACATGCCAAGATAATGATGATGACTTGTTTTCGTTGCTGATAACCATGACTCATCTAGCTGCTGCTTTGCCTGGAGCAACTTAACTTGTTTAGTAAGCAAAGCAGTCAACACTGTAGGCTTATTCTCAAGGATTCACAGCTGCATAATCGTGAAAATGTTAACTGTACCTTCTGTTTCGTACTCCAAGTCAATTCCAGGTCCCATGTAGGGCTGGTCTGCATTTGAGACCTTGCTGCCCTTTGACTCTGTAAAACGAAGAGAATATCCACGGCATTGAAGAATAGTAACCCTAAATTCATTTACAGTGCTAAAGTACTGTTTCAACATTTCAGCATCGCTTAATCAGATAAAGAAAAAAGAATGCTTGTCAGTAGAGAAAAAAAACGGCTTAAATTTATTATCCCCTATGAAACCCAAGCCTCAGCAGTAGCACGTCAGAGCAATGTCATGCATTTCAAAACATTTTCACACTATTTGGTCCAGGAATAGCTCTCAAAATGATGTTGCAAGGTTCAATAGGGTTTGGGCTAATTGGTGACTGATCATAATACCATATAGGTGAAGTAGTGCACTCTGACGAGGACAAAAGGGACAAGAAAGTAGCAGCGAGTGTCGTGTCTTCCTTGTCCCCTTAATTTTTGTCAAAGTACACTACTTTGCCCATATGGTATGGTACTGCAAGGTTGTGTCCTTATTTCCTTTAGAACACAATGGAATGAACTCGTTTGCCACCATGCACGACACTCTCAAGAACAGGTTCACAATGTTTAGCCCCGTCGAAGAGACCTTCCCGATCGTTGAAGACGGTGCGCACCTTGTTCAACTCGTAGGCCAGCACTGACTATGTTCAGCAATCTGTCGGACGGGGGGCACGCAGGGTGCGCTTTCACCATGTTGGACAGGCTGACTGCCAGTGTCTGATGCCCATCGTAGAACAACTGGCTGTGGACAATAAAAAAAAGAGAAGCAAATAAATATTGAAGCAGGCGTTTAACTTAATAGCTTCTGAAATGCAGGCCAAGCCAGTCGGTACATATTCATAGGTAAAACAGCACAAAAGGAAACGGAGACATGTAGACACTGGACTAGCGCTGATACAGGACTACACAGGACAGCAGTAATCCTGTGTCTACTTGTCCGTGTTCCTTTTGCGCTGCTTTACCTGTGAAGCAGACATGTTATTCGTGTGCTAGCAATCGCAACTCCGTTTATTTGTAAAAAAAAAAAAGTGATGAAGCCACCGGTACAACCTCAGCTGTGCGCAAGGCAATATAGTTAGTACTTGCAACCGTTTAATGGTGACATTCATACAATTAGTTACATATGGACATCTAACCATGCACTGGAGCTGACATGTTACGTTAACGCTGAAACCACAGTAGATACGGTTTCGATGGGGACAGCAACTTTCGTGTCGGACCAGAACCAGTTGACTTGAAATTGTTCTGATTAATAAAATTTGAGCGCCTTGGTGATCCTCTTTATGGTGAATTACCTGCTAAGAGCAAGTCTAATGAGTTTCGCTTCTGTGCTCTTCACTACTCCTGTATACCAGCACACGCGTACACTTTAACATTTCCAGTACGTTTTCAGAGCGTCTGTATTTCAGGCGGAGTCATGAAAATACGTGGTCTCTTCGTTTATTGCGTCCGTGTAGGCTACGTCTCGGCAAACTGTGAGCTCGCTACTTGTGCAGGGAGCAAACTGCACGCGCAACTCTGCAGTTATCAGGGTAAAGCAACAGCAATAGCGCGTTCCGCACATGTTCCGGCAAAAGCTTTTGCGATAACTCGCAAAGTTAAACAAGGTGCTTGCCTAATAATGAGTCTGTAGAGCGTCTCCCGGTCCTTGATGCTGGCTGTATTATTCAGCATCTTGAGCGTGTGAAGCTCGAAGCAACGAAACGTAACACGACGGCGAAAGTGTGTCAAGTACACACTTGCCGAAAGGTGCGATTCGATGTAACTGCGGCTACGACGATTGAACAGCCACGCTACACACACTACGCCGGTAACGCCGGCAACAGCCAAAACCACGTTCAAAACACCTAGCCTGTGCAGGACCAGTCGTTGGTTGCTTTTTTCGTCACCGTGGCGCTGGCTGCCAAATATAATCTCGTTTTACTTCAAAATATTTAGCACTATAATTATTTTTAGAGTCAATATAAAACAAACTCAGAGCTATATCTTAACGTTTGTAGATTAGTGTTGTCAAGTTTAGCAATAAAGAAAGCGCTAGATTGGCGCTGGCGTCGGTAGCGATATGTCTGTGTAGTCTCTGCCCATCTTCTGCTTCGGTCGCTTCGGTTCAGCGAGACGGTCGCGTCTTAAATTACTTCTACCTGCTAAGCGCAGTATGTAACAGGGGAGCGTTAAACGTAGCGACTGCTATGCACTCATAATGTTCTTTGATTTCAAGCTTCTTTACGTCAGAGATTTGGTGAAAAAAGAAAAATTATGCAAGAGGGAGTAACAAAGCTTGCACCACGGAACTGCGTTTGGAGCGCAGTTCTGACTGGGAAAAAGTTGGAATGCATTTAATAACACATGTGCACGCAGCAATCTAAACGTACTTTCCTATTTCAGTCGTTGGGCACCGCTCATCGAGACGGTCCGCGACGACGGCGGAAGTGCGATTTCCACTCTACAACGTGAGTTGTTGATAGCACAAATGCCGCGATTGAAACTGCGATTGAAACAGTTATCGCTTGCGAGCAGATTTTTTTTTTTTTTTTGCCTGCTTTGTAGCTCATTCTTTGTTGAACTGTACCGAAGGAGCCATCGCTGTGATTTGTGCGTAGGAGTTCGGTTTTAATGCATATGCCAGCGTATCCATAGAAAACCAATCATATGCGCCTCTCACTCAGTCCTTGGCGCGATTTCGTGACTGGAAAATCTAGCAATGATTTTTAAAAATTTAGGAAGAACAAAAACAAAAAAGATCGCAGCGCTTTTACGGATTTCTCGGTATTTTCTCGGTATACGTAATGAGGAACGCAGCTAGCCACACATTTTAAATGGAAAGCCATACATTCGGTCCGCTTCCATCGTGCAGCTGGGAAGTGTCGATCAGTGGTGTCGAGTGGCTGCTCTCGTGATATCTTATATCAAACAAAACTGACAGTGACCGTAGATCGCGCGGCCTTCGGGAAGCGTCACGGCCTCTGCCTGCGAGATGTATATGACGTGCAAACCACGTAAACGACGTTGCGTCTGGTTCCGTCCGTTGCTGCGACGCGTTGATCGGGTCACCGCCTGTCAACAATGTTCCAGACGCGCGCGTGGCTGGCGTGGCGCACGCGCCAACGCTGAGAGCGTGTGGGTAGCATCAGTAGCGTTTCCTCACTTTATTGGTGTTCGTAGCCATAGCGTGCCATAGTTTTACGCACTCCACAGGCGTGAAACCGGGCGTTTCACTGCGTTCGAAGCGGAAAGTGTTTTGGCGGCTGTTTGTTCCCCCGAAACTTCGACACTGGCCTAAAGGATACTGCTCAGTTTCGGAATGGCATCTCGGCGACCTCCGGACAACCAAACGAGCAGAAGTTCGACTTCATTTGGGCAACCTAAGAAGGCCCAGTGGTACACCCTTGCTCAATGGGCCGCGAATAGATCGTCGGCCACCACGGAAGCGTCGCTCAGTTCGACCATATTGAAAACGAGCGCCGAAGACTCCGATGTAACGCGTAGCGTCCCTTCAGAGCCGGAATCGAGCCGCCGGCAAATATCACAGACAAGAAGGCCGAGCAAAGGCGACGACACGAGCTCCAGCCTGCGGCGCCGCGAAAGTGCGGAAGTGAATCAACGGAGAGAAGAGAGCTCGTCGTCAGTAACTCCGCCACCAAAGACGCCTCGTCACGAGCACGGGCAAGCACCCGAACCACCGCCACCTTCACCTGCCACACCCACCGGCGATCCGCGAGGACCAGTGGTGCAAGGTTCTTTCTGGAGTCGTCCGTACCTTCGTGGTGAGCACAGTACGAGGCCTCTCGGTCGCGTCTCTAGTCCTGCATCAATGGGAGGCCAGTCTTTCCGGACTCGCGATGACAGTTCGCGGCACTCCGGGCCCATGGACAGTCCAGGTCCATCAGGACGCCAGTCCTTCCAGGCCGCGCCTTATCTTCGTGAGGACAGCCCATGGCGTCGGTCCCTGGGGCCTTCGACGTCCTCATCGCGACAGCGCGTCGCTTACAGTGCCCAGAAAAGTGCGCCCAAAGCGAAACCTTCAGGCAACAAGCACAACGGCGCAAGACAGGCAGAAGCTAGTCCGCAGCGAATCGCCTTGACGTTCTCTTCGCGACAGAGCGTCGCTCACAGTGCCAAGAAAAGTGCACCCAAAGCGAAACCTTCAGGCAACGAGCACAACGGCGCAAGACAGGCAGAAGCTAGTCCGCAGCGGTCTACCGCAAGCCGATCGACACGATATGCAGCGAGCACGTCTTTTCGCCCCGAAGAACCCCTTGATAAAAGTGCGTCCACTTCGACGGGCAGGATTGACAACGGTACTGAGGCAGAGCCCGCTGCGTATGTCGGTGGGACCTCGGAGCAACTGGGACAGGCGTCCGCTTCTCGGCCATCGGACCAACTGGCGCCGCAGCAGGGTGCGATAAAGAAGGCGAGAATACCGGTGGTCAACAGAGTGCTCCGAGAAATCAAGCGGCTGCAGGCAGGAACGCGAAATCTCATACCGCGGCGGGCTTTCGCCAAAGTGGTTCGCGAGATGATGCAGCGCCACGGCGGTCGCGATCTGAACATGCAGAGTCTGGCGCTCGAAGCCCTTCAGGAAGCCAGTGAAACGGTTCTCTTGCACGTCCTAGGGGGCTCGAACATTATGGCACGCAACGCGCGCCGCGTAACCATCATGCCAAGGGACATGGCATCATTGCTCCTAGTCATTAGAAATTATGGAAACCTGCAGCTGTCTGTATCATGATTCATTGCAATGACGCTTGATGTGTTGTAATGCGAATAAATATTAGTTTATTTCGGGGTGCGTAGATTTTTAGACGTTGGACCAGAAATATTTGGAACCACGGGCGTGCGCAGAGAGGCTGGCCGCGCCGCCCCCCTCCCCCTCCACCCCCTTTCTCATATAAAGGAGGGGGAGGGGGTGCAATTCTGCCCCATACCTTTATACAGTCGAACCGTTCACGTCATTTTTTTAATGTGCACGGTTATCGCCACGCATGTTTTCTGACAATAATGGCGGCGGAGGACCCCTCATGTTACATTCAAAGAACTGTTTACCTCGCACTTTACTCCCGGTAGGCCGGGACCAACGGCAGGCCGTTGTCAGAAGTACGTCATCGCTTCAATTTCAGTTTTTGCATCCATTTGTTTTCTTCTGGACTCGACGACCAACGAGGGGGGGGGGGGGGTTAAACTTGGAGAACTTTGCGCACACCTATGTTTGAGACATAAACTTCCACACATCCACCTCCTGCATGTGTATCCACATTTAGGTAAACGTAGGATGGGCTGGGGTTTGCCACTGTGTCGGCTTCACCACGTCAGCTTGCAGAGCACCGCAGCGTACGCTGTAGCAATCTCTGAGTAATGTCAAACTTTGCACTAGTTGGTTATGCATAGTAATAAGAGAAGAGCCCGACTTCTTCAGAAGGGGACAAAACCAAAGGGAGCGACAAGAACAATGGGTGACTTTCAGAGAGCGTATGCTTGGGCATGCTGGTATGTTTCACTTTTCGCGCGCACAAACGAACAAGGACGAAGAGCGCTGTGTCCACGTCGCTTTTCGTCCTTGTTCGTTTGTGCGCTCAAAAAGTGAAACATGACTTTCAAATGATGATATTTTATCGCGCACGAAAAGTACATATGTCGCGGAAAAAAAGAAAAAAAAAAAGATTATCACAGGAAAAAAAAGCGAAGCGGGACTTTCAATTGCTGGCATCATTGCACGTGCTCCGGCAGCGCCTCCTCTATCTGGCTCCGGCCCTCTAGAAGTGAGTTCCTTCTGTGACAGACAGATGCATGTTTACTGATACCTGACGACAGGCCCGTAGCCAGCGGTGGAGGGGGGGGGGGGCTCCCCAAAAGTTTGGTGAAGTAGGTGTTTTTACCGAAAATAAATAATGAAAATGGGTGTTGTTCTCAAATAGTCAAGGTTTTCAGCAAGTGCCCCCCCCCCCCCCTGAAAAAAATTCCTGGCTACGGACTGCTTGACGAGCTTCATCAACTGAAAGTCAGCGCTTGTCCGTGTCGTTCCCTTCAGGAATGTAGTGAGAAATCTTTTTCTTTTTTTTCTTAGGGGGGGGGGGGGCTTAATGTAGTTCATCTACTCTTTAGGTATGTTCGAGCGTGTGTTTGTATGTGTACGGGCATTATATACACATTCCAAATTTAAAATTTCGTCAAAACGGTATATTCACCGGAGCTATAGTTCGTTCATAGCTAACAGTGATTTCAGCAGCGGAACTAAAAACGAGGCACGAAAGGAATACAGACAAGGATCTCCTTGTGTGTCTTCCTTTCGTCCTTCGTCTTAAGTTCCGCTGCCCAAAGCAGTGTTAAAATTTCGGTTTTACGCCCCAAAACCACGATATGTTTATAAGGGACGCTGCAGTGGAGGGCTCCGGAAAGTTTTACCATCTGGTGTTCTTTAAGGTGCACCTAAATATAAGTACACGGACCTCGAGCATTTCGCCTTCATCGAAATGCGGTCGCCGCCACGGCCGAGATTCGATCCCGCGACCATCGGGTCAGCAGCCGAGCACCGTAACCACTATAGACCACCGTGGCGGGTAAGATGGCGGCACTTAAGCGCATCCGTCGCATAGTTCTTTGCCGACGTTGCCGCTGTTCACACATCCCTTTACGTTATACCGCTCGCGCCTTTATAGTTTAGAGTATGAGGAAAAGTTAAGCGACGACACTGCAGTCTTGCGCGCTGCCTTTGTCCGCCTTTGACGTCAGCGCGCGCTCGGCATTATAATTCACGCGCGCGCATGGTAAACCGCGCGATGATTTGTCGCGTGCGTACATGCACACGTGGTTCCCAGGGCACAAAATTTCTCTGCGCATTTTTTTTTCCCGTTTCATTCTCTCAAGTGAAACGACACGTGGCGGCGGAGACGACGACGATGCCGCAATTCTTTTCATTTTTTTTTCTTTTCGCGCTCGTCTCGTAAATTGTTACACGACGTTAATTTGCAAACCATGTTCAAGGGGAACGCGGCCGTGCGCCCTCATCTCAGCTTACTGGCGAGCTTCTATAGACCAGCCGTCCTTGTCCAGCGGCGCAGATCCTCGCCTCGTGGACCTTCCATTGTTCTTTAGTTGAGAGCCGCGGTGGCAAGGTCGGCTTCTCCGCGACGCACGCTTCGCGTGCGTGTTGTTGCCAGCTTGCAGTGGCTCCCAGGGTCGTGCGCATGAGGGGGGGGGGGGGGCAATAATTCTGCACCGTACCTTTAAGCAGTCGGACCTTTCACGTCACATTTCAATGCACTGGGTTATGGTTATACGCATCGTTTTTGAAGGACATCTGATACTGCACTCAACCAACGGGAAGGGGAGGTGGGGGGCTGCGGTCGAACTTGGGCCCCATCCATTCGAGAACCCTGCGCACGCCTATGGTGGCGCCTTCTTTTTCTCTGTAAGGGGAGTCCGGGGGGGGGGGGAGGGGGGGGGGGGGGGGGGGGGGGGTTCGACACATTTAGCATAAGAGCTGCGCGCTTCTGCGTTGAAGCGAGAGCCAGCGCTTATCTCTTATCCAAATCCGCGCTGCCGTCCTTCTTATGCGTTCAACCCATTGTCTCGTTCTTTGCTACTGCCCTTTGGGGTTGGTTAGTATGCAAACGTTCGCGGCAGCTCTGGAAATATTTACAAAAAAAAAAGAAGGAACGACTGCAGAATATGGAACGTGTCGTTTGGCACGAGCCCGTCTTTCAGTCCTTTTTTTTTTTCATATTTCACTCGAGCCGCAATTATTCTCGTGCGCGTCATTAGCGTTACAACTAAGTAAGAGGCGTGCCATGCGCGTATGCAACTGGGCGTGCAAACAATAAATTTGGGATAAGAAACTACGGAAAAAGAAAAGAAATTCAGTCTGAGGTTGTTTTTTGGATATGTGTGAAGAGAGCAACAATTCAGTCATTCGTCATTGGCAGGGGCGTAGCCAGGGGGGGGATTCACCCCCCCCCCGAAATTTTTCAATTTTGCTTGCGTATATACACATACACATACAAACGCACGCACGAACATACATAAAGTATGGTTGAACCCCCCCCCCCCCCCCCCGAAAAAAATTTCTGGCTACGCCCCTGGTCATTGGTTTGAGATGAAATGAAAACAGTGTTGCTTTTATAATAGTCGGCAGCCAACGTTACCCAACAGTATCCAAAATTTAGACTAACTCTTCAACACTAGCCGGCATGAGCCATTTGCCGTTCATAAATACGGAAAATTGTGGGTTCGTGTCTGGAAGACCGGGGGGGGGAGGAGGCCTGTATGATATACACTCTAAAAGCACTTGCGCCATTTGTGGCGTCTTTTTAGCCCCATAACCATAAGCGCTATGTGTGCCATCTATGTGTGCCTTTTCTTGTATCAACGTCGCGCGCCCGCGATGTTTCCAGACCACAAACATCGAGGCACAGTGTTCTTGATAGGTCGGAATGCCGATGTTTCAGTAAACCCCAGGAAGCCAGGTCAGAGGTTTCCCCAGAAATTGGAACTGGGGAGGGGCCTAATTGTCGCGGGGTGAGGAGGTTTTTGATAGTGTAAGAGTAGTGATAATTAAGTATAGAAGAAGTGGAAAGTGCTCATTTTGCACACCCCTGCCGACGCCCATGATTGACCGCCCCTTCCCCGCGAAAAAAAAAATTATAGCATATCCACGGGTGAATGATGAAGAGCTTGGGCGAAGCTCCTGAAGCAATTATGGTCTCGAGATCGGCTTCTCGTTGAGCCCGTTTCGCAGCGGCGTCCTTGGCGCGCATCGTCGCGGGATCCGCCTGGCTGCCGCCAAGCGAGCGCCCGCCGCTGCGCATCGTCCATGCTCCTCCAACGATCCGACACGTACGGCGACGATCCAGGAGAATGAGAGAGGCGCTCGCTCCTCGCGCAGCCCGCGCAGCAGCCAATCGGAGAGCAGCGGTACTTCTAGCGCCATCTAGTGTCGATTCACACAAGCGCCATATTGCACACAATTCTATTGGACCAACGCCATCTAGGAAATGAGACGAGAAATGGTGATGACGACACAGATTGTGTACAGCGTCATCTAGAATATCGTACCTGAACTGCAGTTTGTATGTACTTCTATGAGACAGCGCCATCTGCCGTTTACGCCGGACAGAGATACTGCCGCTTACGCAGGACAACGGAGACGTGACAAGGTTAGAGTTAGGTTCCTTCTTGTTTGTTCCACTCGCCCCGCTGGTTGCGCGACATTTGCTGCTGCCGCCAAGGGAGCCGAAGACGAGAACTTTTCATCTGCTGGCACCTTGAGGAAACGACCGCTCCGACATCATCTGGATAGAGACGTTTATTCGTTTCTCTTCTCTCCCGTCCTGGGGCAGTGGGCTCACTGCCGTATCCCTGCGCCGCGCCGACATGGCCCTCTCCGCGTCGACAGCCTGGGCGCCCGCCAGGGGCGCTGCCGCCAGTTTCTCCTGAAAACTTCTCTTGAGTGGTGCGAAGCGCGTCCCCTGGTCGGGGTTACACTCGTTACGATGTAGTTCCGGAGGGATCAACAAACGCGGAGTTGAAGGCGGTAAGAGGGCCACCCCAATGACTCATAAAAGAGACCACAAAAAAAAAAAAAAGAACGGAGGGAGGAGGGGGTCGAGCATTTTATTCTTTTAAGCTGATTCCCCTGCAGCGCATGTTCACGCCATTCATTCGTTTGAAGGACCTTTGTCGATCGGCACCGCGCGTGCCGCTTTGCTGCACATGCTTGTTTTTCTGAAGGATCGGCATTTGTGTCTGTCCGCAAACTGCCACTGTCTCAAAGACGGTCCGCCGCTGCATCTGGACGGGAGGGACGCGCTACAGCCTCCGGCGGTCGTGCACATAGGGCATGCAGCGTACGTGCAGAGAAATTGCTGGGGCAGCGTTTGACAACAAAAACAGCTGGACCCAAAGAAGCTAGGAGTGACCGCGTAGTCAAGTGCGGTAACAATAAAAGCAAAAAAAACAAAAAACAAAACAGGAGGGTGGTGACAGCAAAACCATGCATACTCGTAGAAAAAGGAGATGTAGAGGGGAGACTGAAGTAGCTGTCATTAGGAAGCGGGAGACCCGTAGGGATTGGGCTCCTTTTGGGATGCTCCAGTGCCTGTTAGATCAACGTCGTCGTCGGCTGTTTATTGGTCGTGACCATTTTTGCATTGTTAATCATGGCAAGCATTTGCGCATACATAGGCAGGGGTTTGTGTGAATAAAATCAGTTCAGACGTCTATCAGGCCAGGAGGAGGAGCGAATCTGCCTGCTCATTGCCGGGTGTGCGGCTGTTCTCCTGATCTGAAAGGCACGCAAATTATTGGTAAGGGAACCACGCAATTAATACGAACGGGAAGTGATTGAATGAATTACTGTATCTGTCATTATCAAAGAAAGAGATTGCTTATTTTTTAAAAATGTGGTTACTGATGTCATTCTCTCTTATTGTGAATCACACGTGTTTTATGTACGACGCATGCGCGCTTGGACTATCCCGTTATGTGGTTCCATTAAACCTGTTGCTAGTTCCAGCGAGTGTCTTCTCTTCTTGTGTAAGGCGTCCATAAGCTGATTTTTTCGTTTCTTCAAGTATGTATACCAACAGGCCCAGCAACAGATTCTCCTCAGCTCACATATGCGAATAAAGAAAAATAAAAAAAAATTGAGGCG
The DNA here is from genome assembly GCF_013339695.2 of Rhipicephalus sanguineus. NCBI lineage: Eukaryota > Metazoa > Arthropoda > Arachnida > Ixodida > Ixodidae > Rhipicephalus > Rhipicephalus sanguineus. Next base: position 22,955,679 of record NC_051179.1, read on the forward strand.
TTGTGGGGTTCGAAAGGCGACAGTGAAGTCGCTATGAACATTACAGTGGCGAAAGGGCATTGAAATCGTATCGATCAGCAGGACAAAAAAAAAAAAAACTTCAACTCCCCAATTACACGCCCTATCTGTTACTGCAGCGGCTACGTGGAGGAGCATTCATCTATGCAATAGCCGCTTAAAACATTGCCCACCCTTCGTAAAACAGTCACAGCGACAGTAATTTATTTCACAACTCACAGAAAAGTTGCATCAAAAGAAGCTCCGTGCATTGCGCACCGTAACTTTGACTTGCGCGCAAAACAGCAACGCGCGCTACCCGCGCACAGCAATCCGCCGGAAAGTTTCAGGTGACGCTGGGAGCCGCGCCGCCTGTCGGCGGCGACATGAAGTGCGTCACGCTCCGCCGCTCAGTGAGCACACTACAAACTTCTAGAACACTACGTCCTGTCACTGCACCCCTGCTACCCCTGCTTTTATTCCCTGTCTCCCCATTCAAACACTCCTACAGTCCAATCGGAAAGCAGGAGTAACTCTCTCCTTGTCTCCCGGTCGGCTGCCGCTGAGAACACCAGGCCCGGATTCCTTCTCGCCACCTCCTCGCAGGAATCACCGCCTCTCGCCCGCTCGTCGGTTAGCCGCCGCCGCTCAGCTCCATTACACCCCGGTTTCCAGAATGTTCGGCCTCAGGCGTTGACGGGTCGTCAATACAATAGGCCGTGCATCATTGCCGTCGCCTTTGGCTGTCACAGCGAAGGCGCAAGTGTACCTTCCGTCCCTGTAGCCCGGCTAGGCCACAGTCTCCCGTAAGGCACCATAATTGACCCCTTCGGGAGACGTGGGTCTTCGCGTCCTTTGTGACCAGCAGACAGTCGTCGTTCCACCATCCGGTACCACCGCCTCCGTGTTGGCGCAGGCACGCCGGCCGCGGGGCGGGTAACAATATGGAGGTATTCGGCGAACGTACGAAGTTCGACCCCAACAGTTAGACTAAGAGGAGCTACGCCCCTAAAAATTTTCTGGCTACGCCCCTGGCGTCTCTTTGCCAGTCCTGGTTTCCCGTCCCAATGCAGCGGCTACAGTGACGCGAGCTGGTGCCCGCCATTGCATTCCCATGTTATCCTCCTAGCGTGTCAACATACGCACTGAAGGAAAACGCTAGAATTGTCACGCATAACTTGTAAACCACTTAGGCATGCGCCACGTGAACAAACGCAAGCGCGCGTATGCTCTGCAAGCACAGAGACGAGAAAACGAGACAAATATGTATATATGCATGCGCGCCTCGCAAGTGACGCGCTATTACATTGTGTGGAGCCGAGTCGGAAGCGGGGACAAAGGAGATGGTTAGGCGATTACAGCGGCGTTTAAGTGGTGACGGGAGTCTTCGCAACGAGGAAAAAACGATCTCTCTCTAGCGTGCGCTTTTGGGGAAGTGCACAGGTGAGACTGTTTTTCAAATGAGCTCCATTGTGAGTGAAACTGCCCCTTTTATTCGTATCGCTTTTTTTCGCACACAACGTTTCACCAGCTTGCCGCCCAGCTGCACAGTCCGCCGTCGTATATACGCAGACGACTTTGACCACGCGAAAACCGTGGGGCAGGCCCGTAGCCAGCCCCCCCCCCCCCGAAATTTTCATGATACACGGTGTTTTACCGAAAATAAATAATGAAAATAGGCGTTTTTCTCAAATAGTCAAGGCTTTCAGCAAGTGCCCCCCCCCCCCCTCGAAAAAAATTCCTGGCTACGGGCCTGCCGTGGAGTTTAAGGTGGGTTTATTAAGTTTAATGGGACACTAAAGCGAAACTTTAAATCAGTTTAGAAAGATAAGTCATTCTTTTAGAATTCCATTCTTATTAATTTCGCCAATATAGGATAATTATTAAAGGTGGTCATGAAAGTCGATGTTTCATTTTTGAATTTCGCGCCAGAACTTCAGCACGTCAACGTCAGTGACGTCACGAGTTTTAAAGCCTTTTTACGTATTCTGGGCCACGTTGGTTCCATAATACTTTCTGTAACTTGTTATGTTAAGACTTTGTGTCCCTCAGAACACAGTGTAAACAATGTTTACCGATAAGCGGTTACGTAGTCTCTATAGCAGACGCCGTCAATGTCTGTGACGTCACGGAGATCTGGTGCGAGAGCTTCAAGGAGGCGTCACCACCTGTAGTTTCTTTTCGCGCGTTTTCTCGCTAAAGAGTGGTGCTTTCGGTATTGTGAAATTGTAATTTACTAATACGAGAAAAATCGTTTTTCTTTTTAGTGTCCCTTTAACGTGCCAAAGTGAGTCAGGCTGAGAGACAAGAAGGAAGAAACCCCTCCTTTCTGGACTGTGCCACTGGAGTATAAAATAGGCTGACGTCAAAGCCTCGGCAATGCATTTTTTGGGGTGTCATGCCTATATAAAGGGGATTATGGTGGCGCCCAGGGAGCCTTCTGTGAAAAGCTCTATAGTGGAGGGCTACAGATAATTTAGACCACATTGACATCGCACAGCACACGGGCCTTTGGAATTTTGTCTCCATCGAAATGCGACCGCCGGGGTCGAACCCGCGTCTGTCGGTTCAGCAGTGGATCGCCGTAACCACTGAACCACCAATGCGGCTTTGTGTGGGGTTTAACGAAATCAGTTTACGCTGATCTATTTCTTTGAGAGCTATATCGATCGTTAATTTCGCGACAATGGATTCTGTATTGGAAGAAAAAATTTAGCTCGGAGTTTCATTTTTCTCTATTTCGCACCGTAACACCAACCAGGGGTACGTCACAGTGACGTCACGAATTTTAACGCGTTTTTTCTTTTCGTATTTTGTTCGCGTTGACAAAAAAAAAAGCTTCTAGAAAGTTGCCCCACGAAGTCTCTCTCCAGTTCACAACACGATGTAATCGATTTTTAGCGATAATTGATTATACGGGCCCTGGAAGCCGCCGTCAAAATCTATGACGTCACGTCGAAATGGTGCGGGAATTTCAAAGCGGTGTCGCCACCCGGTTTCCTCTTTTTCTGGCTTCCCGCGTTGATACAGGTGTTCCTGGTATTTTGGATGGTTAATATGATACTATTACATGAATTCGTGTTTCTATTTATGGCCTTGGATAACACGCAAAGTATTGGCGAAGCTTGCACTAAGTCGCGCAAGGCAAACTGTACGATTCTGAAGTCTAATCTGGTTGCTTCAATGTTGCTGCTAGGCTTTCGTTAGTCACGACACGGATGACCAAACTCCAGAACCGAGCGTTCGCACCTTTCATAGAAGGACCCTTTGTTTATCTTTGCTTTTTTTTTCTCTTCCTTTCTCCTTATTTCTCTCTTGTTTTTTTTTCTATTTATTTCTCTCTCTTTCTGTGTTTCTCTCCCTTTCTATATCTTTCTCTGTTTTTCTATCTGTTTATGTCTTTATTCCCATTATTTCTCCCTTTCTTTCTTTCTTTCTTTCTTTCTTTCTTTATCTCTCTCTCTCTCTTCGTGAACCAGTGGTGAGTAGTGGGATTTGCCAAATTTCTGTGGCACATGGCCGTTCATGATGATGATAGTTTTCTGATAGGCCGCGCAAATTACGGCTAGCTTAAACATCTTCACTGTTAAAAGAGCCGATCTATACACCAATCTTTGATGTTGAATGCCCGATAACTACGGTACTCGCATACGCGCCAGGCCGGCGCACGGCCGGGCTAGACCGCACGCGCGCGCGTGCGGTCTAGCCCGGCCGTGGCCGGCGCATATAAGTTCATCATTCGACCACAGATGGCGCGACGTGTCCTAGTTTCAGATTGTTTAACCTCGTTTTAACCTGCTGTTTGCGAGATTTTCTACGAGTGCCGCGTCAGAAAATTCAGGGACGATCAATGGAGCAACCAAGGTAACCAAGAAGCGACAGACTATGCCAGACCGTGACGCCTTGAGTCAGTGAGTGCATGAGAGTGCGTGCGTGCTCAGCTCAAAACTGCTCTGCCCTCCCCCCCCCCCCCCCCCCAAATGCTGTCACTGCAGATGATTGAAATGTTCGGGGAGTGAAATGATTGATTGAATGGATCACTAGGGGTACATCAAAGTACGACGATCTTGTGCGATGAAGATCGCACAAGATCGGCGTACTTTGAAAAAGGTGCACGTGAAGATCAAATATTGCACAATTAGCTCGCTCGTCAGCCGCAGGTAGGTGGGACAGGTAGGTGGGGAACTTCCCCAGTGAAAACACAATATCCGTCGGACATCCGAAACAACTTCGAACATCCCTGGACATCAACGGACTTGCAAGGGGTAGCACAGCAGTCGGATATCCAGTGACCGTTCAGTTGAATTTGTTCGAATTCTGTGTTGTGTTTTGTCAGAAGAAAGTGCACAGTATTGGAAAGACACCCTTTTTGTTCTATGGTTGCTGTTGGGGGCGCATAAAGGGGGCAGCGAAAAGTAGTTGGGGGGGGGGGGCGACCTGGGGTGGGGGGGGGGGGTGCATGGCGCTGCCCCTGGTGTTGTGACGATCCTAACGACCCCAAGTGCAAGCTGTAGTGATGAGGAAGTCAGTCGCACGCGTGGAAGAAGGGCGTGGTTTTGCACGCGTCCGTTCACATGCACCTCCACCACAGGGTGTCGTCTGTTCAGAGTGCGGAGCTCCGTGTCGTCTGCTACGCGCGGCATTGCCGCTGAGCTCGCCTACATATCTGGCAGCGCGCTTGCGGCGCGTGCAGCAGCGTATCTCCTGTGTGTGTTTTGTGCAGGCACGCCCTTCGGCCCGCAGGATGCGCTTACTAAGCGCGCGACAGCGCACAAAGCGCCGCCGCTGGGCCTTTTATTTTCAGCGTCGGGCAGGCGTCACCGCGCCCCCTGGCGGACGACGCACAACGTGTGCGGCACGTGTGGTTCCGCTGCCGGGGGCCGAAAGAGACGGGGCCACCACACCGACGGTTCATGCGTGCGATTGAGGGTGCGGCAGCGGTGGTGTCCAGCGGTGACCGCCCCTTTTATTTTTCGCGGCTGCTGGGCGAGAGACAAACGGCGGACGGCGGACGCACGCGCCCCTGCGTCCGCGCGAGCGAGGGTCGTTGCGCTGCTGCCTGCCGCATCACCCGCGGCCACGGCGGTTGACGGCCCCTCCCACAGACACCTATCCGCACGCCGCCACTTCATTGTTTTGTCTAATGCTGACTTCTGTCTAAAGAGAGAGAGAGAGAGAGAGCTATCTTTCTAAACCACTCCATCTACCCCCTGTATAGGGTAGCTAACCAGATAGTTATTGTGGTTCACCTCCTTACCTTTCCTTTATGTCTAAAGCGTTCTAACTAGGAAGAGTGCAAGGTTGAAACACGTGCAAGCAAGCACGACCAGGGATTTATCCAGAATTTCAATTTTGGGGGATGTTACCTGGATGCGGTTGTGGTTGAGTGTAGAGCACTGCACGGGCCCATTTTTCCGGCCCGGGCCCGGCCCGGCCCGAAAACGCCATGCTCCGGCCCGCCCGAGCCCCGCCCGGTGTTCTTAAATGTGGCCCGTACCCGGCCCGGGCCCGAAAGGCTTGGGCCCGGCCCGGCCCGGCCCGTTTCAGCTAGTTATGCCTTGAGCGTAAAGGAGGCACTGTCCAAATTTCGGTTATTGTGAAGATACCTGCCGCACACAAGATAATTTCTAGAGAGGAACTTCTTTCAGTGTCACGACTTTCACTGGTACTGTGTATACTTTCGGTTAATTACGCCCGTAAAACTCTTGCGGAATATTTGCAGGGCCATATAAAATATAATTGGAGTCATATATGGCTGTTTCATGTACGCACGCAGTGCTAACCACGCAGGCTTGTTTTTGCATTTCAAAGAACGACTACAAAATATAATACCTCCATAAAGTGGAAAAAAAAAAAACATGACAGACATTTTTCGTTTGAGTCTACATCAATTACATACGAACTAGGGCTGTTGAGTAAATGTAGCAAGCCTCCTGCAAACTTCATACTCGAAATGTTTCCCTAATACAAACGCGCACATCTTATATCTACTAATCTAGGCAGTTTACCGTTGCTTTCCTTACACGGTACCCGAGAAAGTCTTTCACTCACTATAATGGTGGAAACTTATATTAGGCGTTTCTTGAAATTACGTGTAGCATACCGATGGAGCAAAATTGTAGACGTCTTGTACTGTGCAATTTCTGTGCACGCCAATGCACTCCAGGTGGTTTAAATTACCCGGAGCCCTCAACGATGGCATCTCATATAGCCTGGGTCGCTTCGAGAAGTTAAACTCCAAAAAACAACAAAAACAAAGCCAAACAACGTACACACGCAATTATACAGATACGTACGAGACCCGGGCCTAATACGGGCCTGGCTCAGACCCGAGCCCGGCCCGGGCCCTATCAAACAATCCCTTACCCGGCCCGCGGTCCGGGCCGGCCCGGGCCCGTGCAGTGCTCTAGTTGAGTGTCTGTTTGTACGAGGGGAGGGGGTATGTGTTGACCTGGAATAATTTGGGGGATTGTGGGCACCATCTTGGCGTGGGGGGGGGGGGATGTATATTAGTTCCTGAGCACAACATTAGGCTCACGTGCTATATGACATGCCAGTATTGAACAGTGAATATTGAACTATATTCATCTCCTCTCGTCCCAACCGATGTCCCTTAGAGGACAGCCCGTACACACAAACTACTAACTTTGTAATGAATACAAATTCTTGAAGTTTCGTAACATGAAAGGATTTCAAGTTATGATGGTGATGATGATTTGCTACTATACCGTTTCTAACGAGCGAGTGTGATTGACATCTCTGCACATCAAGAGTTAAAAGAAAACACACACCAAAACTGGAGACACCCCCCCCCCTCCATAACAGACATACAGACATAGAACTTTATTGGGTCCTGAGAAACGCTACTCTTAGAGCAACGCCGCGGGCCGCTCCCACGTGGGGACGGGGAGGCCTAGCCTCACCGCCGCATCATGGGCTCTCTGACAGCCCGTAGTTGTGGTAAAAACTCTGAACTTCGTAAGGGAGAGTCCCAATCCTGTTCTGTGAGCCGACTTAGGCCCCGTAACGAGGGGCACCGCCAGAGCATATGTTCAACGTTACTGATCTCCCCGCAGTCAGGGCAGCTAGACTCGAAAGCCTCTGAAGAGACGATGCTGAGGAAAGATAGACTAGGATAAGACCTAGTCTGTAGCATTCTAAACGTGATGGCCTGAGGTCTAGACAACTTGCGGTGTGGAGGAGGAAAAGACCGCCTACTCAACTGGTAGTGTTTTAAACACCCCACAGTCAACCTGCGGACCTACGTCCACCCCACCGCGGAGGGTTAGTGCGCGCGCCCGGGAGTGAGCAGTGTCGTTGAGGTTTGCGAGGGAGTCCAGTCGGGGTTCGAGATGTGCAGGAAACCAAGTAATGGTATGTGGGGAAAGTGTCCTATTTTCAAGTATTTTGAATGCTTCGGCAGAGATTGAACCCGAGGCAAAAGCCCTGACCGCCGACCTGGAGTCGGTGAAGATTTGCGACCTATTGTCGTCCAAAAGGGCAAGGGCTATTGCCACCTGCTCGGCTCTCGAGGGAGTAGAGTCCCTAAGCGATGCAGCATTTATAGTAGAACCCATGTGATTGACGGAGACAACAGAAAACCTAGCTGAGTGACCGTACTGAGCGGCGTCGACAAAACACACTGAACTAGAATCGTTCCTGATGTTCTTAAGAAGCGTGATGGCTCTCGCCCTGCGCCTGCCTACGTTGTGCTGTGGATGGACGTTCCGTGGGAAGGGAGAAACATGAATGGCAGTACGCTGTTCATCCGGAAGCTGAAGACGGCGCTCCTCTACAAGCGCAGGACTGATACCTAGGACGGACAGAATCTGCCTACCAGCCGGCGTAGATGACAGACGCACCAGCTGTGCAGTTTGTTGGGCTTCAATGATCTCCTCTAGGGTGTTGTGGACACCCAGCTGCATGAGCCGTTCAGTGCTGGTCCGCTCGGGGATGCCCAGCACCCTCTTTATGCTCTTCCTGATCAACGTTTCCAGCTTCTTCTTTTCGAATCCGTACCATGCGTGCATGGCAGCAACATACGTAATATGAGTCATCAGGAATGCGTGAAAGAGCCTCAGGAGATTGTCCTCTCTGAGTCCCCCCCCCCCTTCTGTTCGAAACCCTATTAATCAACCTCATCATGTTCTCGGTCTTGGTGGAAATCTTGGCAATGGTCCGCCCATTGTACCCGTTGGACTCAATTACCATGCCCAGCACTCTAATAGCATGCACCCTGGGAATGGGGGCGCCAATGCCAGTGTGAAGTACCATGTCCACCTCTGATAAAGGCTTCCAGTCCTTCGGCTTAGCTCCCTTTCTGTTGGGCCTGTATAAAAGCAGTTCCGATTTATTCGAAGAGCATCTCAGCCCTGTGCCGGCGCGAAAGAGCTCCGTCTGATCGATTGCTTCTTGGAGGGCAGTCTCGACCTCTCCTTCGCTGCCTCCGGGACACCAGATGGTAATGTCATCAGCGTAAAGCGTGTGGCTGGTGCCCTTGACTTGACATAGTAGTTTGGACAACTTTCACGTGGCAATGTTAAAGAGGAGCGGTGATATCACCGCCCCTTGCGGCGTGCCTTTGGGGCCCAGTGCGAAGGGAGCGGACTTGAGGTCCCCGATATTGAGCGTGGCCTTCCTGGATTCGAGAAAGGAGCTGACGTATCTGTGAAAAGTTTCTCCCAGCCCAAGCTCTGAAATGGAGTTTAGGATGTGCGCGTGAGAGATGTTATCAAATGCCTTTTCCAAATCAAGACCTAGGATGCCCCTAACGTCTCTCGTGTTCACGTTTATGATCTGATGTTTGATTAGATGTCCTGCGTCGACAAGGACGGACGAAACCCAACCATGTTGTAGGGGAAAAGACCCTTCTTCTCGATGTACTTAGAGATGCGGTTGTGAATGACGTGTTCCGCCACCTTGCCGACGCAGGACGTGAGGGATATGGGCCTAAGATTGGCTAGACCCAGAAGGCGCCCCGGTTTGGGGATTAAGACGACCGAGGCCATTTTCCAGGAGTCTGGAACAGAACCCTGCTCCCATATCCGATTTATTTCATCAGTAAGGAACTTGATGGATTCGTCTTCCAGATTCCTGAGGGCTCTGTTAGAGATGCCATCCTGCCCTGGAGCCGATCTTCCATTAAGGTTTTGAAGAACCTCCCAGACCTCATTGGCGTTAAAGGGCTCACCGAGCTCAGGGCAAGGGAGCCCTGTGTAGGACGGATAGTCAGAACAGCTCGAGGAGCCAACAGGTAGGTATCTGCGAGCCAATCCGTCCAGTATGGCGTCTTCAGATTCAGACTGTCTGGCCGCATGGAGAACTTTAGCAATGGCTTGCCGTTGATTGGTCTTGGAATTCGACTCGTTCAAAAGATGTTTAAGCAAATTCCACTTGCCACCTATATATTCGCATTTGGCCATCGACAGAATCCCACTGCTGTCTGGCGAGGGTCTGGCAGTAGTCCTCGATGGAACGGTTAAGTTCTGCAGTCTTCTTGCGGTTCAGCCTCTGCGCCTTCCACCTATTGAGTAACGATTTCTTGGCCTCTAGGAGGTGCGCGAGGCGGCTGTCCATCCTGTCAGTTTTCAAATCCGTGTGGACCTTTTTTGTCGCCTCATTCACGTCTCCCTTGAGCTGTGCGGCCCATTGTTCCAGGCTGGGGGGTGAGTCTTGAGCTTGTGCCCGTTCTTTTCTAATATTCCGGAAGTGATCCCAATCCGTGACAACAAATTCTTTTAGGGGTTTACCCTTTACGATGATGTGAGTAGCTAGGATATTATGATCGCTCCCCAGATCCACGTGCAAGTTGTGCCAAGCAGCAGATTCAACATTTTTAACAAAGGTAAGATCTGGCGTGGTGTCCCTCGCGCAAGAGTTACCCATCCTGGTTGGGAAGGCTGGGTCCGTGGCGAGGGTGAGGTTCAGGTTAGCCGTTACTTGCCAAAAGTCGTCGCCTTTACGGGAGGACCGCAGATAACCCCACGCTTGATGAGGAGCGTTGAAGTCACCAGCAACCACAAGCGGGGAGACACCAGCCCTGCCGGCAGCCCTACTCAAAAGCGTCGCGAACCTATGTCTCGAGTCCCTTGGCGAACCATAAATGTGAAGGATGAAAACGCTACACTTTAACTGACCCCCCGGAATAATTTCGACGAGCGAGTGTTCCACCTTACTGGTGTCCATAGAAAGATCATGCGTGACGAAGGTGCATCCCTTAGAGACGAGCGTGCAAATGCCTCTCCGTCCGTCTCCATAAACAGCGTGCGATTTGTAACCCGGTAGAACAACCGAATCCGAAAGCGTCTCCTGAAGCAAAATGACGTGTGGCTTCTCAGAGTGAGAACGAATGAACTGCTGAAGGACCGCCCTCTTGCGGTGGAACCCCCAGCAGTTCCACTGCCAAATCCTGAACTCTTTAGGCTGACCCGCCATGGCTAGGCTCGAAAGACGCGCACTTGGTTTCGAGCGTGTTGATCTTAGCGTCCAGTGTACAGAAGTTAACATCCAACGCAGTGACCTTAGAGCCCAGAGCGTTGAACTTGTCAGCCAAGCTATCGACCTTAACATTAAC
>NC_051179.1:22966348-23023848 GCF_013339695.2 Rhipicephalus sanguineus
CCGTCAAATGGCAGCGATGTACTGTGGCGGCGACTGAAACGTTCAGATGGCGGAACACACGGTAGTGAGAAAATTCAGCGCAGGGACAGGAACTGGACGGCACTCAGAGGAGAACGTCAGTGTCAGGGGCAACAACAAGCTGCCGACATGGGTGGTCGACGTTCTCTGTCGGTAGATGGGGCTCAGAAAACACAGACAGTTCACCTGCGCGCGCGCGCAGTCAATACCGGCGTGGTGGCGTGACGAAAAATCCCATCCGAGTATTACATCATGCGAACACGTGGCTAACACGAGAAGCTCTATGTGGTACAAAACGTCCTGAATGACGATTCCGGCCGTACATGCTCCAACCGGCTGAATTTGTTGCGCACTCGCGTACTGAGCGAAAACCCGGAAGGCGGCGTCGTTACCTTTCTTATAGAGCGACAAAGTTTCCGGCTCATCATAGATATGGCAGCACAGTATCGACAAGCGCGAGAGTTCGGAAACCTTCAACGAACACTTCCATAACATTGGCGGGGACAGGCGAGGACTTACACAGTGTGACGACGATGCAAGCTCGTGCCTCCGGAGCTGCGGCAGTCAGTTTTCCGTCTTCAGCTGGTTCGGTCGGCGACGCAGGGGTGACAGAGAACGCGCCGTGGGTGAGGGTGAGCGACGGGAAGCGAACGGTCGGTACTCGGAAGCACGTTGGCGGTCTCGTTCGGCTGGCAGCGGGTCATGTTCAGCTGGTAGTCGATCACGTTGAGGTGGCGGTTCGCGTGCGCGGTCGTAGCGGGGCCCCGGAAAGAGTAGTCGGGGTACCTCGGTGCAGCAGAGGTTCCGCTGCGAGCGCCGACGACAGAAGCGCCGACATGGCCTGGATACCCGCAAGCGTAGCAAATGGGACGGTTGTCAGCTGTGCGCCAGGGGTTTCCGTAGCACTGCTGTGTACTAGCGTCGTTGGTACTCGCACAGGTTGAGGAGTCGACGAAGGTAGAGGTCGCGGTGGATTACAGTAACAGCGGCATAAGGCAGTGGCGCGGCGACAGGTGTTGGCTGGGAGGCGGACGGCAGTGCCTCGGAGACCTGCTCCTGTATCACCCTGTCGGATGGCTGGCGCGAGACGCTCAGTAGTGTGTTCTGTTGTCGGTAAATACGACAGGCACGACAGTTGTCGAGCCCACTTCCTCGCGCACATACCGTTTGATTTCTGACAGCCGCGGGTTGTGCTCACCACCGAGGGTCAACGCCGCGAGAGTGTCGTCTGTAGCCGCTGGCCGCGGTCAAGAGCCGTTGCTTCCCGCAGTTCCCGAAGCTCTGGCACAGAGTGGCGAGTTCAGACACAGTCCGCGGGTCCTTGGCCAGCAGCATCTGAAAGGCGTCGTCGTCTATCCCCTTCAAGATGATGTCCTGATCTTGTCTCCATTCACTCATCGAAGGGTTCCCTTACGGAAATGTCATATATGGCACTTATATAAATTATATGCGGCCATATATGAGTATATATGTCTGCATATGTGGCTACCGCTTACCATATATGGATGTAAATAGGGCCATATATGGCGCGAGTGGCCCATATATGGAGACAAATACAGCCATATATGGCGCGGCTGGTCCATATATAGAGTGAAATGCTGTCATATATGGCACGGCCACACCATATATGTACATCGAGTAGATCCATATATAGGGTTGTGCTACCATATATGGGATGAACAACGTATATACGGCACGAGTAACTAACATATATGGGGATTGTCATATATGGCAATACGTACAGGAAAGTGGCCTAATAGGTATCTACACAAACAAGAGTATCAAGTATAAACATTTTTGCAATGCAATCATAAAAGATAAAATAATAAGGTATATGTACGTGTCAGTGCATGGTTCACGCGTGTATAGCTTGTACTGAGTTTTACATGAACTTTAGGTTTCCAACAATAAGTGGCAATTATTACGACGTCATTATTATATATACGAGATGTTTTTACAAGGGCGCTATCCTGTCCGCACATATAATACATGCAAGCTCCCAAATCTCGCTATTCTCATTAACCAAGCCGATGTGTATTGTTGTGGTATATAAAAAACGCCATGCATGCAACTTCTATTGTTCACAGTAATGCATGGTTAAATAAATGCTAGTTTTAATGCAGCTTTTTATCTCGCACATCAGTGGACAAACTCGCTGATAATTCGAAGTTTGTGATGGCTATATGCTGGACACTTCTTTTAACGAGGTTTCTGTGAACGTTGTTTACTCACATCTGGGATCACTTTCAGTTGACATTTACCATAATAGTATGCGCAGAGCAATATTTGAGGCAGTATTTTCAAAAACAAAAATGAGGCAGTACAACTCGCAGGCCTTATGCTTACATTAAAAATTGGTGTCGTGCTCATGTCTTGCAAGGATGCGCTTTGCGTTTCATTTGGCTGCGTATAAATTTCTTGAATGTGCAGATCGTCACCTTAATGTCCATTTGTAATGAGTACATTCAAAGAATTCATTTGATGCGAGGTTTGAAAGAAAAGCGTCAGTTGAACCTCACTCGATACATACTTAAGGGGTATACGTTAAGAAGTGTCCAATTGACGCACACACGATGCACATTTAATTCACCAAGTATTAAGCGCTCAGAATGCTGCAGTTTTATAACACCGAACTCACCAGACTTCTATTTTGTGCGTGTCATTTCTTGATCGGGATCGCTAATAACGTGCACCAATTGCCTTAAATGTTACCTTGGAAATGCAATTATCACGAGACGTTTTTGTGAATAATTAAGGGCCTTACATAAACCAGACTGGCCATTCTATTTAAAGCGCTCCGTAGAGCAGCCACGTAATAATAAAACTACATGGGCTATGTCCTTTCAACACTAACAGTGTGGCGCATATGCTTGTGAACTATACGCGAATACGTATACATGCGCGCACATGCATAATAAACACACGCGCGCGAAGCGGCTCATGGGTACGCGGACACACCCGTTTGTTTCAATTGGGCCATATGATTTTTGCCATGGGAGTAATATCGTTGATTAAACGTTCATCTAGGGGTGTAGGAACAATACATTTATTATTATTATTATCATTATTATTATTATTATTATTATTATTATTATTATTATTATTATTATTATTATATTATTATTATTATATTATTATTATTAAAGCATGAGAAGAAGATAAATATCCGCATCGAACACGTCGTGGCAGCCAGCGTACGTGAAGCAGCGAATTGCAGATTCTACGAACGCCTCCCTCAAAGGACATGCACCTGTGCCTCTCGGCAGCCAGCGGGGATAGAGCGAGCCCTATTGTCCCGAAACCCGCGTGACTAGTTAAACGCGGGGCTGCTTGCACTCGGCGGACACAAGCGTGGACAAGCGATCCCGGTCTGAGGGGTGAGCAACTCGGCGAATGCATACTGGAAAACTTCCACTGCACGCAGGAACACAGACGACCAGAAGGCACGTGGCCCATCTACGTTGCGATAAAGAAAATAGCACACGAAAAGTTTAACTTGTAAGGTGTTAATATCGCGTTAATAATTATGAAGAGTTGAAACTTTGCTTGCCAATAAGCTTCGCAAAATTTACTGCAGCGACAACTGTGTAAATTGGTGATCTCACGGACACCTTAGCGCTGCATCATGATCGAGGCTGTATCCATCCGCGCCGCGTGTTGCTTCTTTGCTGACCGGAGCAGCATGCGCGGCTAATGTTCGTCACTTGGATCTCTCTTGCTCTTATTTCGTGTTCAGCGACTGATTTGATTTTGCACTGACTTCAACGCAGACCTGATGAATTTACTTCTCTGCATGTGGTGCAATTGTGGATGCAGAGGCAAGTGTGTTTTTGTGGAGAGGCCGTTGGTTTGACCATCGTTAACTTTTGGTGCGGAAAATGGACGCCTAAGCTTGCGTGCAAGTTTTCCTCGCATCTTCCTTTCTGAAAAGCTGTACGGATAAGTGTGGTCGTCTTAAGTTGTGATTAAGTTCCTTTGGATTTACTGGCTCTGTACATCACAGCCTCTGCTAAATTTAAGGTAAGTTTATCGTTTTCATTGCCTCCTTACGCTGTACTCAAAAATTATGAAAACTCACAAAGCGTAGTGCATTGCATGTTTTGATTAGTATATGACTGCATAATAATTGTGGTTACGTGATTAAGACGTCGTATTCTAGCTATTTTATTTTTACAACACCATTTTGTTTGTTTTTTCTATTTCTTCCAGACATGACTCCCCCAATTTATCGGAAGCAAGCGCTGTACCAACTAAATTATGGCTTTCGTGTTATTGTAGTTTTCGTAAAAATAAAAAAAACATAAATATATCTGATATTTTTTTTTGCTTTGACATTTGAGAGAACACCAAAAAGTCAATTACAACTTACGCAATTAACAAATGAAAAACGGTTGGCAATCCGCATCCCCAAGTATGTGTCATGACATTTATGTGCCCGTGTCCTAAATTGTCGGTTCTCGCCCAGCTTTTACCTTGTTTTTAGAATTACGCTTGTCTTGAAGATAAGTGCACACGGCTAAAACGTCTTGCGAGGGCAATTCTAGAAGACGGTGTACAGTACTCACGGATCAAACGGGACAATGTAGGACCAATTAACGCACATACTTTCGTCTCCACCATCTTCAGGTTCGGGTCATATCGGCGTAATTTCGACTCGAACGCGTAGACCAGAGCAACATTATATGTAGAGACCAGATTAGTTGTGATATGATGTGGTTATCTCGAGCGGTTGCGCATACCAGTCGGTTATACTAAAAAATGTGATCTCGCCTTTGAATCCGTGAGCACTGTACGTAATTTTGTACAAGCGACAAATTAAAACCCGACTGATCTGCTTAGGGCTTGCAACTGATTAAAATATTAATGTTTTAGTAGCTGTATCAAAAGCAGGCAACGTTTTTGAAAACACAATTTTTTAGCGTCTGGTTTTCACAAATGTCACTCCATTATACTCGCACAGAGACTTATAGCCGCCATTTTTTCACTATACTTGCATATCACAAGCTTGCGTACCAGCCGCTATTGGTCGAACCTCCATAAAGGTTAAATATCATGTCCCCTAAATCATTCAATGCACACGCAGTCCACATGGTCAGTGGCAAGTAGATAATTTAATTTGTCTCGCAAAAGAATCCCAATTGACACGCAAAAATATTCTCAATAAAAACACGGTGGACAATGTGTTTATGAAACTGAATAGTAAAAATACGTTCTTTGTGCGCAAAACGTTTCAGAAAAGACAGATAGGACAGAGCGCACTCCTATCTGTCTTTCCTGAAACGTTTTGCGCACAAAGAACGTATTTTTCCTTTTAGAATGCAGTACCAACCAGCCCAAGTAGCCACCCTGTTGAAACTGAATAGAATATGTCGATAAGCACTCAATTTACACACAATGTATCTTTTCGTGAAAAGTTGATATAGCCTGAATGAAATCACTAAAAAGAAACTAGAGCGCAACTTATTTGCATGCTTTTTAGCTACATGGGCACAGAATGCTTCGATCGTGCATGTTAAAAGAATATAACTGATCTGAATCTTAGCTGCCTTGCCAAACTGTTGTTGTGCAGTGAATGTCTCCATACATTAAAATAACTTGACTAACAGTCATGTGCTGACCCAAACAGTAATGAACAGCAAATGACAGTTCTAGCAATAAAGCTTTGAGGATAACTGTAATTTTTCTTGGGAGGGCAGTGAAACAGCTCACAACCCTCGTGTTGAAAACACGACTGCTACTGCAGACCGTTGGGTGGCATCAATAATCATGGAGCATTAATTCTAGCTGTAGAATGATTTCTGCAGCTTTAATTTATGCCGTGCTCACAAGCGGAATTCATATGTAGTTCATCTATATATGGCTATATATAAAAGTACCCATATAAAGCCATATATGGCTTGCATTCATATATAGACCTCATCCATATATGGGTATATCAGGAATTGGGCATATCAGGCCATATATGGCCATATATGGCACATATCAGGAATTGGGCATATCAAGCCATATATGGCTATATGGCACATATATGGCGAATATTCATATATGGGCCTGATATGCCCAATTCCTGATGTGGCCAATATGGGAAATGGATATCGTCCTATATGGGATTTTGTATCGGGTTAAGGCGCTTGCACAAGTCGAGTACGTCTTACCGTTGTCAGAAGGGAAGGGGAGCTTGGCACTCGAAAGCACCATGTCCCAGAGTTTATAACACTCATCAACCCCTCATCATCCAGTACGTCCGCTCCGGTAAGGGTCCCGCCCCGGGTTGCAGAGCGGGATTTTTTTGTCGAGTACGTCTTCGATGTAACTTGTGAAGCCTTCTCCTTGCAACTGTGCACGCCCCCGTAGGCGCTGTTCAGCACGGAGCTTCCGTACCTCTGGGCGACCGAACACATCGGCAATGCGTTGCTTGAAATCACTCCAGGTGGTGAATTCTGTCTGGTGGTTGTTAAACCAGAGGCTTGCGACCTCTTTCAGGTAGAAAGAAACATATTGCAGCTTGGAAGGGTCGTCCCACTTGTTGCTTGCGCCCACCTTTTCAAATGTCGACAGCCAGTCTTCGACGTCTTGCTCATCGGTGCCGTTGAAGAAAGGTGGATCGCGCAGGCGCAGCGCCGTGGGCACGATGACCATCGGAGGTTGGGTCGTGCCTTGCTGGGCGATTTCGTTGGCCATTTCAGGGGCAGCGGGTAGTCTCCTGTTTCGGAGTTCCAGGTTGAGTACCCAGCACCTCCACCACTCTGATACGGGGTTTATTGGCGCAAGTAGCACATGGGCAGGATGCCTACGGACGCTGAAAGCGTGCGGCGACAACCGACACAAGAATCGCAGCGCTGGCACCAACAGCTCGCGCTTGGCTCTCCCAGCTGAGGTGGTGTCCCACTGCGGCATGTTGTTCTTCTTCCTCCTTACAATATAAACATAATGGAAGAAATCTACAGCGGATCCACAGCCACTATAGTCCTCCATAAAGAAAGCAACAGAATCCCAATAAAGAAGGGCGTACGGCAGGGAGACACGATCTCTCCAATGTTATTCACCGCGTGTTTACAGGAGGTTTTCAGGGCCCTAGATTGGGAAGAGTTAGGGATAAGAGTTAATCGAGAGTATCTCAGTAACCTACGATTCGCTGATGACATTGCATTGATGAGTAACGCGGGATACGAATTACAGCTCATGATTACTGAACTGGATACGGAAAGTAGAAGAGTAGGTCTGAAAATTAATATGCATAAAACTAAAGTAGTGTGGAACAATCTTGGCAGAGAACAGCGCTTTGCGATAGGTGGCGAGACACTGGAAGTTGTAAAGGAGTACGTCTACTTAGGACAGGTAGTAACCGCGGAGCCGAACCATGAGAGTGAAATAACTAGAAGAATAAGGATGGGTTGGGGCTCATTCGGCAAGCATTATCAAATCATGAATGGTAATCTACCACTATCCCTCAAGAGGAAGGTATATAACAGCTGCACCTTACCGGTACTTACCTACGGAGCAGAAACCTGGAGACTTAAAAAGAGGGTTCAACTTAAATTGAGGACGATGCAGCGAGCGATGGAAAGGAAAATGATAGGTGTAACCTTAAGAGACAGGAAGAGAGCAGAGTGGGTCAGGGAACAAACAGGGGTTAAGGACATCATAGTTGAAATCAAGAAGAAGAAATGGATATGGGCCGGGCACGTAGCACGTCGGCAGGATAACCGGTGGTCATTAAGGGTAACTGACTGGATTCCAAGAGATGGCAAACGCGTGAGGGGGAGACAGAAAATTAGGTGGGTAGATGAGATTAAGAAGTTTGCAGGTATAACGTGGCAGCAGAAAGCACAGGACCGGGGTTGATTGGCGGAACATGGGAGAGGCCTTTGCCCTGCAGTGGGTGTAGACAGGCTGATGATGATGATGTTGCCTCTAGCATTTTGCCTCCATCGATATACGACCGCCGCTGCCAGGATTCGATCCCGCGACCTCCGGATCAGCGGTCGAGCGCCACAAACGCTAGACCACGGCGGCGGGCTGCTTATAAAATTTAGGTGCACGTTAAGGAACCCCAGCTGGTTCATACTAAATGAGTGCAAATGGTTGCGGTTCTGGTCTTTAAAAAAAGAAAAATCTGGCAGATCCCACGCACTGTGGGAATCGATGTAATGATAATCAGCCAACAGAGAGCTGCATACATCACCCTGTTTCTCTTTGAGGAAAATGAAGTCTTCATGTCATGACATTTAGTTCACTATATATCCCATGTTTGTCATGCATGCATGCGTGTAAACATTTTATATAATGAAACGCATATTCTCGTACTGCCGCGGCCGCAAAAGTTTGCGGGATGTGCAGTGCGTGGCGGAGCGAAGGAAAACTGCATTGCTGCGTCACCTACCGTGATGCGGCTGGTGTTGAGGCTATCGGCCGCAGCCTCTGCGATTAGATCCGGCAACGGCACGTTGTCTAAACGCGCCGTCGCTAATCGCCGAGGCCGATAGCCTGAGCACCCGCCGCATCACGGTAGGTGACGCAGCAATGCAGTTTTCCGTCGCTCCGCCACGCGCTGCAGATCCCGCAAACTTTTGCGGCCGACAGTACATACAATGCATGACCTGTCATTTATGTTCGTCACGCACTCATGTCATGCCATACCAATTTTGGTGCATATCCAGTTAACAAAACGGCCAGAAACGCACCAAGACAGTGTCATGTAAATCATTACGTACATGACATGCATGTTATGATTTGCGTGTTAGGACCTGTCATTTGTGTTCGTCATGCAGTCACGTGACGCAATACCAGTTTTAGCGATATCAAGCTAGGGAAACGGCCGCGAGCGTGGCATGTAAATCATGTCGTACATGAAATGCATGTCATGATTGTCATGTCACCACCTGCCATTAGTGTTCATCATACAGTCGCGTCGCAGAATACCAATATTGGTGTATGTCAAGCTAGCGAAACGGCCGCCAGTGCACCATGAGCATGGCATGTAAACCATGCACTACACGACATGCATGTCATGATTTTCATGTTATCACATGTCATTCATATATGTTCGTCATACAGTCACGTCACGAAATACCAATCTTGGGGTATACCAAGCTAGCCAACCGGCCGCGAGCATACCATGAGCGTGGCATGTAAATCATGCTGTACATGAAATGCATGTCATGATTGTCATGTCACCACCTGCTATTAGCGTTCGTCATACAGTCACGTCCCAAAATACCAAGCTAGCTAAACGGCCGCGAGCGCACCATGGGCATGGTATGTAAATCATGCCCTACACGCATGTCACGATAACAAACGGTACGATTTTCTATGCGATTCGACGTCCGACACGGCGGAGGGGAAAACCGGAATGGTGACCTTTCATAGCATCGTACAGCCACCATTCCCTCTCCCTCACCGCCGCGTCGGCCGTCGGATCGCATGGAAAATCGGACCGTCTGTCCCCCGCTTAACACATAGCTGCCATTTATGTTCGTCATACAGTCACGTCGCGAAATACCAATTCTTGGATATAGCAAGCTAGCGAGCCGGCCGCGAGCGCACCGCGAGCGTGGCATGTAAATCATGCTGTACATGACATGCACGTAATGATTTTCATGTTACACCCTGTGATTTACGTTCTTCATACAGTCACGTCATGCAATACCAAATTTGGTACGTGTCAAGATAGCGAAACGGCCGCAAGCGCACCATGAGCGGGGCATGTATGTCATGGTGCACATGATATGCATATCACGATTTTCATGTTACCACCTGTCATTTATCTTCGCCACAGAGAAATGTCTCGCCGTACCAATTTTGGTACATATCCATCCAATTAAACGGCAGCGAGCACCCCGAGACCAGGTCACGTGAATCGTGCTGTACACTACATGCGTGTCATGATTTTGCACCATAGGACCTGTCACTTATGTTCAGGGGCGTAGCCAGAAATTTTTTTCGGGGGGGGGGGGGTGTTTCAACCATACTTTATGTATGTTCGTGCGTGCGTTTGTATGTGTGCGCGTATATATACGCAAGCAAAACTGAAAATTTTCGGGGTCGGGTTCAGGGAGGGGAGTTGAACCCCCCTCCAACCCTCCCCCCCTCTGGCTACGCCCCTGCTTATGTTTATCTACACTCCAATTTTGGTATATATCAAGTGAGCCAAAGCGGCCGCAAGAGCACCAACACCGTAGGCATGTAATCATGCCGTTCATGACATGCGTGTCATAATTTTCATGTTCTGACCTAGTCATTTATGTTCGTCATACAGTCATGTTATGCCATACCAATTTTGGTATACAAAATACATCCCACTAACGAAACGGCCAGGAGAGCACACTCGTACACACTCGTAGGCGGCTAGTAGACAAATACGCTCAAAGTCGCAGAGAGAGAGAGACATAACTTTATTTGTGTCCTTGCTGGGGTCAAGGGAGGCAGGGGCCGGGAGAAGTTCGCTAAGAAATGCATCGTATTAAAAAAATCTTACATTTTCAGCGAGAATTCTAACGTGTTTCACGACGTCACGTCTCCTGTTTTTTGTTGAACAATGCCAGCCAAGGATCTGCTCACTTTAGTTCAAGCAAGTGCCACCAGATGTCGCCACCAGCACTGAAGTCTGACCGGAGGGAATATTTGCAAAAGGCTGCATGTTGTCTGCTGCACTCGACACACTACAAGGCGTGCATCCTCCTTCATGAGCAACCTTCATAGGCGTGCGCTGAGGCCGGGTGAGGGGGGTTGCAGGGGGGCGGCAGAACCCCCTAGACATCGTAAGGGGGGCGCCAGTTCTTCTCCGTACCTTTACTCAGTCAGACCTTTCACGTCATTTCTTTAGTGCGCAGGGCTTTTTAGGATGCTTTAGGACGCAGGGTTATTATGGCGACGCATAATTTTTGACGATAATGGTGACGAAAAACACCTGATGTTGCATTCGAAGAACTGTTTACTTCCCACCTTCATCCCGGAAAGCAGGGGACCAATGACAGGCCTTTTGCGAGAAACACGTCATTGCTTCATTTTCATTTTTGCATCCATTGCAGAGTTCGTTTTCTTTCAGACTAGAACAAAGTGGGGGAAGGGGGGAGGGCTGCAGTGATACTTAGCCTATACTCTAACTTAGCCTCCCCCCGCCCCCTTAATGGGGAACCCTGTGCACGCCTACGTTCACAGGATCTGGGTTTCAACGCGAATGAGCTGGTCAACGGTTGAAGTAAGCAAGAAACCTTCAGTGTTGGTGAAAAGAAAAAATGCAGTGAAGGTATTGACAGAGCCGGAATGCCAAGATTGAAAAAATAAACTAGTGAATAAAAACCTAAGATGCTGGAGTGCAACAAAACAATATAAGAAGCGATATCTGATCGTAAAAAATAAATAAATAAACAATTAGGTAGCTAGGCTACTGGTCCCCACCCCGTGTCAAAGGGAATGCCAATAAAGATCACCGTCACCACAACCATCATATGCATCAACGTCATCTGCACTCGTATGTCGCTGTTCATGTTCATATTTCTTGTTAATGTCGTTTTAACGGCGATGGAGACTTGGTAAACTTAAAGAAACAAGTGAAAAACAACAGCAACAAGAAAAGGCAGATCGCGGCGCCTTGTTGAAGTGTCCACCACCATCTTGATGTGACGTCACAGATTTCGATAATGTGCACATCCGTGCGTTTGTTTCGTCAAGATTACGTGGGTGCGACACATTCCCCCTTACACTGCGCAGAGACTATCGACGGGTGGAAGGGTCTCTTTGCAGGGTTCGCCCGTAGAGTTGTTCCTTGCACGAGAATGGTGGATATCAGTCATACCACGTGGACACCGGTATGTTATCTGCCAGATCCCACCGAGCTAAGAAGCAAATAATTATCCCAAAAGAAGCCCCCAAAAAGTGGCGTGACTTTTGCGAAGAAGCCCAAAAGAAGCGGTAATAAATGTTTTTTTCATTCTGGAAAGTATAGTTAGTTATGATAAAAAGTCACTCAAATACGAAGACGAAGGAAAGGTAAATAATTAACTATTCTGCGAAAGTATGTGCAACTATGAAGTAAAGCACATTTTACTTTTTGAGGTAGTGTGCAGGGTAGTCTCCACTTTGCAAGTGCACGAATAACGTTACTTGCTGACTTCCCCAACATGTTTGATTTCAACGCTCAGATACAGAAAGTCGTCTGCAGACGAGCCATTAGTGAACGTGACGAGGAGGTATAAAATAACCTTATCTTCAGAAAAAACGAGACTGGATAATTATACAAGAGGCTCGGTGAGAAAAAAAAAAGAAAAGTTCATATCGGCTTCTTGTAATCGGAACTGGCGACTCTATTATGTGCCATAGTTTACCAGAGTGACTGATTTTGCCAACAAGTGGTCGCGTTTGGCAGCCCATGCCGATAGCCGCCGATGGATTGATGCACCAAGATTGGACTTTGAGTGCACACATCCTACCTTTGTTATGTCCTCCCCCTATGTCACACACAGTGACGCTAGTATACTTACCCACGCGAGTTAATGGTGAGTAGAGATGACTTTGCGAGCTCGTTGATTCGCCTGTAGCGATGCGTTTTTTTTGTGTGTTTTTGTTATGTGCTTGTTGCTGAACGAGAGTTGCTAGTGTATCGCAGCGCGAACTTGCGTTCGACTCAAGCGTTTCCACCGCCACATCTGTGCATGTTCCATGCGAACAGGTGCGATTGCAATGACGTCGAGAGACACAGGTCATGTTTGAAACAGCATTTGTTTTATTTAACCTCGACGGCATCAAATTACCGACCGAGGATAACTTTTTTTTCTCATCTTTCTCTTCAAACGTAATTTTACAAGAAAAAGAAAATAAATATATATTAGCAAGCTTCGAGAAGCCGCGAATGTATAGTTGAAGATGGGTTGGTTTGTAGCGAAGGTGCAAGACCGATCGTGCGATGGACGAACAGAAAAAGAAATTAACAGATCGAACACATCACATCAGCACGACGGCCCCAAACCTGCCGCAGCGAAATATCACAGTCGAAATACAAAACTACGTCGAAAAAGCAGTTTCACATAATGAGACATGCTGCGCGCGCATGCGAATGCGATGAATTGACAAGAGCACTTAATAGTAAACAATCTGACTCCATATAACTATGTACAGTATTAACAAAGATAAACGAGAAGTCGCCCTTATCAGTCCTTAACGTGCCATCTCTTTCGCAATAACAGGTGGGGTTTTAAATAACGCGTCTGGCAGCGATGCTTCTTGGGACGCTCGCGATAACTTGAACACAGTGACGTATTCGCAGACGCTCACGGTCAAGAGTTCTTTAAGGCACTTGCGGGAGAATTCTGGGATGGATCCAACGAGGAAGGACATTGACGACGTGGGGTTTCGTGTGTAAAAAACACGTAGGGGAGAGGAACTGTCCGTAGAGATCATGGTTTTGTTGCGGTGTAGGGTGCTGTGGATGACTTCAAGGTGGTATATCGGGAGAAAAGGAATCATCTGGGCACCCTGCCGACACCGGTTTAACAGTTGTGCGTCGTCGTCTGTTTCCCCGTTTTCACCAGGGCCTCCAGACGGCTTCGTCTTCGACTTTGACGGCGGCTTGCGTCGCAGGCATGTAGACGCCGCCGAAGCTTTGGTGATGGTGAGAGAAGGTCGAGGAAGACGAGCACGAAGACGGCGACACTGGGCTCGGAGGCGAAGACAGAGACGCAGACGAAGACACCGAACGTTCGCTGCAGGCCGGGCTGAGGATGCCGGAGGAGGCTGCAGTCGTGGTCAGACCTGGAGTGGCAGGTGGGGAGACCGGGGCGTACACTGAGAGTTGCGAAGGCTGGGGCAGCAGGAAAGCGATCTCGCCCGAAGGCAACCTCGTGGGAAGCAGCTGAACGCTTCCGGAGGCGTTGAAGAAGTGCCCGCCGTCTTCGCTGCCGGGACTCGGTGGAGGTGTGGACAGCTCGGACACCCTGGAGGCCAAGTGACCCATGACTCGCTGACGGACGGCGCCGTCGACGCCGTCCAGACGTCCCAGGTAGCGACCGACTTCGGCGGCGCACTCTCGGTAGCCGGCGCGGAATTTGTCGGTCACTGAATTGTCCGAGACGATGGAGCGTGCAGCCTGCTGCCTCTGCAGCTGCTGGAGGTGCTTGACAGTCATCTCCAGGATGTCTGCCTTTTCCAGTTTCGAGTGCCGAGCGTTCTGGGGAGACAAAAAGAAAATACTCGTAAGACACCACTGTCATTTGCAAAAGACAACATACAACACTTTCTTTCGCAATATGCACACACCTAAACTTATCTCGACAACCTTGCAAGTCTTGGAAAACCGCACTGCAGTACTTACTTTTTAAAAAGATACAAGATTGTCGCGTGCAAGGGCGATCCTGTTTCTAAGCACGCGCCTCGGGAATCCTAACGGCCGCACGTGCCGAAAGTGCAGATGAAACGAAACAGGAGCGGCAGACATTCTAGGGTGATCCGCACAGCTGCGAACCGGGGAGAGAGCAAGCTGCTGCGCAAGCGCGCTAAGAGCACGACCGCGAGAGAGAGAAAAGCGAAATGTTTTTCCTTTTATCCTTCAGCGCACGCGCTATCGCAACCGAAAGAGCACACGCGCGTGCCTCTTGCCAGCAGCGCACGCGCCGACGAAAGGAGCGCGCAAGCCGGCGCCGACAATGAGAAAACTCCCCCCACTGCTTCCTTGCGCGAAAAGAACAGAGTGATGAAGAAACCGCGGCGCGTGTCACGCTCTTCTTTTTGCTTTTCCCGCGGGACCAATTTCGAAGCGCGCTCAAGCGACGATTAAGGTTGCTACAGTGAGCCGGCCTTAGAGAATGAACGCCGCAGCTACAACTGCCGGGACTTACTACACTAGTACGACAGGGTCGTTGTAATAATGCGCGGTGTTACGCTAGAGTGGCAGCACAGCCAGCCGGTCCAGCGAATTCCTTTCCGGATGGCCGTTCAAGAAAAACGCCGCGGCAAACAGGAAACGAGGGAGGGACAACCAAGATGAAGAAGAGACGTGGGCCAAGGAGGGGCGATACAAACAGAAGAAGCGAGCATCGCCCCGTCGCGCCCGCCATCTGGCGCGGTGGCGACCGTGGGAACGGGCCGGGCTCTCGGAGACCGGTGAATGGAAAGCGCTCCCCCTCCCATACCGAGAGGTGGTGGGGTGGAGTGGTGGCACGTATTCACTTGCCGCAAGAGAACCCCCCCCCCCTCCGCTTCCTCACAACTCTCACACTGCACGGGAATGTTCGGACATTCCAACGAACCCCACGGGCAAAAAATAAGACCGTTGGAAGAAGAGGAAGGCACCACCGCCGGCAGATATATACATTTTTTATGTCTCAGCTTACTTGAAACAGCGCGCCTGAAAGGTGGTTTCGGAACGAAGCGAAACGCGGCGTTGTACAGCACTGCGTAGTAAGTAGTATGACTTTCGAAGGCTTGCAAGGTCCGTTCTGCTGCGCTGACTTAGCGATTCGAAAGTTTTAATGCAATTTTTATAAAGCGTTAATACGCACCAATTCGGGTGCGAGTTACAAGCTTCGAAATTGTCATTAAATGCTCAAAAACTTAACGAGCTGTAACGTTTTCGTGGACATGATACTTACATCTTTCTTAAGTGCATCCAAGATGAGATTCTTCAGCTCAGTCAGGCTGTGGTTTATGCGTGCCCTGCGACGTTTCTCCATGATGGGCTTGGTACTCTGCAAAACACAAGACGTCGGAGAACAAGGTCAATCGATGCAAACGTGACAACACACTAACATGCACGAAATCGAGATCAAAAACAAGCGTTAAAAACGAGACTGTTCCGGTAATCCTAATAAACAGGAAAACTAACTAGCTGTAAAAGTTGTAAGGCAATGAGTGAAACTTATTAAACTGCATAACACGAAGCTACAGTATTCGAGACGTAGCATCAAGCTTGGACTTCGTGCTGGTCACTGACAACGAAACTAAGTCCCGAACTAGAGGTAACAACCGCAGAGTTGAGTGGACCGGGAACTTACCCGTCGCAGTTCGCTGGCCTTGCTCGGTGCCCTGTCGGCAGGCATGGTGCTGGTTTGCGCCGTGGTTGTCACACGAGTTGAAAACACACGACGAAGAGGTGTAGAGATGCGCGAGAGTAATCCAGGAAGTTGGTGTGTCGTCTCCGCCAGAAGCAAGTAAAGAGAGCGTGCTGGAGAACGAACAGCTCACGGCGACCACGGTGTAGCAAGCGCGCGTTCTACAACGGCAATGCGCCCGTTCGTCGCGAGGCCGCTCCTTTTCTAAGCTGCCGGGCGAGGAGGAAAGAAGCGTGCGCTGGGGAGGGGGAGGGCGAGAAAGGCACCCGGCGCTCTTGGAGAGTAGCACGTGCCCGCAGCCAGTGTGGGAAAATGCCACCGGAGGAGACCTTTATCGAGCGGCCGAGGTCAAACAGGCGTGCGCCGTCCGTGTGAGACACGCTCGGCACCCGCGTTCCCACGCTCGCGCAGCCAATCGCAGCGCGGCTCGCCCTCACCCCGGCTCGCGCCGCCGGGGGGTGTGGGGGACGGCCACATCTGCCGGCTGCCCGCCGCCGCTGCTACACGTGCCGCTGCACTGCAAACAGGCTGCCGCCGCAGCCGCCAGTGTGCGTGCGTCTGTTGGTGAATGCGTCGGCGCGCCGCAGCCGCTCGCTTCTTTCTCTCACCCCCCCCCGCTCCATCGCGCCGCATGCGATCGCTCCCCCGTCGCGCTGGCTGCGCTCTCTTCAACCGCTCGCTCCACGAGCGCACGCGGCCGGTCTTCTTTTTTGCTTTCTTTTTTTTTCTTTCCTCCGGATGCGGAGAGGGCGCGTCGGGCACGCGAGCTGCCCGGGCGCGCCCGATGCCTAGCACGCGCGCGCGCACGACGTACGTAGCCTGCGGCGGCATGTGCCGCCGCGTGGGTGGAAAAGCGCTGGCGCGCGCTGCTAGCGACGTTCGATGAACGGCCACGCGGCATTCGGCGGTACGAATTAAAAGCGTCGGCATGCTCCGGATTGACGTGCTAGCACGACCGGGTTGGTACTTCAGGGTGAAACGCAGAAGTAGTGCAGGCAGGGTCGCTTGCCAGCGGCGCGGTCGGTCCCCAACCAGTGCGTGGGTCAGAGTCCGAAGGACATTTGGCGGGTTCAGCGGGAAGCGTGCGTGGGGGGCAGGCTCTTTACCGATGCGCACTGATTAACTGCCTCCGTCATTTCTTTTTTTTTTCTTGTTGTCCTAGTTAGGTCACGTATACGTGCGCTTTCGCTTCCAGGTACGCACTCTATACTGTCTGTTGCTGCTGCAAGGTCTCAGTGAGATGAAGGAACGAGTTCGTATATGATGATTCAACGTGCCGTCTGCACGGAACGCGACGTTGACAGTCATTCATAGGTGATAAGTACCGTCAAAATCAGAATTCGAAGAAGAGACACTTCGATAGTTAACGTGTATAGCTACTTTTGTCAGCTTCGTGACATTTTCTGCCAGATGTGGACTGGAAAACTGCGGGTACGTGCTTGGAAATGAGATGCTCAGTTTAACTGGTTAGTATGTGCCAGAGGATGCAGCGTTGTGGTTCATGTGTGGCGCTGCACATATCGCTTTTAATGCGATTATAGTTTTCCCTGGGAGCTTCACGTTTTTCAGTATGAATGGCTGCTGCATACCTAGGCAAGTCTTCATGCCTTAGAAGCCTCAGTTACCGGCGGCACTTTGTGCTAGACGCATAGTGTACTGCTAGAATGAACCTGGCGTTAAAATGGGAACGCCTCCGTCTACTACTGCAAGCCAGACTTCGCTACCGCGACAAGGCCAGCTATCACCGCTGGATACAGGATAACAGATTCCATAAGACACAGTTTCACTTCATAAACAAGACCGGTCCTACGGCACACATATAATACACGTATACGCTCAAAGTATTATGGCTTAAGGGCAAGCCTATGTCGCAAAAAAAAAGAACCTTGCGTAAATAAGTCTCCATGTTTCGGTCATATATATATATATATATATATATATATATATATATATATATATATATATATATATATAAAAGCCGAGCAGGCTGCGACTTCGTAACGCCAGCGTCGCCGAAGGACTAATTCGTCTGTCCGAGCCAGCGAAACGCCAGGGAGTTAGGCGCTCCGCGCTCGGAGCAGCAAACAACAGAAAGGAGACCGCAGAACAGAAAATATAGTAAAGTCGCAATATAACTAAGATCATCACAAGGAAAGAGCAAAAAATTGATAGAAAATATCACATAATCACGCGAAAAGGGCAGATAAACACAAGGGAAGCACAGACGAACCAACGCTCCGCAGTTCGTGCACAGCTTTCACTTGGGGCGGAACTGGCCACACCTCCCGACGCGCCGTAACGACATTAAAAGAATTCCAGGCTTTTTGCGAAATCGACGTAGCACACGCCGAGCTAAAATCCATTGTGAGAGAGAGACAACGGTCGTGTGGCATTTTAATGGAGCGTTTCTTACGAAATGTCGCTACTATAGAGAAAAACAAAGCGCTCGAGCACGTGCTCGTGAGTCGGGCGCGATGTCGCCACGCTGACTTGTGCAAAGCATGGGCTCTGGCGCGTGCCAAATGACGTCAAAGTGAAATAAAAAAAACGCGTTTCATTCATTTCCCGTTCATGAACGATGGCAAGGCGCGTGCGAGCAATTCGGACAAGATTTCCATATAACCAGAATCATGACGACGGTTAAAATATCAAATGCTCTTATAACGAGGGAATTGTGCCAAGCGTGGGCTTAGCGTGCCAATATAACGTCGAAGTGAAAAAAAAAAAAAATACGCTTCATTCATTTCCCGTTCATAACGAGAATCATGTCGAGATGTACAATAAAAGATGGGATTATAGCAGGAGTCGTGACGAAGCGTAAAATATAAGATGTTCCTATAAGAGGCTAATGACGAGACGTACAATAAAATGGGCTTATAACAGGAGTCATGACGAGGCGTAAAATATAAGATGCACTTATAAGGAGAATCACGACGAGATGTACAATAAAATATGTGCTTATTACAGTATTAATGAGAAGTAGCAATAATGTATTAATGAAAACTAATACGAAGGTAGGTTCGGTCCCTGCCGGCGGCAAGTTATCTTTTCGTCCACTTTACCTTCACATTTATATCCTAATTACTACAAATAACACATCCCCTATATTTTCCTTGGCATTATTGTCTGTTAGCTCTCATTAATATTATGTCTAACAAAGAAAAATGAGCCCTTAAAAGTAAGCTTCTGTGCTTATTACAGAACTCATAACAGGCGTAAAATATCAGATGCTCCTATATAACGAAGAATGTCGGGGTGCAGAGGCGTAGCCAGTAATTTTTTTCGGGGGGGGGGGGGCGAGGGGTTGAACCACCCCCCACCTTCTGGCTACGCCCCTGTCGGGGCGTACAGTATAAGATGTATACTTATAGCGAGCATCATGACGAGACGTACAATATAAGATTTCCTTATGACGACAGTCATGAAGACGAAGTCGCAGCACAAGAGGGTGTTTTTGTGGAAGCCTGATCAAATTGGTTTTCGCCAGGGCGTAATTTCAATTTCCTTTTCTTTTTCGTGATCTGTTTCTCAGGTTTATACACTGCATACCATAGTTAATCTCACTTGGCAGGAAATATAAGGAGAGTAGAAACCAAGATGGGAAGCGAAGTTAACTGTCCAGTGGGTTTCCGCGCCTGTGTTCATAATCATATTCGTCGTCTACGTCATCATAATTTATGCGTCCACTGCAGGACGAAAGGCGTACGTAGCCCTCGCATCCTGATATGCCTACAAGCTTCCTATCTCGAAAGAACATCGATTTTTTTTTTTAAATAACACTTGTTGAATGAGGTAAAGATATTTGAAGGGCTATGTCAGCGCGAAATTTTCAGCGCACACGCAGACACGCTCGAGTTTCTCGATCGCGATTGCAGGCACGTAGCCAGGATTTTTTTTTCGGGGGAGGGGGGGGTGGGGGTGGCAAGGCCTAATTGTTCGAAAGAAAGTCTTTCCATGGCAAAAACAAAAAAAAAAGTTGCCTGGTAATATAGAAGGCTGGAAAAATTTGGGGGGGGGGGGGGCCCTTGCCTACGTGCCTGCGCGATTGGCTCCCTTCGCCAGCTTACGCAAGTTTAATCAGATAGTCAAGTTCGAGAAGCCTGATACTGACTAGGCTAGTACATCGTGCGGCTACGGTATATCATTTCAACGAGATATTGTCTCGAAAGGCTGCCAGTCTAATCCGGGTTAGTGCAACAGAACAGAGGAGAGGGCAGAACACAGGCGCTGACTTCAACGAAGATTCATTATCGGAACCGCCAGAGCTGTATACACAAGATATGAACATGAAATGAGTAGAACCTGCGCATGATATCCCACAGCCTATCACATCACAGCTAGGCAATCAATCTCGTTTTTGGTGAGGGCAATGGATGGCATGCTTATAAGTCACCCAGCTTCTCTATGTTATCAGCTTCTATGATTCCTCACGATGCTTCGAAACAACTCCTCGTCCTCGTTGAATTTGCGATGTGCAAACATGCCGACATTGAATCCACCAACTAGCCCGAGCTATTATTCTATCGGGTTACTGCAGTTGGCGCATCAGACATGCAAGGCATTCGTGGTTGCGGTAGTAGTATAGCGCTCCTTATTTCGTCAGCTGCTAGTCGAAAGTCGAAACGCAGCACAAAAACAAACGCAAGAAAAAAATACTAAGTCACGGCTTGGGAAGGAGCGGTGCGTCGTCGTACGCCAGTCGTGCTCGGACGTGTCCGGCGGCTGTCCTGTAGGAGAAGACACACCCGCAACCCGCGCGTCAGTGACGTACGCTGTCTCCCCCCCACTCCCAACCTCGCGTCAAGTTGCGCCGGGTGCAGGCCTTGGCCTTTGATGCCACGAGGGCAGAAAGGAGGAAAGAAGAAGGGAAAGGGGCCGCGAGGTCGTGCCACCCGGTTGTCGCTCGCTTTCCCTTCAACTTTTCTTTCTGCTGCGGAGGAGACGCAGCCGGGGGCCGAGAACCGTGGGAACGAGACGAACTTTCTTCAGACTGCCGGCGCGAACACCCGCGAAAGAAGGGCCTAATAGAAACTAGACGCCCCCCGCCCGTCAGCCAGGCAGTGGGGGAGGGGATTTCTTCTTCTCGACGGTGTCATCCCCCATCGCGGTCGCCCCGTCTCTCCTCAGTCGCGCGTACAAACGCACACACTTCAAGCCTCCTCACCCAGCACCCTCCACCCTCTTCCATGGACCAAGCCCTTCTGTCATCCCCTCTTCATCCCTATGTTGGGGTTCTTCGTCTGCTTTCTCCATCAGAGCAGACGACAGGGAAACTGTGCTGCAGAAACGGGAATAGGGAGCAGAAAGAAATGGGGGTTTGGAAATCGATGTAGAACACCGCTGCAGGGTTCTCACCAGTACCGTGCAGTGTACACCACCCGCTTCGGCCAACCGGGCGCGAGGACCAGGAGACATGCCCTCTGTGCGTTGTTCCCGACGCCGACTGAATAGCTGGAGAGATCACGGGAGGATTAGCGGGTCTCCCAGTGAACTAGGTTTTCCTCTTTTCCCCCTTTTCATTTGAAGCCCAGCAGGTTCTCGTGCACCGATATTTGCGCTGTCCACGCACGTGGCTCCTCTTCGCACTGCACGGCGTCTGGTGAGACGTTAGGCGGCGAGAGGGGAGGCTGAGAAGTAGCGGAGGAGATGGTGAGGGAAGTAAAAAGGAGCGCGTGACATTGGCCGCGGGAAGCTCGGGAGCGTGGGAACGTTTTTCGACCGGGGGCCGGCTGTGTCGAGTCAGACTGTGGGAGATGGAAAAGTGCGTTCCGATGCAGGGGGCTTCTGTGGAACGCGGTTGAAAGAGCCGACTGTGTGGGGAGCATTCGCGGCGGCAGGTTTTTTGGGGGAGGTGAGGGAAGCCGAAGGTTTTTTCCCTTCGGGAATGAAGCGGTACGGGAGGGAGTTGAAGCCCTCACTGGTAGCTGGACGGGACCCATTCCCTCATGGTGATGGCATCCGTGGTTGAATTTTGCAATACGCGCGTGCATTGCGCGCACGTGGAGGTTGGGAAAGACCGCGCGGAGGGCGATGTTGCAAGACGAGAGGGGAGACCAGTGCTGAAGGCCGCGATGACTGTAATACAGCGTTCGAAACCAGTGGTTATACTTGTACATGTTTCCCTTTTCATTCTTTCTTTTTTCGTGAGTGTGTGTGTGTGTGCAGCACTGGCATGAATTTCTGTCAGCTACAGTCTGCATTCAGGGCCCTTTAACAGCCGCGCGTAGCATGTATGTGCACAGACACACGCGCTGTCGGCATGATTTGGGGTTGTGTGTTTATGCGCATTGCGCTGTCGATCATGTCTACTTGCTTATACGTAAATATTCGAAAGGAACTTGAATGCGCGATAACCGATAGCAGCCGAATTAATGGGTTTCGCTGACTTTTTATGTCGCTCTTGAACCGGCTCTAAAGCAAGCGGAATAATTGTTGGAGAGCTGTCCAGTCGCGGTCGCCTTTCTCTCTTCGAAGTGCGTACTTAATTAATTAGTAACTTTGCTCAATTCAGTGAATATAAAGCGAGTTTGCGACATTATACATTGAACACGCCTCCCCGGCATCTGTGTTCTTTGTACTACGCCTTAGTTTTGTGTACTTTGAGTTATGAGTAAAACGGGGAAAGGGAAGGCGTGATGTTGTTTGTCTATTCAGTGTCGTTCACTGACGTAGCCAGTGGGGCGGGGGGGGGGGGGGTAGAGGGGGGCTAAGATTCCCCGAAAACTTTTCAACTTTGCATGTACGAACATACATAAAGGGTGGTTGGAGGCTCCCCCCTAAAAAAATATATGGCCCTTGATGTCGTCTATGTTTCGATGTGCGCTGTCATATAATATCCCACCATGATTAACCAACTTGCACGCCAGTGCGTCATAAGCAATTATGACAGCACCAGCCTGCCTCCGACAGTGACGCATCCAGCTTCACAATATTGTCAGCACCTCACTTATCCGCATGTGTTCCAACTGGCATGGACGCCACTCGGAAAATACGCTTCCATGTAGTTACAGTTGCGCGCGCGCGCGCGCCCTCTTCCGTCTTTAAACGCAGCTTGCGCGTGTGTGCGCGGTCGCTGCGTGTGCGTTTCAGGTGGCGGCAGTTCCCACGGTGGCGAGCGAGCAGCGGCGGGCCGACGCCTGACCTCTTGGCGCCCGTGACCCCACCCTGCGCTGAGCGCGCGCGCGAGATGAAACTGGCGGGGGGTTTGCGAGGGGAGGGGGGGGGGGCTGAGTTAGAGGGAAGGGGGAGGAAGCACTGAACGCTTCCATCCCCCCCTCGCGCGCACGCACGTCGCGACGGCGGTTGGGCGGTGGGTAACGAGGAGGAGGGCGCGAAGACGCGTGCGGTGGGGAAAGGGAAGAGTTTGAGGAGAGCGGGGTGCAAGGAAGAAGCGTCGCAGGAGGACCAGTCCGAAGACCGCTCGTCGTTGTTGCTCAGTCTGTGTGATGTCACGCCGCTCCGTAGAAAGGGCGCACCATCGTTCTAGTAACGTTGGAGCGCGCTGCTGTCGAGCGTCATCCTGCCGTTAGAAAGGGTAAAGCAGCAAATCATCATCATAATCATATGAGGTTGATGTCTCAACAAGGGAAAAAAAATTCCGGGCAGTCTTCGCGCTAGTGGTGCGAAGACTGAGGAAACAGCGGAGCTTATGGCCTTCCCCTCCTCCTTTCTCTCCTCCTCACCCTCGTTTCCCTTTTGTTGTTGTTGTTTGTGGTTATGTAGAGGAAGAGACGCTTATTTCTGCAGCCCAGTCGGGAGCACGGCGCAGCATCTTGGGGGGGGGGGAGGGGGGAAGGGAAATGAAAGAGGATAGTGGTGTGTAGGATGTCATTGTGTCTCGTTCGCCGTGGCCGGAGCAGCAGGGAAGACGGCAGCAAGGCCAGGGGCGGCAAGTTCCCAGCTCATCTGTAGGCGGCTATTCCCGTCTCGTCCAGGAACTCCACCAGGCTCCGGAGTGCTGGCAGGTGGGGACGCGACGGGAAGAGAAGGTGTTCGAGTGTGGAGGCAGGTAGGCCCTGGCTCCGGTAGGCCGTAGTGACCCTCGAGCGTTCCTGTGCCAAGCCAGGACAGACACAGAGGAGGTGCTCGAGGGTCTCAGGATCGCCGCAGCGGCTGCAGGCTGGGGAGGCGCAGAGACCATGTCGCATGTCGGCGGGCAGCGGTCCACACACAGCCGGTCCGCAGGCGCAGCAGGGCAGACCGATCTCTCCTGTTGAGGCCCGTATCTGGTAGCAGCTTTGGCCCTCGTCCACTGGCCACCCTTGAGTCTGGGTGGACCGTGACCAGGAGCTTCTTGAGACGGGCCTGCGTGTAGTCCCTAGCCGCGACGGCCCGGGTGATGGGAGTGCCAGGCTGGTGTACTGCCTTGGCAAGCGTGTCGGCCTCCTCGTTACCAGCTATGCCCACATGGGAGGGCAGCCAGTGGAAGGAGACGGACGCACCAGTCCTTTTCCGCACCCTTTTGCTATAGCATACTTTGCATGGCTATGCAGTGCTTCGCCCTCTCCCGCGCTTCTGTCTCCCACCTTCACATTACTCCTCCTCACTTTCACTTCCCTTTCCCACCCCTATGCCCACCACCTACAACATGGATATGCTATGCTAGGAGCTGCTTTTCACCGCAAACGCCTTGCGCGTTTGGGGTGGAAAGGTTCGGTTTCCCAGAGTGTCCAGGACCGGGAGGGTATAATGCGTTTGAATGAGATAACACGGCGGAACGACATGCTTTTGCAATGGGCGGTTCGTCTTCGCAAACAAGGCATACTTTAAACGTGCTGCGCGCAAACGCTCAATCGCTGTCTTCATTCTGCGGTGACGTCACCTGAACCAAACGCGACTTTCTTACCTACAGTACACCTGACATATACGTTACTTGCACGCTTCTTAGCTGTCTTTGTCTACCCTGTGCCGTTGTAGTCGTCGTCGTCGTCGCCGTAGTAGTAGTAGTAGAAGTTGTAGTCTAGGTATTTTTTTTCCTTATAGTGTATCTATAGAAAAACTTTTGTTTAAAAACATGATTTCGCTGAGCCACAGCGTTACCAGAAAGACGAAGTTGACGCAGATTCATGCCTACTGGCCATCACTCCTAGCTGTCTGAATTCTGCCACGTTTGCTGATTCCGTACAAACACAAGAGCTTCAGTGTTTCTTCTACAATGCTTTTCATGGTGATGATGATCATTATCAGTCTGTATTATGTTCATTGCAAGACGAAGACCTCTCCCATACAGTGGTCTCCAACCCACCCTGTCCTGCGCGATCTGATTCCAATTTATGCCTCGGAATTCGGTAATTTCGTAGCTTCACCTAACCCTTGGCCGTCGCTTTCCGTGCTTCCCATCTCGTGATATACATTCCTATGTTCTAACCGACCATCTGCTGTCTGTCCTCCTCATAATGTGGCCTGCCCAGGTTATTTATTTTCTTTATTTTTGTATCAGTAGTATATCGGCTACTCCTGTTTCTTGTCTGACCTACTCCGCTATCTCCCTATCTACTAGGGATACGCCTATCATTTTTAGTTCCATTTTTCGTTCCATACAATACTCGCGTGGAAACTATATTTGTCCGTTGCCCCTGGTAAGGGACTCGGCGCACACTTTCACCCTCGCCTGTAGCTGTAAGCTGCGGCTCACGATACAACGTTGACGTCACCATAACCGCAATGCACCGCATACAACCATGGAGATGCTCCTCTCGGCTGCAGCCATTAAGGATGATACAAACGCAGTCTAAAAAAAAAAATTAAAAATCATGTTTACGTACAAGTGCAGCTGCTGCGCTATACAACTGTTTCGACGACGTGTTTACGCATTAACCAAAAAAAAAAAAATAAGAAAGCTGGAATTTGGAACATTATACGTTATTTACAAGTTATAGCGGTACGTGGATCAGTATAGAAGGTCGGCTTGTTCCTTGTAAAAATTTCTTCCTCAGGGACGCTTTCGTGTTTTTGCATATCGCGTTGAGCGATATAGATTTCGAGTCGCGCTGCTATGTATACCTTCCTGAATTCAAATCGCATCGTGCCTCGCCGGCGTTCCTTTACAAATTTGGTCCGGATCAGATTCGCTGCATCCGATGGCTTTTTTTTTTTTTTTTTTTCAAGATGAGTTGCCCGCAGCTTGAGTGCGGTACCGTCGACCGGTTTTGACATTTCGCCGAGTGCGTCAGAGAAAATGTGTGCCCTAGGTTCGCGAGTGAATGAATTAATGAATATAAACTTTATTAAAAGTGAAAGAACTTCTCCCGAGATGCACTTATTATATGCCTGCAGTGCGCACAACACATGCAAAAGAAAAACAAAAAAAAACGACTCACTCCGCTTGCCTTGTTTATACGAAAGCCACAGCGCACAGGTACATACACGCACGCACACACGTGCGCGCGCTGACAGACACACACACGCAGACAGACACACGCTCACAGAGACACAAACAAACAATGTGGGTACTGCTTTCTACCGGTTTAGAATGCCGTGTTTTCAAAACGAAAGGTGATAGCTAGCATAGAGTAAGCTGGCGCACCGGGAGACCGCGCTGTTCTCTATGGCGCTTTAGTTTTAGCCGCATATAGCACGCGGCTCGACTTTCGTTCGCCTAGCTCCCGCAGGCAGGCTTTCAGCCCAGCGCCGAGGCATGCAGGTAAACAACTCCTCTCGGATTTCGCGTAAACAACTTACGCAACGTGGGCGCTGCAGCCTGTGGGACGTACACGTATATATAGACGCGCGCATGCGCACGGACTGCTGCGGCGGTGCTGCAGGTTTGCTTTGCTCGTACATTGAAGACGACATTTCCTGTTGTTTGCGGCTGCTTTGCTCTTTTTTTTAAGCCTCTGTGTTTGTTATACAACAAAAAACGGAATGGCCGAAAACAACAGCAGCAAGAAATAAAATAAATAAAAGCGAACATGGAAGGACGGAAGCAGAGAGAAGGACAGAAGGCCGGCAGATTAACCAGAATAACGTGTGGTTTGCTACCCTGCGCTCGGGGAACGAGAAAGGGGAACAGAAAGATGAGAGAGAGATATGAAAGAAGAGAGTGTGCGGTGAATTCGCTGACGAGTGTCGGACTGCACACCGCATGTAGTCAAAGGCATTCGCACAAGCCCGTCGTCCTCAGAAGCACCCATTTGAGTGCTGTTCACTGTGCCGTGGGCAGACGAGCGATGGGGACGGAGCGGAGACAGACAGACAGACAGACAGATAGATAGATAGATAGATAGATAGATAGATAGATAGATAGATAGATAGATAGATAGATAGATAGATAGATAGATAGATAGATAGATAGATAGATAGATAGATAGATAGATAGATAGATAGATAGATAGATAGATAGATAGATAGATAGATGCGAACGGTGTAAACATTACAATAACCAAAAAAATAATGAGGGAACTCAGGCAAAACAAAGGGATGGACGAAAGAATGGAAGAGCTGACAGGCAGGCATATAACTTTATTTAGGTTCTGAGGAACGCTACCGCTCAATGGCGCAGCGGGCCGCTCCCACGTCGGGACGGCCGAGCCTCACCGCTGCGTCGCGGGCCCTCTGGACGGCTCTGAGTTGATGTAGAAAGGCTGAGCTCTTGAGCACAGAGCTTCATTCCTCTTCACTCGTGCGTTGAGAACCCTGTAATGAGGGACACTGCCAGAGCATGCGATCTAACGTACAAGCGGCACTATGCACAATCTGGGCATGTTGGATCAACGCCTTCGATGACAAAAAAAAACGTAATAATAAACAAAAAATAACACACAAGTGACTGAGAAGCGTAAGAAGACGGCTCTTGCCTTCTATAGTCGTCTTAGGCGTAAGGGACCGAGTGTGCAGGGTTCCCCATCAGGAGGGGGGGGGGGTAGGTTCATCGCACCCCCCCCCCCCCCGCCCCTTGCCCCGCCTCGTGCGCTCGACTATGTAAGGGACCGTACGTGTGGCTCGTTGCATCCGCACCGGCCACATCAAAAAGCTGCTGCTGCTACGTCCCGTAATCGAACCCGTGACCTTGCACTCGTCAGCGGATTAATAATAATATCTGGGGTTTAACGTCCCAAAACCACGATATGATTATGAGAGACGCCGTAGTGGAGGGCTCCGGAAATTTCGACCATCTGGTGTTCTTTAACGTGCACCTAGATCCAAGTACACACGAGCGTCTACCATTTCGGCTCCATCGAAATGCGACCGCCGCGGCCGAACCCGCGACCTTCGGGTCAGCAGCCGAGCACCGTAACCGCTATACCACCGCGGCGGACCACTCGTCAGCGGAAGCAAGCCATCGCGGAAGCAGAGGCGGCGGTACACATGAATAACAACAAGCGACTTTCCGTACATTAAAAGCGCACGCTCCTCGTACCGCCCCTGTGCTTCTTCTTACTCCATTTTCTTCCTTATATATAAAGACTCTTTTTAAGCCCCTCAGTTTAGCTATTACCAGGAAACTGCGATCAACCACGCCTCGTCACGCAGCCAGCCAGTTCCATAGCTGGAACTCGTGCGGCCATTTCGTCATTGCGTCTGCCCGACCGTTTCTTATCGCGTTGCCGCATGAAAAACTCGCCCGCTACGTGCTGCGCCTGCATAAATTACTTTTTCTTCAAGTACGCTTCTCGTTATACGAGTGCATACGGTCGTCCTCCCAGAGCAGCTATAGCTTATCCAAATGAAAGACCAACTGGAAGTAAAAAGTCGCAGGAAGAAACACCCTCCCCCTTTTTTGAATGTCTCCCTGCCTCTTTTTTTCATTGAGCCACAACTCGCGACTTAGCTGTAATCTTCCGCGACACGACTTCACCGCGACTGCACGCACACACGCCCGCTTATAAGAGAAAGACAACTAACTCATCGTCGCGTCTTTCACCATGGTTCCGTGTGCTGCGCGCCAGGCACGCAGGTCCGGTTCCGGCCGACGTCGTCTGCTTTCTTTTCTTAGCGGGCGCCATCTTGCCACGAACCGCGTTTCATTCTATGGACGCGGTTCGTTCTTTTTTCATTTTTTGCTTTCCTCTTCTTTGAATCGGCACGGATGGAAGACGCCGGAACGGTCGTCGCCACACGCGCACTGTCACGCGCGGCCGGCCGAGCGGCCGCGTCACGTGGGTCTTCCAAGACAAGCGCGAGAGAGTGTGCGTGTGTACCAGGACACGATGACGTCGGCGGCGGCGGCGAGGCGCGACGCATCGCCGCGCCTTTCACGCGCTTCGCCGAATCCTCGCAGACTCCTTCCGTTGCGCCAATGCTGCAGAACTCCATATTCGCTGCGCCCTTCTATCTCTCCTAGAAGCATATACACACTGTATCTTCCACTGCAGATGCGCATCGCACGCAGTATTCGTAGCTAGATAAAGAAAAGCATAGAAGTGGTAGTTGAATGAAACCTTGACGAAAGGGAAGGAGAGAGAGGGTCCTTGCACTCCTGACGAGTGCGCATTTGGAAAACTGTACGCAGTGGAAAATTTTACACCCAAAAGGGTGCAAAGAGGGTGCACGTACAGTTTTTACACCATTCGTTATACCCTTTTGACCCGTTATATTGCCGTCTTGAAAAAGTACCCCCTTTCGGTCGGGTGCTTACATCGTTACACCCTTTTGGGTGTAAAATACCTTTACAGTGTGGGAGCTCTGTGACGGTTGGAAGCCTCAGAAAAAACTCTGGTCGGTACCACAGGGTGCTCTCGGACACATATAAACACTGGACACTATATACTACATCTCAGAAGTTCCCTTCAGCACTGTGAAGGCTACAAGGCCCCTTAGCCAATAGGAAGGGCGACTAGCCCCTCCACATGTATTCATCCGCGTCGCGGCGTCTGCCTGCTCTCATCGCAGCTGGTGCCCTCCGCTTCGAATTTATGAAGTCGTCATCGTGCGCTATGTGACCCGTAAGTTACAAAGTGACGCTTGTGTTTGCTTTAGGTTAATGTGCTGACGCTTCGACAGCACTGTATTCGTGACTATATTGCGCAAATTGCAAGAACCATTATCAAATTCGCGGCGCGTTATAGGCGATGCGCAAATAAGGTCCCTATATTTTTAAAGGTAGCGACAACTACACGCGCGCCCTCTCGAGGGGTCCAAGGAGCACCGATGGCAGACGACGCGCCGCTCGCTCCCGTGCATATTGCGGGCGCCTGAAACCGAACTCGGTGCTCGCTTGAACCGTTAAATTATTACCATTTGTGGCCTAAGATGCTCATCCGTTATCAAACTACAGGGACAATAACTTTAACGAGCACGGAGCACGTTAAATACTGAAATAAAACGCGTGCGTTTCCGAAGCAGGTTCCAAGCGGGTTCGCCACAGCAACTGCCATGCAGGGCATTTTTTTTTTTTGCATATTTTGACATTCAGCGTAACTTGAAGAACAGGTGGTGTTTGGGTGAGTTAAAAGTGCTTGTTTTCTAGTTCGAATAAAATGGGCAGGTAGTGAGCGTACTGCTACTTTCGGAAACTTTATCGGGCACCTAGCGCTCTTGCATTGCGTAGAGCAAATTACGCGCTATTATTGGTTTGACTGTGCTTGTCAGAGTTCAGAAGTCTTCCCACGGTTACACGGTATTTTTAACTAAGCTTATTTTGTTTATACTCTAAGAGGTTTACTTAGGAGAAGAGGGGATATTCCACATATGCAGTTGCACTGCATTTGAGGAATACCAGCTACTTGAGTACCTTTCAAGATTTAGGAAATATAGCATGCCCACTAGGACCTCGCCCATTTTAATGTTTAACTGTTTTTAACAACGTGC
This sequence comes from Rhipicephalus sanguineus, assembly GCF_013339695.2. NCBI lineage: Eukaryota > Metazoa > Arthropoda > Arachnida > Ixodida > Ixodidae > Rhipicephalus > Rhipicephalus sanguineus. Next base: position 22,997,158 of record NC_051179.1, read on the forward strand.
ATTTATCCAAAGCCGTCCCCCTTTTACTACCCTCGCTGCCTCCGGGTCCCGCAGATATAAAGGTACGTTGCAATGTTACCCAATGCAATTTCAAATAAATTTGGGGTATGCATACATGTACAGGCCCTAAAACCAGACTACAAACTTGAGAGAGCGTATGCATGGGCATGTTGGTAATTCATGTTTCACTTTTTGAGCGCACAAAAAACAGGGACGAAAGACGACGCGCACAAAGTGAAACAGACTACAAAAGCTGAGTTAGGTGGCTTTTTGTAGAGATGCAAGAGAACAAAAGAGGACTAGCTTATTGAAGAACTGGGTTTTATTGCATGAATTCATTACAAACTTTTTCTTTGGAAGTTTTGTTGTGAGCACTGATCCCCCCCCCCCCCCCCCCCCCTCATTCGCTTGCAGGGTGGCTTCCGTTCCTTCTGCCTTGTAAAATGAGCAAAGATGCTTGGTGCGGCGTATATGGTTTCAGTTTTTTCCTCCCAGTGTCTTGCAGTATAATTTATTCGAACTTCTCAAAAGCATAGTGATCCTCTAGGGAAAACATTACGCGGAATCCTTCAACGAAGAAGCCTTAATCGATCTTGCACACAGCAGTGCGGCAAAACACGGCAAGGTGTGGTAAAAAAATAATCCCAAATGCTCATTTTCCTGTGAGCTTGTAGTGTTGGAGCCACCCCAGTGAGAAAAACAAAGGCAGCTTTTTTGGGTTCCGAGCAATTTAAAGTTAGAGATACGGGGTGTGACTCTACATTGACTACTACGCACAAATCTACGGCATAAAGAACGTCGAAGCAATAATATCGTTGCTAAGATAATGCTCATGCATATGCACGAACAAAAGCACGCCGCCCAGGCGAAAGGCTGTTTGAAGTTATAACCATTACAAAATCACTTAGTTCTCATAGCCGGGTGTTTTCTGCGGGCACAAATTTCTTGCGACTGATTTTGTTGGGCCTTCCTTCAGCATATATTTTTGTCACTGCGAGGAAGGAAAAAAAAAAGAAAAGCTTTTTTCTGTCCTCCGCGTGGGGAGGCAACCGAAGGCATAGAGACCCGACATACTAGCACGTCACGCTCCAAACATTAAATTCAAACGTGGAATTCCTGCGTCCATTCAATTTCAGGTACATAAACGCTTCTAGCTTGCAACAACAATGTGACAGAGGCGCGTAAAGTACTCTCTACTTGCTAAAGTCGCCCCACTCCACGCTTGAAAACACAGTGATCCGCACCGATCGCCGGCACAGCGCTGCCGCCGCTGGACCCTTTGGGCGGGGCGCGAAGGCGAAAAGGTCACGTGTCGCCAACCGACCTATCGCAGGGCGCGGCGGCTGGATCAAGACCTTTCGCTACTTTTGAAAGATAGAGGGATTTTATGCGCAAAGCGCCGACGACGCCATCTGCCGCCACGGCTCGGAAGCGCTGATGGGTCCGGGCGATCAGTGTTCCCGCTAGCGTCTACGCGAGTGCACGGATGGATGTGTTTTCATCGTGATTTAACGACTATGTCGGGCCTCAGCGATGTCGAAAAATAACTGCTGCGTTGATCGGCTGCTCAAATACACAGAAAAAATCGCCACGAACGCACTTCTACAGGTTTCTGGTGCTATTTCGTGAGCGAGAGCGACGGCGGCGGTGGATTGCGGCTGCACGACGCAGAAGGTAAGCAATCGCGCTTTGTTTACGACAGTGTTAGAAAGATTACCGTGTTTTTATTTCTCCATTTATGTCGCTACGTCTTCAGCTAACGCTACTACGTTTACACTTGGTCGCCTCGCCTGCATTGTAGACGCTACAATGCACATGAGGTTGTTATTACTGATAAGATGCGATGCCTAGGCTCTCTTGAAAAACGAATGGCGCGAAGCGCAGTGCCAGAGAATGTGGGGCAGGTGACGGCTCCTTTACAAAAGCGCCGTGGAATCACACGTGTACTGCACGAAATCGGCTGCATTCTACCCACTGGAATGAGATCACCGGTGCAGAATGTTCGCTGTGCGCTCGCCTCAACTGTATGCATATTGGCTGTAAAACATGGCACCTGTGCGCACTGAAGGCTTCTGACAAGACACTCAACCGATTCAACCTCCTTTTGAATGCCTCGTAACATGACTTCATGCTAATAGGAAACACCCTTGATGTATCCCACTAATGCTCATTCGCTTTACACAATCTGTGTTATGAGTGGGGCCATAGGCGTGCGCACGGGGGGGAGGGGCGCAAAATCTGCCCCTTGCATTGACCTATTGGGGCCTGGGGGCGCTGAGATGATCCTCTGCCCCCCCTCCCCCCCCTTGATGGTGAACCCTGACCACGCCTGAGTGGAGCCGATTATGAAACTTACGTGTTTTCTTTTCTCTATTCTTACTGGTGGTGCTAGCTACTGGTTGCTATGTTTTCTTTAGCATGTAATTGGTGTGTCTGGCGCGGCTACGACGCCACTGCTTCCGAACACGCAGAGCAGCAGCGGCGAGCCGTGCGCGGCCGTGGCGGAGTCTGCGCGCGCGCCAGCGCCAGTGTGTCTGGCGCGGCTACGACGCCACTCCTCCCCAACGCGCAGACCAGCTGCGGCGAGCCGCGCGCGGCGGTGGCGGAGTCTGCGCGCGCGCCGGCGCCAGTGTGTCTGGCGCGGCTACGACGCCACTCCTCCCAAACGCGCAGACCAGCTGCGGCGAGCCGCGCGCGGCGGTGGCGGAGTCTGCGCGCGCGCCGGCACCAGTGTGTCTGGCGCGGCTACGACGTCACTCCTCCCGAACGCGCATGCCAGAAGAAGCCTCATCCATCAGAGAAACCGACATTTTGTGCCAGAACTGTTTCAACCGCTTCAAACATATCGCCGTAGAGTCTCCGGATGCATCTCATTCTGGTGAAAATTTTGTTCCCGCACAAATTGCTGTCGAAGAGCTCAACGTATTCGTCAAGACAACAAAATATATTTTTTTCAGCGAAATTACAGGGGGTCGACGGACATGCACCGACGTTCTTATCTGAGCACACCCAGAAAATACGTAGCCAAGCTGCTATGACAAGCTAGGTGACCACCAGCTCCGCAGTGACTCAGTCCCGCGCCACTAGCGCAAGCTGCCGAGATATTTATTCACAAGTTTATCGTGCTGGTTTCAAAGTTTTACCACCGCTGACCCCTCGCGTGGCCGCACCCGTGAAATCCATGCGCCGGTGCGACAGCGCTCCCTCAAAATCTACTATATAAACACATAGCACGTAAACGAAGCTACTGTGTCGAGAAAAAACGTTGGTTCATGCGTCAACGCATGCAGGCATTTGTGATCGGGACGTTATAAAGAAAGCGGTGTACTTACTATGAGCTCCACTTCGTAGGGAAGCTTCGCTTGTCTGTGGCAAACACTTGGCGCGTATAGTGACATTGTCGTCCCACACAGCTGTGACATCGGACACATGCCCACTATTATAAAGTGCGGCTCCTTTGCGCACACTATCGCCGCAAAAGTAATTATCTGGGACGCGCACAAGCGGCAAATCGCACGCGCGCACTTCCGTCATGCTTGCAGTGAAATTAGGCGTCTGCTACGCGACCCATCAGCGGTTCCAACGGCAGCCGCTATGCGGCTTTCAGTGGCGCCCCTATAGGCGCTGCGCATCGCGGATAGGCTTAGCAGGAGTGGCTAAACAAACAGCTCATCTCGCAAATAACGACAAAATGTACCTGATGATTTGTCCTTAGTGTGGGACGACACAAAGCGATGGCTCATTTCACCATTTATTTGTTGCTGCTAGCGCAGTGGGCGAATAGCAAGCGCAAGTTCGGATCGAAGCGGGTGGTCGCAGCTGCATGGGCGGTTTCATGTTGATTTGTAACCACACTTACCGGCGGTTACTGATATACAGCGATTAAAGGCACACGACATAAATGCGAAAAAGAATAAACATATCACGCATCGATGTGCCGCAACACGTGCCAAACAAGCGCAAATGTCTCAAGCAGCTGCCAATTGTAAGGCAATTATATCTGGAAATATATGTTTTGCTGCGCAAGCGTCTGGCCAGCGCCTGGTCTGGCTTGCTTACACCCCGCCTTATAGTGCTGAACGGTATGTGGGGAGATAGAAACACCGGGACTTCGTGCAGTCGCTGACTATAGATAAATTCAAGTGACTCCATTCAAGTCTGGATAGATTCAAGAAAAGGGGAATGAGGCACAGAAAATTCATCTAGTGGTAAACTATATACGTGAAGACTCCCAGGAAAGCGGGGCAATTGCTCCGTCTCGGAGACGTCGTTAATCTGCATATGTCATTATATGGCCAATGATGCGAGCAACGTTCCGCTTTTACGTCAGCTTACTGACTCGCGGGTCACGGGTTTATTACGCATGCACTCGATATCACGCCCTCTGGATGTTATCATCTCGCGCGTTAGGAGGTCGTTCTTCTACAGTGCCAATATAGGCATGCTTTATAGTTCTTGAGTACATCACAACGTGCCACACATCGCTGTGACCACGAAGTCGCCCTTTGGCGCTCTGCGTTGCGTGATATACAATGACGTTGATCGGGATTCAGAAAGGTTAGGGCCGGAGGAGGGCAGGAAAGGAGGGTGGGAAGAGAAAGGTCATCTCTCAATTTTACTTCACGGAGTTCCACAACGACTGAAGCTGTCCACTGTGGCGAGAAGGCTGGTTGCTTCCGACTTGTATGGTTGACGTCCAAAACAGTATATATGGCAGCTGCAGTTGAATCCTGCAGCGTCCCCATTACCCAAAAGCATCACCTTTTGAATTGGTGGCTGTTGCTGGCGCATACCCGCATACCCCGGTGCGGGGTATGTGCAGTATGCGCCACACATGATGGAATGTGAATCCTTACACTCTGTATCGACATAGGAATTGACAGACAAAATTGACATTGACAGCTTTATGAGAACACACTTTGCTCGGCTTAGACAAGAGAAAGGCATATACCGGTCGTTTTACTTGACTACCTTAATTTATACTACGTCACACGAGCAGACAAACGCGTACACACTGGATTCGTTTGTGGTGGCGTTCGTGCGAGAAACTTTTGTACTTTCGTGCTGCAACGACCCATGATCACAACTAAGCACGCTGTACAGGTCGCAGATAAAAGCATTACATCAGCAGTTGTATAGCGTTGGTTGTCTAACACCAGCTGTGCTCGTGGTTTTTGCCTATAGCGTCACTTGTGGTGGTAGTGCTTGTCTGACAGCTTAGCTGTATGCCATGGATGGAATGAAGGCGGAATTTTTCTAAGTAAGCATAAAAAAGGCCTCATTGCATTGTCCTTTCAGTGTGTACGTACACTCTGGTTCGGGCACGTTTCCGTCTGTTCTTTCATGCATTCATTCATTCCACTTGCGTAACCAAGGGGTGTTACCCCCCCCCCCCCCCCCGAAGTATTCAACTTTCCAAGTGTATACAGGGTAACTGTAGCCAGAGTTTTAATATATGCCTACGCACTTTATGAGGACGCGACTAAATGCATATTGCTTACTATTACATGGAGTAAGTCACACTATTTTTGTGTTCTTCTCAATTGCTTAATTAGGCAAGACTAATTAACTAACTTCTAAAGCAACGAAGCTGGGCAAAAAAATTCCAATTAGAAAGTTGTAGATCAGTTTGCTAAACGTCCGATTAGACAGTTTCTAGCTTTCTATCTAAGGGTATTAGTGTTTTTCTGCTTAGTGCGGGTGCACATGTAATAGTCAGCAATATGCATTTGGTCGCGTCGTCATAAAGCGCATCGGTATATCTAGAGGGCACATACATAACGGGCAGTTAACGCCCTCCCAGAAAAATTCATTCATTCATTCACACGCTGCCTCAATTGTGCGTTAGCAGTACCACGCAATAACGTGCGTTTTCCCGAGCTTATTCGGTTTCATCGTCAAGCGAAGTGCAGTCAGGTTCCAACTTGTCACACTGGATTTCATATTATCCTGAAATGACAAACATTACCGCCGAATATGCATCTGCATTAAGGCGACGCAGCAAAGGACGCAAGAGAGAGCAACACAACAGAAATGGAATATAAATAGCAGCGAACATGCAAGAAGCATTAAGGAAAGAAAGAAGAACGTGACTTCAAGAACGACGACCATTGACATGGCGGCGAGTTGGCAAAAACAAGACCGTATATAACGTACTACTTATAGACAGCCTTCGACGACCGTACAACCCCCACTCACGCACACGTCCACGCGTGCACAATGCTTATGTTAGCACTGGCAAGCCAATGCGAAACATCCTATCGAAAATAAACTGCGCCCGGTTTTCTGAAGCTTTTGCTCAGCGTCAGAAATAATAATAATAATAATAATCAATCAATCAATCAATCAATCAATCAATCAATCAATCAATCAATCAATCAATCAAACGTTTATTTAATGTGCCCAGGAACAACCGTAAGGTCTTTGTACTGGCGCACGAAAAAAAAAAAAAAACAAAGGAAACATTCATAATAAAATATCAAGGATAAAAAACGTTATAAAATTGCACATATACAACTATGCGCAGGCAGAAACAAAAATATCAACAGTGTACGAGGCTATGTAAGTACAGAGCAAAGCTCGGAGCAGAACAACGACTGGGAGCTGTGAAAAACATCGAGCTCCAAAACGTAAGCATTGTAAAGACGTTGTATCCTGCCAATGGTCGAATGTTCACAGAGGCAGGCGGTTACATGAAAAGGTCTATTCTCTCTGGTCAGCTTACGGGGAATTCGGAAATTAATACAGTTGAGCAGTACAGGGCAGGATATGATACCATGCACAAGCTTGTAAAGAAATAACAGATCAGCGCGATTTCGTCGGCAGCAAAGTGATGGCAATGATAATAATCCAGCAGCGTTAGAACGAGATCCAGAGTCATTTCTAGCGAAACGATGGTTGTAAATGCTTAGGAATTTTTTCTGGACTCGCTCAATGGCGTTGCTGCTGGAATTAGGAATGCCATTCCAGATCACAGATGCATACTCTAGTTGAGGAAGACATAGCGCGGTGTACAATTTCGGAAGGGCACAGGAGAACGGAATTCTCTAGACATTCTGCAAACACAGCCTAGGGTGCGAAGACCCCGCAAAGCAACACGCTTAGCGTGAGCAGAGAAGTGTAAGGTGCTATCAAAAAGAACACCTAGATCATTGATCTCACATACCTTACACAACGACACAGAATTGACAGAATATAAAAATGGCACACTAGATGTTTTTCGCGTGAAACTCATTACCTTGGTTTTTGAAATATTTAGGGAGAGGTTATTGCTCCTGCACCATTCAGAAAAAAGAACACAAATCAGATTGCAGCAAGCGACAATCGATAACTGAATGAATTTCCTTAAATATCTTTAGTCATCGGCATACAAAAGGAAAGAAGAATTCCGAATGACAGAAGAAACATCATTAACATAAATTAAAAAGAGGAGTGGGCCCAGTACCGACCCTTGAGGAACCCCACTAGTAGCTGTATACAAAGAGGACGTTTGGCCATTAACGGCAACGCAACATAATCTATCAAGAAGATAGCTATGGAGGAGATTCACAATTGAAGAATCAACATCAAAGTGTGCAAGTTTATCCACAAGCAGCGAATGGCTGACAACATCAAAAGCTTTGCTAAGGTCACAGTAAATAGCGTCAACCTGTCCTCTCTGCGAAATAGCTAGGCGTGGAGACTTGCATCATGAAACTGGCAAGATTAGTGACAGTTGAGCGGCCAGCGAGAAACCCATGCTGATTCACAATCAATGAATTTTTTACATCAAAAGACAATATTTTGTGAAGAGCAAGCTCAAAGATTTGGATGCGGCACAAAGAAGGGAAATAGGGCGGTAGTTCGAGACGTCACTTTTACAACCAGACTTAAACACTGGGAAAACACGAGCAGTTTTCCACATGCTAGGAAACGTTGAAGCATGCAGACACTTATTAAATATGGTAGTCAATACTGGTACAAGTATACTGCCATAGGCTTTTAGTATGGCAGAGGGGATGCCATCTGGGCCAGCTGAAAAGGATGGTTTCAAGCGCTTAATGCATTCTGAAATGGAATCTTCATCTAGCGACACAGCATCAGCTGTGCCAACTGCCTTAACCTGTCGACCGTTACTAGCTACAGAGGCTGGAGACTTATAGACAGATGAAAAATGCATGGCAAAACAGTCAGCGACGGCTTGAAGCCTTGAACTTCTACTCCATTTGGGTCCAGTATCCTGAAGGACTCGCCATTTTTGCTCGACCGTTTGCGCACATACTTCCAAAACTCAGCCGGCCTTTCAGACGCGCTTTTTTCTAAAAATGAAATATATAGACTGTGATCCCGTTTATAAAGGCGTTTACAAAGAGTACGAAAACGGCAGAATGCTTCCTTCAAATGAGTTGATGCAGTACGTTTATACTTCCTGTGTGCACGATCTTTATGTTTCAGTGCACTTATAAGTTCTGATGAGAACCAGGAGGGATATTTACAATGATGAGGCGTATACTGGGGAATGAACTTGCGCATGCTGGTCAAGATAAGCTGCGTAAACTGATCGACTTGATCATCAACATTGGGTTTGTCAGTTACCAGTGACCAATCTGTGGTGGACAAGTCATGGTATAAGCCAACGTAGTCACCTCGCTTGAAGGCAAATCTGGGCGTTTTTGTCGATTTTTCTGGGAAAGCTTGGTTTTTCTGGTGAAATACAGAGTGTTAGTTTGAGTGGTGGGTGAAATTTGTCAGGTCGAACAAGAGAGATGTGAGAGAGTGATACTTCGATAGGTTGATTATTAGAAATACACAGATCTAAGACGTTACCACAGGAATCAATCAATCAATCATTTATTTAACGTGCCCAGGAACAACCGTGAGGTCTTTGTGCAGGCACACGCAAAAAAAATCAATAAAAATAAACAATACAATACAGACAGTCTTCAGAAATAAAAAGAGCAAAACCACGTAGACAAAGAGAAATGAACACAAAAGGGGAGAGTAAATAAGACAATATGAGAAATATTGAAGGGGAATAAAAAATTTGATGGCATATATACAACTATGCGGAAAGACGGAGAAGGGAAGACTTTGTACATTGTGCCATACTATGTCAAAACAGTGCAAAGCTCGGATAAAAACAATGATTGTGGACTATGAAAAACGTCAAGATCAAGAAAATTAATATTATAAAGACTTTGTATTCTGTGAACGGTAGAGTGTTTGGAAGACGCAGGCGGGTACATGAAACGGTCTGTTCTCTCTGGCTAACTTACGCGGAATTCGAAATTAACAACAATTGAGAAGTACAGGGCAGGATATGATACCGTGGACTAGCTTGTAGAGAAATAAGAGATCAGAACGATTTCGTCGGCAGTGATGATGATAATAATAATAATAATAATAATAATAATAATAATAATAATAATAATAATAATAATAATAATAATAATAATAATAACAACAATAATAATAATAATAATAATAATAATAATAATAATAATAATAATAATAATAATAATCCGAGGAAAGATAGGGAAATATGTCCCAATATCTCATGTAAATCAGTATCTGGAAACTGTCATATAAATCTGCAATCAAAAAACTTAAGTGCAGTAAGACGGTGGAAATTACTATGCAGGAAAAAAAAAGGAGGCTGGGGAAGGAAGCTGCAGTTTCGCCAACTCAACCGTCCCTCTCATCATCGACTTTCCAATTGATTGATTGATTGATTGATTGATTGATTGATTGATTGATTGATTGATTGATTGATTGATTGATTGACTGACAATAAACACAGTCGCCTTCCTTCAGTACGGCTTCTTGATTTAGTCGTCATTCGTCCACTGATCTAACAGCGAGCAGTCGTTGAGGCGATTCAGTGACCTCAATGATGACCGAAAATCATCTCACAAAGAGAAGATAAGAAAAAGCGCAAATCTTCGCATCTTGAGCAAGCGACGGATATTGGCGCTACACCATGCACACTCGTCACTGTCGCACAATGGCCAAAGATGGCCAGCTTGAGTCAAGGGGCATGTGTCCGCATGCAGCACATGCACGTTAGTATCGCGCGTTTTCCGGATTTTTCAATTATAATAAGAACGCATGACACCGCTTCGCTTGGTGTGTGTACCCCTCATATGTAATGTCCTGTGTCGGGACCCTTGAAGTATGAATAATGAATACTATCCGGTTATAGAGTGGAACGGAACTCAGACGAGACAAGTTCGAACGAGTACTGCACAGCAAAAGGAAGTCACTTATTGTAAAGTGCTATTGTAAAGTTATACAAGCGATACCGGAGTTAAGTGCAACAAGGAAAGTCACGGTATCGGTGACATAACTCTGTCTGCAATATACCCCTCCTCCTCTCCCTTAAGGATAACATTGAGTAAGCGAAAATTGCTTCCTGATGCGATTCCTGCGGAGAACAACGAATCATTGACAACACTTGAGGCCTTTCGCACCCTCTTATTCGTGGCTTCTTTTTCTTTTCTTCTTTTTTCTTGCTTAATGTTTTCTGGCACCGATCGCGGCCGGCGAAAGCGTAACAAAACGTTCGCACGCTTCTGACGCACGCGATGCAGCGGCCGCGTTGCGTGTGCACTCTTATTATTTTCCCACACAGATAAACAGCCTCGAATGCAGCAACGGCTCTTCTCTATTATAGCTTCGCGCCGGCACCACCGCCACCCGTCGTCCTTGAGTGCTTTCCAAGTGTTCTTCGCCCGTGATTCCCAGTTGAAAGCCTCAAATAGGACCACGTGCTGAGGCAATTATTCGATGCCTTGTGCAAAGCGAGTGGCAAAGCATATATCTATCATATAGGGAATCACTCTGAGTGCGGTATTCTTACCATCCGCGTGCAGTAGAGGCTGAGTTTTATTGTAAGTATTACACACATCATTATCACCGTAAAGTTTGCACGTACCTGACGTCACAGGAAGTGTTTTTCGCCGTACTGGTCACTGCATATTCACTGTTACGGGTAATTAACCCGTTCCGCGCCGTTCACTGACCAGAGGGCACTACTTATAGCTCTTACTTAACCCATATATGCCCAGTGTCCTACATATAGGACGCTTCTTTGATACACTCTAACATCGCTATTTCTTTAGCTGATGACTAGCGCCACCTACAGCACATCAAGCTGGCCTCGTTCTCAACGTGTGCAAGCCTAGACATTGCTTGCTTTTCATGCTGCCACGTGCCGACCGCTTTCTCCGGGCAAACGCGTGCTTTGCATGAAATACGTCATGGAGAGGTACAAGTGCAATGTCGGTGTGCATGTGAAACGTTTCAAGGCTTCCACACCCGCACATAGCACCCCTAATGCCCAGGTTCCTATATGTATAGGACGGGTTGAAAAATTTCACTGTTGCGTTTACCTGGCAGTAAATAAAGAACTTGTGCTTTCTTTTGAGGGTAGAAGTACACTTTTTGTGAAGAAAAATATTTGTTTTGTCTTTTTTTCTGAGTTTGGGCATGTATGTGTTAAAAGAACAGAAAATAGAAAAGCGATTTTTCTAGTACGAGTAAATTACCCTTACAAAATACCAAAATCACGCTTTTCGCCAGAAGACGCTTGGTAAGCGAGAAAACGCCCAAGAATAAAATGCGGGTGGCGACGCCACCTTGAAATTCCCGCAACAATCACCGCGACGCCATAGATTTGGACGGTGTGTACTATAGCGTAATTCCTTATTGGTAAAAATGCTGAGGGGGCCAGAAACTTTACATACCAAGTTTCAGTAAAAATCGTTGAGCAATGCCGCCGAAATACGAGGAATAAACTTTGAAATCCTGACGTCACGCGCGGATATTTCGGCGGGAAATTTAAAAATAAAGCTTTAACCTCGATTTTCTCATCTATTAATAAACCTACGATGGTGAAGTTAAGGTCATTAGAGTACAAAAAAGATGGGCACGCAAGCTGCTTGGGGGCCCTGCACTAGAGCTCTGTATTTAATATGGAACAAACACACGCTTTGCCGTTTATTGCGTGCAGGACACTTCTAGATTACGGACGTTCTTGCTTCGCGATAAGGGATTCCAGTTGCTACGGCGAATGTTTATCACGTCCATCCATGGCAGAGGGGAGACGTGACGCACCTCCAACTTTGTCCGCCTACGGTCCAATTTCGGTTCTTCCGCTCTTCTAGGCTGGGCGATCTAACGCTGCTGTCGCACGTGGAAAACTCGCACGGTGCGTACAGAGCATTGGTACAGAGACGTGGTCCGAACGCTGACGGTGTCAAAGTCAGAATGTACGGCCTAATTGCAATAATAATAATAATAATAATAATAATAATAATAATAATAATAATAATAATAATAATAATAATAATAATAATAATAATAATAATAATAATAATAATAATAATAATAATAATAATAATAATAACAATAATAATAATAATAATAATCAATCATTATCAATCAATCAACCATTTATTTAACGTGCCCAGGAACAACCGTAAGGTCTTTGTGCTGGCGCACGCAAAGAAAAACAATAAAAATAAACAATACAATACAGACAGTTTTCAGAAATAAAAAGAGCAAAAACACGTAGACAAAGAGAAATGAACACAAAAGGGGAGGAGTAAAATGAGACAACACGAGAAATATTGACGGGGAATAAAAAATTAGATTGCATATATACAACTATGTGGAAAGACTGAGAAGGGAAGACTTTGTACATTGTGCCACACTATGTCAAAACAGTGCAAAGCTCGGATAAAAACAATGATTGTGGGCTATGAAAAACGTCAAGATCAAGAAAATTAACATTATAGAGACTTTGTATTCTGTGAACGGTAGAGTGTTGGAAGAAGCAGGCGGGTACATGAAACGGTCTGTTCTCTCTGGTTAACTTAAGCGGAATTCGAAAATTAACACAATTGAGAAGTACAGGGCAGGATATGATACCGTGGACTAGCTTGTAGAGAAATAAGAGATCAGAACGATTTCGTCGGCAGTGAAGTGATGGCAGTGATAATGATTCAGCAGTACTTGAACGAGATCCAGAGTCATTTTTAGCAAAGCGATGGTTATATATGCTGAGGAATTTTTTCTGGACTCGTTCAATGGTGTTACCGCTGGATTGAGCAATGCCATTCCATATCACGGACGCATACTCAAGTTGCGGAAGACATATTGCCGTGTACAATTTGTGTAGGGCCATGGGAGACCTGAATCAAATCAAATCAAACGTTTATTTAATGTGCCCAGGAACAACCGTAAGATCTTTGTACTGGCGCACGAAAAAGAAAAACACAAAAACAAAGGCAAACATTCATAATAAAATATCAGGGATAAAAAACGTTATAAAATTGCACATATACAACTATGCGCAGGCAGAAAAAAAAATGTCAACAGTGTACGAGGCTATGTAAGTACAGTGCAAAGCTCGGAGCAGAACAACGACTGGGAGCTGTGAAAAACATCGAGCTCCAAAAAGTAAGCATTGTAAAGACGTTGTATCCTGCCAATGGTCGAATGTTCACAGAGGCAGGCGATTACATGAAAAGGTCTATTCTCTCTAGTCAGCTTACGTGGAATTCGGAAATTAAGACAGTTGAGCAGTACAGGGCAGGATATGATACCATGCACAAGCTTGTAAAGAAATAACAGATCAGCGCGATTTCGTCGGCAGCAAAGTGATGGCAATGATAATAATCCAGCAGCGTTAGAACGAGATCCAGAGTCATTTCTAGCGAAACGATGGTTGTAAATGCTTAGGAATTTTTTCTGGACTCGCTCAATGGCGTTGCTGCTGGAATTAGGAATGCCATTCCAGATCACAGATGTATACTCTAGTTGAGGAAGACATAGGGCGGTGTACAATTTTCGGAAGGGCACAGGAGAACGGAATTCTCTAGACATTCTGCGAACACAGCCTAGGGTGCGAAGACCCCGCAAAGCAACACGCTTAGCGTGAGCAGAAAAGTGTAAGGTGCTATCAAAAAGAACACCTAGATCATTGATCTCACATACCTTACACAACGACACAGAATTGACAGAATATAATAATAATAATAACAATAATAATAATAATAATAATAATAATAATAATAATAATAATAATAATAATAATAATAATAATAATAATAATAATAATAATAATAATTTTTATTTCTAGCTACGTCAAGAAATATAGGGATACGGGAGCCGCAGAAAAAGCTGTCATAAACAACTTGACTTAGTCGCAGCCCCAAAATGCAAGGCAACAGTGACTCCAAAAGCAAATCAATTGGAATGTAGGACCGCCACGAAAGATGCCAGACGCAGCTTCCCACTGGGTTGGTCCTCCAACATATAGCGGCGTCAGTCCGTTTCCCCAGCAAGTTCTCTGCAGACACCTGTAGCGTCTGCTCATAGATACAGGTGCACGTATACGCCTGCATGAGAAACCTCCTGGCATGCTGCCCCAAATGAATATCAAAAGGCTTCGATCGAGGATCTCTTTCTAAAGTATATAGCACAGACTCTTTGGGATGCAGGGCCGTACGCGTGCTTCACGGGCGCCCAAGGAGTGTGCCGCAACGCAATCACACTGCGTTGGCGAACCAATCATGCAGTATAAACATACTACATCATGTGGCAGCCGAGATAGATTGCCGGTGTGACCTTTACGTAAAAGATACACACGTAGAACAGACACAGCGAACCGCCCTTTTACGCCAGTGCACGTAAGGGATCGACGGTAAACCACCATTTTTCGTACATTCTGTTCTGCCTTCCTGGAGACTCTTACAGCAAGAGGAGCCTTGGTAAGTCCAGTTGATGTACAGACACAAAACTGTATTGCATTTTGTGCCCTTATTATTTTTCTTACTACATATTTTGTCTGCTAAGCAAGAAGGAGTAGCCGGTGCTACCGTAATGGCACCCTCCTCTCCTATTACATCGTTTCAATAAAAAAACAAATGGTGGTTGGTAGTGCCGCTGTGAAGTTTGCGTGACGTCACATACTTTGACGGCGCCTGCCCGAAACAGTTACCGTTTAACCGGTAAATGTGGACTAACATCTTCAAACGGGGCCAAAGGCTGAATTTTGAAGTTCCGAGAGTTTTTTACTTCTCCGCGGTCCTATAGGAATTCATTATTTTCTAGTGAAAGTAACCATGCAGAGTTTTACGTTGCACTGTCAAGCGAGTGAAAAAAAAAGAGTTCTCAAAGAATGTCTTACGAGGTATACACTGTGTACTTATCTAAATGTAGGTCCTTCGGTGTCCCTGTTCCTTTTTGTACATGTCCTGTAATCGGCGGTGCTAAGTTGGAAAGGAAGGCAGTCGCAGTGACGCATGGGCTGTAGAGCGTCCTATATATAATGCAAAAAGTGAGGACGCGGGTTCGATTCCTTCTCGTGTTCGCTGCATTTAAATGGCAACAAAATTCAAACGCTGGTTAGTGCACCTATATATAACAATGCACAGGCCATCGACTCGGAGCACCCTCCACAAAGATGTATGTATATATGTATGTACGTATGTATGTATGTATGTATGTGTGTGTATGTGTGTATGTATGCATGCATGCATGCATGCATGTATGTATGTATGTATGTATGTATGTATGTATGTATGTATGTATGTATGTATGTATGTATGTATGTATGTAACACTGTTTTTCGTCGCGCTGCCGAAGCGGATCTCAGAGGCCACGCAGAAAGAAGCGCGTGGTTTAGTCCTGCTCCGCCAGGCGCCGCAACGATCCCAGCTGCTGCACAAGAAAGCCGTCCGCTCCTTCAATTAACTCATTCAATTAATTTTCATTAATAATCTCGACAGTTAATTGGCTCTTAAGTAAACTTGTGCTCCGATATCATATGCATCCAATATAACTCTTACTTTGAACCAGAACCATCCAATTCGTAACAGTTTTATTTTTTAAACAATTTTCTAAATATTCTAAAAGCCGGAAGTAAGTGCTCGACCGGAAGTGCTTGGAAAAGAACAAGAGTGTCCCTCGTTGCTCGGGCCATTAAAGAAAGAAGCAACGCAGGAAATGATACAGAAGCGCTCATTCACGCACTCCAAATGCGGAAAGATAGCGATAATTAGTAATTGATGGGGCAACAGAGTCACGCATGCGGGCGTGCAGTGTGTTGAAACGATGGGAGTATAGAGTACAGGAGGAGGTGTATATTGAGTAAGGGAAGGAGGGCTAAGTGGCGTATAAGCGGGGCATATGTAAGCGTGACGCAACGACACCGCGGGCACGACCGCGCCACCGTCGACCGGGAAGTGACACTCGCGCACGCAATGTGGCGGACCCGCGGTGGTTTAACCACTGCTCGCGATGAAAAAGAAGTAGAATTAAAGTGTTCGCGGCTATTCGCTAATATATCGTATAATGAGTCTATGTCACGGGATTTCCTATTTTTTCCCCCTCTTCTTTCGTTTTTCCTTCTTCTTACCTCTCTGAGGACGAAGTAGATGGTTTCGCAAGCAAATAATGACATCTGGTCACTTTATACGTTGCGAGATTCAGAGCCGTGACATGAGGCACCGCTTCATGACGTCATCGTCTCGTAAATCGACAAGCGCGACAAGTTGGGCTGGTTGCTAAAAAGGCATGACTTCGAACGAGTATAGCGCATAAAAACGGAGGCAAAATATAGATATGTAGAAAGGACAAGCTCTTTAGCGCTTGTCATGTCTTATTAGCACAGGATTAGCGCTTGTCATTTGTACGTCTCTCTGTTTCGTCTCCTCGTTTTTTATGCGCTATACTCATTCCAAGTCATGTCTCGTAAATTGTCTGGTAAGGTTCGTCTTTCTCATTATATTACAGCGTGTAATAGATGAAGCTAGAAAACGAGAGAGAGAGAGAGAGAGAGAGAGAGAGCAGAGCCGGCGGCAGAAGGGGGCACAAAGGGGGGGGGGCAACACCTTACCTTCCCCCCCCCCTCTCAGTATTTTCGCCTATCCCCCCATTGCCCCAAGAGCAAACATAGTCAAAACACAACGCATCCGTTACTTGCGGGTGGTGTTTCATCTGACACACTTTTATGCATGTTTGTGCGCGTTTCTGGGAATAAAACTGGCGGGAATTGAAGTTTGAAGCGACCCAACCCCCTCCCGGCTATGTGCCATATACCTTTCCCATATACACCTCGAATAAACGTTGCTGATCGGGCAGCGAGCGACGATTGTTTGAGACTGTATCGCAGATCAGACGGCGTCTCCGTTCACCCAACGTGCACGCGGCGTTATTGCCTGCGGCCCCTCAGGTCGGTGGATTTTAATAAAGCCCACCGGGATAAACCTTCCATGTGACCGGGATAAACGGTCACTTGGGAAAGGCCCTCAGGGGGAAGATGCGAGCGACGTTTTATCTTTGCAGGCGCAGCGAGCACGCAACTTTGGTTTGCGTAAGTATCATATATAGACTTACCAGGCTCGAGGCGCAAGGCGAAAGGGCCGTCGCGTTTATGTCGTCTTTATTCATTAACATGCTCGCCATTATCGGCGACACGACGTGCGGCGCTGCGTACACGGAAAGTTACAAACGACGACGCAAATCTTCTTTCACAATTGTGAGAGGTGATGGGCACAGAAAAATGTATGAGGCATGACAAAGGAAGAAGACGGTGAGCGTGCGAACACGACACAACCATAAGCGTGCGCACGGGGGAGTGCGGTTGCCGCCACTGATCATCTAAGGGGGGGAGGGGGGGGGCAATTTCGCGCCATACCTTCACGGAATCGGACCTCAGTCGGAGAGGAGGGGGGGGGGGGCGCTGCGGTGAATCTTGCCCCCCCCCCCCCCCCCCCCCCCCCCCAATGGAGACCCCAGTCAGAACACGAACGCCGACTACGGCATAGTCTTATGCCATGGACGGGAAATTAACTATAGACACGATTTCGTGCCAGTGTTAGGCTCAGGTCGACTATATAGCATTGACAGCGTGTACAGTTGTACGTGTGTGAATGTAGTGACACGTGGTAGTGAGATGAGCGATAGTCATGCGCGGCGGAAACGAAAACGTCGAGCAACCGGGAAAAACACTTTTGTTTTTTTCGTTTTCAGCCGCGCCCGTGCAATTATTGCGAACATTCGAAATTCTCTTCCTTGAGCCACTGGGTTAATTGGGCCCGAGTTTCGCGCTCGAACTCAGTTTTTTAACGTGCGTTTAGTCTAAAATTACATTTGGCGACCGGAGCTGTCCTCTGTGATACAGGTATTATCGAAATGATAAATGCAGTACTCTATAATAAGAAAGGTAGCTGCCTCGCAACCGAGAAAAACTGCGCTCTTTTGCTGGACAAAATGTCTCCCGAGGCTGTGACTGCATTTTAAATTAGGTAACATTTGGCGTACCCCACTACCACACTCTCATGCTTTTCTCGCTTTGTTTTTTGTTTTTTATTGTTTAGCGATGTAATAACCGCCACTTAAGCTTGCTGTACGTAATATAAACCAAGACCTAAGCGCGGTGTTTGAGCGTGATACGAGTGAAAGCAAAGGCATTGCTCTCATGAGGCAAAAATAGCGAGTATAACTGTTCCGGGCAATCGCTCAATAATTGTTCGCTGCGCACAGTGCTGGACACTTCCGCCTGACGTTGGCCCTTGATGTCCCATTTTGGCGCGTCCCATCTGCATCTGGAAACGAAGCGCTGTCATAGCTACTCCCTTTAATGTATAAAAGGTACATTTTGGTAAGCCTTCTCTACAGCATATGAAGCACTGTAATCATGCTTTCTTGACAGAACTCGCACACAACACACATGCGCACTGCCCGCTCCTCCTACACTTCAATAGAGTGCACACACGCGCGCGTTGATAACCGCACGATTTACTTTCAACGCACCTGCCTTCCGGATAAGTTTACTATAGGTTTGACCTGTGTGTAATGCTATATCGCGAATATACATTTGTTCCCAGCAAGAGCTTGAAACTGATTCTCGATGTGTGAACCCTCGGACAATGTTCGTATCAAGGGGTAGCAGACTGCCCTCAGTATCGCAACTCTGTATAGGCAGAAAATGTGCTGTAATAATGGCTATGGTGAGAGCAGAAAGAAAAGTCATTTAGTTGAACTGTATGAAGTAAGTCATAACATTGAAACGCAGGATAGGCGGGAGTAAGCGGAACATCAAAATTGTTTGTAGTTTCAACCATTTGACTTATTTTATCTCAAGGCTGAAGCTCGACTTCATATTGCCAGCAAAGTTTCCACGATGCCCCGCTGTTTTAGGCATAGCCCGAGGCACGTCTTTGACCATGAAGTCATCCCAGCTGTATAGGGAGCGTGCGCGCCGCCACACTGACGCCGCATAAAATCGTTGTTTCTTTTTCGATTCGATTCGATTCGCTTTGTTGACTGCAGGCACTATTCAAGGGTCACCCCCCCCCCCTAAAAAGAACTTTTTTCTTCCTTTTTACATTACTTTCGTGCTTTTGTGCTGTTGTGAACAGCTGTGTGCAGACTGTGACGCACATCGCGCGCGTGGGAAGCCCCACAGTGAAGGACAACGACTCGCGCGTAAGCACACACGCCTGCATTTCTAATTGTGTGCACCAGTACAGATTCTCAAACGATACTTCCACATCCACAGCCAAGCCTCCTCTCTCCCACTTTTTGCGACACATTTATGCAACTCCAATGGAACCATACGGTACAACAGTTAGCCTCGAGAAACACCCACCCATCCATCACTATCATCTATTATAATGTATCACATTCATTCAATCAATCAATCAATCAATCAATCAATCAATCAATCAATCAATCAATCAATCAATCAATCAATCAATCAATCAATCAATCAATCAATCAATCAATCAATCAAAACACCAGACACACACGCAGATGTCAGGTAGTCTCGAGGAACGCCCACCCATCCATCAATCCATCATCATCCAACATAATGCATTATTATCAATCAATCAATCTATCTATCAAAACACCCGACACATACGCAGATGTACACAGATACATTCAGAGACGTACACACGTGCGGACACAGTCCGACACAGTAATATTACCAGAATTTTTCACTGACTGCAACAAACTGACAAATTAGCCTTCAGGTGTCATTACTGATGCCCTGCTCCCAAAGTGCGACGGCTATCACGGAAGCATATTTACTATACATTATTCAGGACAAGCGGAGATATCCTTGAATGCACAGGAGATAAACACGTCCATCCGTTCCGTCGATGTCATAGTCATCATTGTTCTGAAACCTGAGCCACTCCAACTGCGAATTCCGTGGCACAGGTTTTTCAATCGCAAAGACGCACGTTATTAATTGCCAGTAGCAAGTGCAACACGAGACGTTTAATATAGCTCAAAAAGAGCGTGAAAAGGTAACCAACTTCTAACTTCTCCGAGCGTAAGAACGTTCCATGGATGCAGAAGGGTTACCACTGAAATGCGTGTCATACATACATATCCTCCACGACATTGCACGCAACAAGCGGACTTTCTCTCTCTCGCTCTCTTACACACGCATATGTGTATGTTGCGTACGCGCGCGTGTGTGCTCGCATAAAGCTGTTTTTCGAGGAGCTGCAGTGGAAAGGCGCGAACATTTCACGCAAAGTTCGCCGCTATAGGAGCCATGCGGTACATCACTGAACCAGAGCACGGCGGATAGACAAATAAGAGCAAACCGCACGAAAAAAAAAAAAAAGAAACGATACATTTTTTTTTCTTGCTATCCACATGTATAAAGAGCATCACGCGTGCAGGGAGTTTTGAAATATTTGCCCACGAAGCGAGTTTCTGGCATGAAAACCACATTGATAAATTACGCTGACGCAAGTAAACACGCACCTTCGTTCCTTATGTGGAGAGAGGCTATGCCACGCATATACGCCGGACAATGCGCATGCAATTGACGAGATTAGTTTCTCTAATGGATGAGCGATTCAAATACTATAATATCATCGCAGTGAACGCGAATATCGCAGGGGAATACACCCCATTCGGTCTTTGACTCAGGCACTATCGCGTTAACATTTCTCATCCTTCCGAGCCAGGAATTTCCTACATTTTTAGACAGCCCTGGCGTATAGTGCTATCTATCTATCTATCTATCTATCTATCTATCTATCTATCTATCTATCTATCTATCTATCTATCTATCTATCTATCTATCTATCTATCTATCTATCTATCTATCTATCTATCTATCTATCTATCTATCTATCTATCTATCTATCTATCTATCTATCTATCTATCTATCTATCTATCTATCTATCTATCTATCTGTGACAGTTGATGAGGTTGCCACCAAAATGAATGTGCAGGAACATGAAGGCGACGGAAATAAGAGTGAGGGATGAAGCTCCAGAAAGACAAAGAAGTGCGAAGGGTCGGGGAAGAAGAAAGAAAAGGGAAAGGAAAGTGTAATAAATAAAACGGAAGATGTCACCGATAAATCTCAAACGTGCCTCTTGTTTCCGCTCTCACGTCGTAGGCTCACGAGTGCTGTGTCGGGACAGCTAAAGCGTGTTGGGATGGGAAGGGAAAATGGACACTCCTGTCCTTTGTTTTCATTGCTTCAATATCCAACCGTTTTCTTTCTTTCTTTCTTCCTTTGTTTTACTTTACCCACTCACTCACTCACTCACTCACTCACTCACTCACTCACTCACTCACTCACTCACTCACTCACTCACTCACTCACTCACTCACTCACTCACTCACTCACTCACTCACTCACTCACTCACTCACTCACTCACTCACTCACTCACTTACGTTCTTTCTTTCTTTCTTTCGTTCTCGCATCTGCAAGGAAGCCAGATTTGCAAGGAAGCCCACGCTGGACATGACTCCATCTGAGTCTTGATCTGTCCTACATATATATTGATCATCGTGCTTGTCGTTGTTTCGTCTTTTTTTTCTGTTTAATTGTGAGGTTTTACTGAATAAAACTGTTGCACATGTTATCGTTCGGCACAAGCTCAATTAGAATGTGTGCGAACATTCTCAAAAAAATTTTTTTTTCTTCTAATGAGTTTTCGTCGGTTTTAAGTAGGATTGCACGTTCCCACAGTGCCACCCTCCTGGCTACCCCACTGCGCAGGTCCCCTTGGAAACGTAGTCTTCCTTCCTACTCTTACAATTGAGCCACTCAGCAAGAACAGTGCATTCATTCATTTATTCTGGTCGCCAAAGACAGGCTTTGGCAGGGCGACATTGGATTAACAGAGTATGGCTTCTCCATGTTACCAGAGCGTCATTTCTGTCGTTACCATAACCTTGGTGCTAAGTGGATTCGGCTACATGATAATATACTGCCCAGCACATGTGTTGTCGCACTCCACATACGTGGGAGCATGCCAGAAATAGGACCTCGAACGGTGCTACAGAGGAACTCTACCTAACTGCGCGGAATCTAGGATAGAAACGAGCGGCTGCGCTCGAATCTGTAGGATATATAGGCGAACGGCGCGCCGCGGGAGTTGTATAACAGACGACCAGGCGCCTTGCAGACGATATATATGGCACCAAGTATAGACATAAGGACGACTGCATGTGCAGACGACAGGCGTACCGACAAGGCGCGAAGGTAACGCGTTTCAGAAACAAAAGGACACCCCGTCGCAACGGCCTTTCTTGTAGCCGCAGTTGCGTACACACAGTGTCATTTGTTGATGCAGCGACGACGGCTGCTCCGACGTGAAAGAACAAATAAAGGGAAGTTGATTCTGCACTGCGGCGGATCCAGGCAGGTCGACGGCTGGCGTGCGGGTTCTGGAATGAATGGGACAGAGAGAGAGAGAGAGAGGAAGAGAGCAGCTAACCAAATCCGGGAAGCAACGAGCCAAAAACAGGATCGCAGTAAGGGCACGTGGTGCAGTGTAGTGAACTCGCTATTTCAAGAGCATGTATACGCGAAGCTAAAGATAGCTGCGCGAACCGTTAGCAACGCCGGGCACACAATCATCAACACATATTTGTCTCATGATGAAGCCTAATTGTAATATATAGACCATTGTTTAACGCAACCAAATGAATCCAAGAAACGATTAAGCCAAGGAAAGCTTTAGGGACATTATTTATCGTTTTTACCTGTAGTGAAATAATTATATACATGTATTGGAAGGAAGTGAAGTTGATGAAAAAGCACAATTTCCGTCGGTGGTGTTCGAACCAACAATCTTGTGGTAATTCGGATGCCACCGACGACGATGATGATGATGATGATGTACCTCTACACATGGCTCTGGTGCTTCTTCTTCCATTCCTTTGGATTCATTTGGATTCCTTTGGATTTCTTTTGGATTCATTTAGCTGCGTCTAACAAAGAAATGAGCCACTCGAAAAAAAAATTCAATTCTTTCATAGCCAATTGTTGGCACTCGAGAAATTGCATATTCTTGGAGTGAAACACGGAGAATTGTATAGTCATGATGATGATTATGAAATCATCTTTTTTATACATATTTTTTATAGGTATGCCACGCAAAAGTCACACGTACGAAGGGAGAGTATACATGAGAGGAACCGGTCATGAAATTTGAAATGAAAGGCTGTTAAGAACTTACGAGAGAAATCTAATCGTTTATGCATACGCATAGTTCACGGGGTTAAGGCGCGGTATGAGCTCAACAACGGATCGCGAGTGAAGACACTCGAAAGATACGCTCGCTCCCGACCACGAGTGAGCCATCCATTCTGCCTCATTTGTGCTTTTTAGTGACCAGTAAACCTTAGCAATTAGATAGGGGGTAGGAGGGGGGGAGGTTTGCTTCAAATGGCTTTGCTAAATTGCTTCGTGGTTTAAGCGGAGTCAGAAAAAAAAATCACAGCATATCCACGAAGTGAATGATGATGAGTGGGCAAAACACCGGGGGATCATTCGAGTAACCGTGAATCTCCCGTATACATTGCCCACTGGAGCATGCAAATGAGTGACAACACGTGTGTACAGTATACCACTGTAATGCCACTTTATCGTAGACCCAAGGAGTCCTCCGACTTTCCGGCACCTCTTGTACACTTCATTAGCTCTGACAGGCGGCAATTGACGCAAATCGCCGCACAGAATCATATCCAGTCCCCCCAAACGGTTCGTCCAGTCTTTGAGTAATCTGTCTGAGACGGCAGTCGACGGCGCTCAAGTTTACGTTTGTCTTCATCCATGGCAGAAAGAGAATGTGGGGTCTGGAACGCGCTTACATACGCATTTGCGCCGCAGCGTCCTCTCGTGTATTTAAAGTGACATAAAGAGTCGATGACAAAGCTCGGTCCGGTCCATAAAGTATACGTTGAAGTCGCTGACTAGTATAAAGGGTTTGTGCTTGTAGGTGTTATATAGTGTTTTGTCAAAATCACGATTGTTGTTTGTCTATTGTAAACCTTTTTTTGATTCACATACACACATA
Source organism: Rhipicephalus sanguineus (assembly GCF_013339695.2). Classification (NCBI taxonomy): domain Eukaryota; kingdom Metazoa; phylum Arthropoda; class Arachnida; order Ixodida; family Ixodidae; genus Rhipicephalus; species Rhipicephalus sanguineus. The sequence goes on from NC_051179.1 coordinate 23,021,492, forward strand.
TGTTTCGACTATAGCAACGGTTTTCTGACCACCATGACAGCGGACAGTGAGCGTCGACGACAAAGCTAGGTCCTAAGGTCTATAATTTCTACGTTGAAATCGCCGACTAGTATAAAGGGTGTTGTATATTGTTCTGTCGCAATGGACCTTTTCCGGGTAGGTAGTGTGCGCATGCGCGCCGGCGTCTTTGAGGCCCGCGCTATGGTTTTTGGTGGCTGAAACGCGACGACAGGTGCGGATCAAGCGACATCTGGTGTCACTACCTTGCAACTTTTTTCCCCAAAGAAAGGTGCGAGTGTTGTCCTCCGAGATTGTCTACCAGCGCGCGTTGGGCAATTTCGGAGGCCAAGGGCCACCAGTTTCGATTTCGGAGATCCCCACTGAAGGTGCTGTTCGGACCCGGAAAAGGCCCATTATGATACGCCCTTGTGCACCGCAGCGCCTCTAACGGACTCCATGCAAAACTGAGACACGCCGCCGCCTCGCCGGACACGGGACATGCCTCGACCCTAAGGTGCTTCGCCCCTAAAATAATATGTTCCACATTCGCCGCCTTCCATGGCCACGAGTGGCGCTGGCTAACACTCCCAGACATAGGAGTACGCAGGATTCTCCTTTATGGGGGGGGGGGGGGGGGCGTTTTAGCTCAGTGCCCCCGGCCCACTCCTCCCTGTTGGTCAAGTCCGAAAGAAAGCAATCATTTCAATGGATACGCAAACGAAAACAAAACGATGACGTTCTTCTGACAACGTCCTTCCTTTGGTCTCCGGCATTCAAAGGGTAAAAATGACAAGTATAACAGTTGTTGGAATGTAATATTAGTGGTCCTTGGCCTCCATTATCGTCAAAAACCTTCATGGACATAACTCTGCACATTAAACTATGGTGGTAAATATCTGACTCAGTAAAGGCATGTGGTAGACTTAACAGCCCACCTTAGGTGACTCGCAACCCTCCTCCTTTTCTCTAGTGCGCACGCCTATTCTCCCACATTTAGATATAAAAAAACCATCAAGAAAGTGCACGGGGGAACGACTACCGCCGTAGCTCAATTGCTAAAGCATCGCATGCGTAATGCGAAGATCGTGAGTTCGGTCCCTACTATCGGCGAGTTGTTTTTTGACAAAAGACTCATCTATTTCAAATCGACGTACGCCCTCGTACCGAATTTCAACAATATACGACCTCACAAAATTAGACAGAAAGAAAAAAAAATGTTTGACAAACTTGCAAAGCTGGGTTTTTTGATCCAGGTTCAATATCGTAAAACATGGTCACAAGCGACCGTACGAAACGAGGTATCCACGGCAGCATCGTGAACTATATATAGCTGTATAGTTTAAAGCCTGTATTCGTTCCGCTTGAAAAAGGCTTTATTGAACGCGGCCTCCGTTTAAAGCTATCGATGCGCTGAACTACGTGTGTAGTTCGCCGGCCAGTGTCACCCATTCGTTTGTCCTACCGCCTGTATTTTTTTAATGTTCATTAACTGTTTTTGTTGATTGTTGCATTCATTCCCAATACTGTTCTCGTGTTAGTGTGACGCTGAAAGAAGTAGTACCTTCAGTTTATGACAACTTCCATTCTGCTCACGCACCCCAACATTGAGCAGAGGTAAAACACGTATACTAATTCTCATCTATCTATCTATCTATCTATCTATCTATCTATCTATCTATCTATCTATCTATCTATCTATCTATCTATCTATCTATCTATCTATCTATCTATCTATCTATCTATCTATCTATCTATCTATCTATCTATCTATCTATCTATCTGTCTGTCTGTCTATCTATCTATCTATCTATCTATCTATCTATCTATCTATCTATCTATCTATCTATCTATCTATCTATCTATCTATCTATCTATCTATCTATCTATCTATCTATCTGTTTCTGGTCCGTGTCTGTCTGTCTGTCGATCTATCTACAAGGCGCCGACCCAGAAACATATGTGGTCCGCTGAACTACACGCAGTACATGCATCTCTACGCGCTTCTATATTTATGCGGCCAGTGCTCGCCTCGTGACGTCCGTAGAGGACAGACTGATTGCCGCAGTCGTCAGCTACGCTCTCTCTGCAAGCTCGGCCGACGCCCACGACGACGCCATGAGCGGAAGAAGGCCCCCGCTGATACGAAGCCCCGACGTTGTTTTATGGCCGCGTCGACGGCGGCAGGCTGCGGCGCCGTGACGGCAGTTGTCACGCGCCACGCGCGCACGCTCACGCGCGTTTCGTCGCGGTCATAAAGTATAGCGCACATGCCGCCGCGCACTGCCAGCGCTCAGAGAATCCGTGACTAGGACCGGATGACACGAAGCCGCTGCTGTCAGGGACCACATTTACACGGG
>NC_051179.1:23028848-23068967 GCF_013339695.2 Rhipicephalus sanguineus
GATATCATGAGCGTTTCATTCATTCATCCTTGCGCCACCACGCGCATCTTGCGGCTCGGAGAAGCGGCATCATGCACTCCCATGGTGAAGCGGGCGATACGACTAGCATTGAGAAACGTCAATATAATTTAAGGGTCTTGGATGGTACTGTATTCTACGGGGCTATGCGTGAGTGGAAATTTTTATTACTAGGTATGCCGCACACATCTACAATGGCGACTTTTTTGGCGAAATTTGTTAAAAAATGGCGACTTTTGGCGACTTTTTGCTCGTTGTTTGGCGACATTTACTCAAAAGTCAGTGGCAACCCTGCTGCAAAACCACGTTGGGTGCACAATGCTATCGGGTTGGATGGATCAATACAATCGATCAAGAAGAAAATGGCTTTCGCCTTCCAGTCATCTTAGGCTACATATACTCAAATGAACTGAAGTATGAGTGAGTGAGTGAGTGAGTGAGTGAGTGAGTGAGTGAGTGAGTGAGTGAGTGAGTGAGTGAGTGAGTGAGTGAGTGAGTGAGTGAGTGAGTGAGTGAGTGAGTGAGTGAGTGAGTGAGTGAGTGAGTGAGTGAGTGAGTGAGTGAGTGAGTGAGTGAGTGAGTGAGTGAGTGAGTGAGTGAGTGAGTGAGTGAGTGAGTGAGTGAGTGAGTGAGTGAGTGAGTGAGTGAGTGAGTGAGTGAGTGAGTGAGTGAGTGAGTGAGTGAGTGAGTGAGTGAGTGAGTGAGTGAGTGGGACCGTGCGAGTTTTTTCGTTGGGCCACAGTTGTCATGGTCATCCGATCATGCCTTTGTCACTGCTGTCTATGATCAGCTATTTATACCGCTGCGTGGGCTTTGCAGTCCTTTGCCTTGAAAAGGCCCTCATACAGTTATACCTTTATTTATTTTTCTTTGTTTCTCTTACGAAGGCTTTCTTCGGCTCAGTTGCACCGGGATGCGCATCGTTATACGTCATCCAAGGCGAAGGACACCGGAGGTAAGCAGGATTTTCTCGAGCGGAAGAACAAAGCACGTTCACAGCTGCAGAGCGAAGCGCAAGACAGGAACTGCGCACGATTGCGCATCACTGGCAGGTATTACGCAGTAGCCTTCGCACATGATGTATATATATATATATAGGCAACGGTCGGATATACCAGGTGTTTCTGTTTTCGCGAAACAATTTATAGTGAAAGGAAAACTATCGTATCGGGGCTGCTGCCGTTTCTGCAGACAAGACTATGTAACTGGGCGGACAATGCAGGCAGAAAAAGTAATGACAGTGATTTCGGTTATTTCCTTAAATGTGTTGTTTGCTAAAACACATTACGGTCATTTCCTAAAGGTCCTTAATCACTCACTATGGGGAACGTGTATTCGAGAGAAAAAAAATGCGAAGCAGAGGAGCAAAGTGTGTCATGACTGCTTCGCGGAAATTCGATCACTGGCAACACTCTCCATATATCGATACACAAGATCTGCTAAAATATTGCCTCGGCGTTCAGCAAAGTTGTTCCGAACTGCTACAAGCCCTCTTTTGGCAAAATGTCAATTAGAAGAACCTATACGTACTTCGTAACAATTTTAAGCTGTCATATGTCTTGAGAGCATGCTTTTCACTTCTGTCGAGCAGACAGCACCATGGGCGTTGGCAGGATTTTGTCTTGGTTATGGTTGGGTGTCGCATTTACGCGCGCGTACGCGTGCCGCATAGGAATGGACGACACCGCATAATGTGACCACTGCGGCAGTGATGAAACAATTCAACATATTCTGTGCGACTGCCCACAGTACTGTTCACAGAGACAGTCACTTTGCAACGCGCTCGATAAGTTGGACGACCTCACTCTGTCGGAAGAAAGAATCCTGCGCCATCGACCGGACCAAACGTCACAGGAAAAGGCTGTGCAAGCGCCACTGCGCTTTCTGCGTTCAACTGGTCTCTCAGAACGGCTCTGACTGGAACGTCTTGCGTGTGTGTGCATGTGTGCGTTTTTTTTATCGTTTTCATTTTATCTCACTCTCTCTCTGTCCTCTTTCCGACCCCTATATCCCCACCCCTGTGCAGGGTAGCAAACCGGTCACTCGCACCGGGTTAACCTCCCTGCGTTTCCTTTTCATCTATTTCTCTCTCTTGTCTTTAGGAGGGAGGGGACAAATCCATGTTACATCGCAGCGAGGGGCGGGGGGGGGGTGCAAGTGCACTTTTTGCACCCCCCTTCCGACGCCCATGGGCCACATGCTGTCATGGTTGTCTTGATGCTGCTGTCGCACAGCCGTGAACATAACACCGTACCGTACTACACTGGGCCGATCTCGGAGGCCCGTTGTGTAGTCAGCGGAGGCACGGGTCACGTGGGCCGTGTTTTAGGAAGGTTTGCACGTCATACAGCGATTAGCCGGACGGGCTCGTGTAACCGCGATGCTGCAAAATGTGTTGCAGACGATGAAAAAGTTAGCACTTTTTTTTTATTCACGCATTTGTTAGTTTTTTACAGAAAACCAAAAGGATCAGGGCTAAAGGCGCTCGCTTGTGCCTGATTGAGGCCCTGACCCCTGTACAAACATTGCTTGGGGGCGTTAAAGTGGTAGGCCACTAAAAAAATTTTTTTGTTTTAAGAGCAGCCAGCGTTGAAATAACTTTTTCTTTAAAATAAGCATGATCTATTTAACTTACCCAGCCATTTATAGTGCAAAATGTTGATTATATGGAGGTGATCTTTGTCAAAAATTGCATTAAAAATGGTAGTCACGTCAGCCGTGATGAGCGGCTTCAGTAAAGCTTTGACATTTGTGCAACTAAAGGTTGGAGCTATGCAATGAACTAAGATAAATAATATGCAGTAAATATCAAGGAAGTAATGTTAAAAAGACCAAAAAGACGGAAAAAGAGCCAATTTAGACTGAACCTGTTTGGAAAATCAGCTGTAAATCCAAAAATATTCCATCAATTTCTTTTATTCTAGTTCACTGCACAGATATATATGTTGTACATTTATTATTTCAGTTCAAAGTACGCACTGAGAAAAAAGTTATGAAAGTTAGCGTCACATGATTTGGAGCAAATTCTTATTTTGAGAAAGACGCAAACAAAGATTTCAGAGCTTGCAAAAGGTGTGTGTCCCCCTTGTGGCCGTCTTTAGAGATTTAAAGACAATTAGAAACACAAAGTTATACTTAATGACATCCTCTTATGGAACAGTGAAAATAAAAATTTACAAAGTATTTTGAATATCATTAATATAGACGAAAGAACACTTACTTTCGGAACCAACGCAATGCGGTTTCCGTTTCGCTATACGAGCATCCATGGGGTATGGAAAACTTGCTGCAACTCGTAAACTAAGGATGATAGGAGGATAATTTTTGTTGGAACATATTTTTTAGTGTTTTGGGCGTGCACGAAAAGCTAATAACTAAAAATCGACCTCGATAAAAAAATTGACTTGAGGGTGGCCTACCACCTTAATTACCCGCTTCATGAAACCTGCATTTCACACGATTGATTCCAATATGGGTGATGAGTCCACTTTTTTTATCCCTTAAACAACTGTTCAGTTTTACCGGAAAAGCGGCGTTGTGAAAGTACTATCATATGATGATCGTTATGCAATGGCAGGCCAGCGCACCTTTACAACGAGTGGGCACAAGTGTACTGGCCTAGGCGAGTAAGTAATAGAATGATAATTGATTATAGCGCAGGCTGAGGACAAGGACAAAAGAAAGACAGATTTGACACTGCACAGCGCAGGCCAGTTGAAACCCTCATGTATAGAAGTAATGAAAAGACGGAATGTAAAATGTATGAATTATATCGAAATAGGACAAAAGGACAAATGCATGCGCATTCGCAGCGAATGCTCTATGGGTGCCGCCATATTGCCCTCTGGACTGTAGTAAATATTTGTGACCCCCAAAAACGCACTGCCGAGGCAGCGGCGTCAGCCCCTGCACTCCCGTGCAACAGTCTAGAGAGGAGGTGCTCCCTCTCTCCGACTGGAAAGGTCTGTAGACGACTTTACATAATTCACATTGGCGCTGCCACCTTGGGCTGTTGAACGAATGCTTTCTTATTTTTGTATATGACCACGTGGATTAATGAGGTCATGAAACTTGGAATGCACCAACCAAACCGTATTCATGCTTATGCGTCTACCGTAGCAACACTGGCGTAGCCAGAGGAGGAGGGGGGGGGAATTATTCAATTTTTCATGTGTATATATAAACGCACACGTACAAGCGCACGCACGAACATACAGAATTTTTTTGGCCACCCCCCCCCCCGCTTCCCCCCCGACAAAAATTTCTGGCTACGCCACTGCATAGCACTGTTCGTTTCGGTGCCGAAACTCATCCGTAGAATAATAGATAGAAGGAGAAAACTTTGGCGGCCACTGTACGGACTTAGAGCCAGTGTATTTCCCCAAAGCGCTTCCTTGCAGAATTCGCCGGTTTTCAGCTAAGTGCCGAAACAATAGGTAAAATGGAAAAACAAGAAAAACCGAAGGTAAGGTGACTTCGCGCTGATAAGGGCCAAGTAGCCCATTTATGTCGTGGCTTTTCCCGGCTTTTCTAATCTCCGACACGTATGCAGGCTCAACGGGGTAAATCCGCAGGTTATTACACGATCCTCGAAGGCTGCGAGCGCGCGTTCGCGACGGGGCGGCAGGCGCGTGTAGTGACGTCAATGAAATCCAGTAGTATTCCATTCCACCTGTAAAAGTTATCGCGAACAACCTGCATGCGCGCGAGCAAGACCGCAAAGAAAACAAATGGAAGGGCCACACCTCCCTAAAGAAACAAAACAGCCCAAGCCCACGCAGGTATACTAGTAAAGGGGCGATGACATGGTCACCAAACAATTTGCGGTTTTGCGCGAAAAATAGAATTATAGGCTTTATTGTACCTACACATATACAAAAATATGCGCTGTACAAGAATGAGAGAGAGAGAGGAAAGACAGGGAGGTTAACACACGGAGACCCTAGAAGTCACCGGCTATAAACCCCGCCCACCGCTGGCGATCTCCATTTTGCCATGGCGTGTGCGACGATGTGCTGCATGGAGAGGGGCCGCTTCTAGCAGAGTTTCAGCCGCTGCAAATCGTCCAATTTCAATGCCAAGTTGAAGAAAGCTTAAATGGTTCAATTGCGCGCGCAGCAAAACAGGGAACAAAATCGTTCGCCGGAATACAGACGCATCGCACAGCAAGCCGCTTGTTACGTCACGGCTCGCGGTTGCGTTAGTGTTGCCCGACTCTCAGACCGCTCGCGTCTTTATATATAAAATATATATATATATATATATATATATATATATATATATATATATATATATATATATATATATATATATATATATATATATAAGTTTAGCGATCGACTAAATGCGCTAAAATTTCGCCAGCTTGTTTGTGAACTCGCAAGGATTAACCCACATAACACGGATTATGATCGAAAATAGGGTGTCATGGTCGCTTTTAAAGACCCACGCGCACATCGGAGAAAAACGGCTGACCCAGCTATGCCCCAGGGAAGAAAGAAAGAAAGAAAGAAAGAAAGAAAGAAAGAAAGAAAGAAAGAAAGAAAGAAAGAAAGAAAGAAAGAAAGAAAGAAAGAAAGAAAGAAAGAAAGAAAGAAAGTACTGGGAGTACAAAGGATCAAATAAGGAAATGAGGACGAAGAGTTCACGTGAAGCACCGCCAGACCTAAAGCCAGGCAGGAACGAAAGCGACGCGCGTAACATACGATATGCTAGCGCCTCGAGAAGCTCCCGCCGGCGCTCTCCCGCGCCTGTCGGCCCACCACCGCTAGTCGATCGTCCAAATCGCGCCTGGTCGTAAAGAAAACAAGCTAAAACAACACTGTACTAAAACGAACGCGCTGACAAGGCGGGCGTGAGCGCGCAGTCACTCACACACGCGCGCGACACAAGGACAGAGGATAGGAGAGGAGGTGTGAGAGGGAGCAGGAGAGCAGATGAAAAGAGAAAGAGCGCAGAAAGAACAAAGTGGAGCGCGGAGCCGACGCGAGCGGCATCTCGGGCAGCGTGCTATATGTTGTTGCTGGGGCCTGCTGGGAGTCAGCGCGTCTTTCGGAGCAGCAGCGGAACAGGTGGCTGTGGCTGCGCGCGCGCGCCTGTCTCGCTGCTCACACTAAAAAAGAAGAAGAAAAAGAAAGACGCCCCGCTGCGCGTGCGCGCGCGACTCGGGAGCTAGCGAGCCAAGGGTTGAGACGTTAGTCCTAACTCCACCGCCCCGGGGGGCTTGTTTTATTCTCGTCTTGTCGTGAGGAGTCCCTATTGTTCTCCGTGGCATGCTTGTCTGACCGTGGGCAGCGTGTATGGCTAGTGACGTCACCTTTGTGTGCCGAAATATCGGCGAAATAACGAGCAAACAAAAGTACAGACGCCCTACTTTGCAAAAGCGTGGAGCTATAAATGGGGCGGGGGGTATCCGAAGTTGTCGTGGTCGTACGGAACATGGCCATTCGCGAGATCGTCGAATACGAAAGGAATATTGGGATCTGCAGCCCACGCAGTGCCGCTTTCGTTTGCGTGCGAATACCCCCCCCCCCCCCCCCCCACCTCCCGCCTCCCTTTGAGTCTGTCTCCGCAAAGTACCTTCCACTTTCCGCCATCGTCACACTCTACTATCGTCTATTATTGGACGTAGGCTGGGATGTTAAGGGGCTCCATACTTGGCGTATTACGTAAGGACCAGGGCGCGATGACTCGGTCGAACCGTATACTATAGGAATGCTCTCGAGCACGATATCTGCGGGACATGCATTTTTTTTTTACGTATGGTTGGAAACGGAAAATTGGCAAAATAGTCGTAACTATTTCTCAGTGCGGAGCTACGAAGTTGGAGACATCTTTATTCAATATTTGTTAAGCACTTAGGCTAATTAAGAAGTTGGGAAACGTGATGGGAAGGCTTTTATTATAGATGACGGGCAACTTATTCATTTGATATAGGTGGAATAGGAGTGCTGCTATGATGACAACGGAGAGATAACATTAACAAACACAAGCCCTCATTAGCCAACAGTTAGGCAACAATATAGCTAGAGCTGGTAGTACAAGAGTGAATAGGGTATAGGTGATTTCGTCAGCAATCACCGTGGGCAATACCATACTCCGTTTACAAAATCGATCCCAGGAAGGCAGGGTTTACATAAAAGCTACACCGTAACGACGTAATGGACTCTTAAGTTTTGTGTGCCTACCACACAAAACCGCGCATATGGTACCGCACACATGCGCTGAATGGAACAGACAGCAAACGTCACATTATTTCATGTTGTTTTTGCTGTCGACCTTTTTGCCCTTCGTGTATGATTTCTCTCTCCCTCTCTCTACCGAACAGGCTCGATAGGGCGTTTACAAATCTCAAACCACACTTGCCAAGATAAAGAACGCTATCGTGACGTCCTTTCTTTCGTATTAATCTTCGAGCGTAGCATCTGTGATCTCTTTCGAAACGGAGTTATTGTTTGAAGAAAACTCGGCTATTCGTAGGAGGCCGTGCACCTCTGCGACGAGAACAGAAAGAGACAGCTGGGCGACCCTCGATATATGAAGTCACGCGTTGCTGCTAACGAATCATCCCGAACACAATAGACAAAAAGTAGGATATACATACATTTCATACATTTATAAGTGCGCAAGACAACGGCCTTCCCTTTTCCCGTGCACTGGTTTGACCCGCACTGTATTTGTCTATTCAAAAGAGCGAACAGAATAATGGTGTAAGCCGGAGGAAGAAACTCTCATACATCGGTGCGCCGCATCAACACTCCGCAGCATATGCATTTTCCAACTTGTATCGCAAGCAGAACAATATGTACGGACATATAGGAAGCAAGCATGACACAACGCACAGTGCTTCGCGTTGTCTCGTCTGCTTTATATGTTCACGTAGCTTTCTCTGCATGCCCTATAGAGGAAGGAGGCTAGAAGAAAATGAAAGAAAAAAAAAGAATAAATAAAATAACGCCACTCGATTTGTTCATTTCGTTTTTCAGTCCTGTAAACTTGTCGTAATATGCGAGTCGTATTGATTTTACTGCTAGCTTTTCGCGCGATGTACGTAGTCTTAATGACACCGCAGGCTTTGAGAGGAAGCCAACATATGGGAGACAGTCAAACGCGAGATCGAGGGCTGCCCTTGCAGAGCAACATGCAAGAGAATACCTATACAGCGACCGACCTATCTGCGTTTAAGTAAAGAGCTCTCTGGGCGTATGTTCCTGCGCTGCAACAGATTAGGTGACCCATAAACAAGCCCGCAAGGCTACACCCTCCCGCACGTGACGTAATCGACAGTTCACGAGTGACATACAGAATACTTTTCTTTTTATTATTAAGCTAAGTCTTGCCCTTAGTAGGGCTGACAACTGGGCTAGTTCGTAAGGATTCGTATTTACGAAACGGCGCCACGAAGTAAGACGGAAACACGAAGGAGCACACGAAACACAAGCGATATGTCCTTGCCCTTAGAACATAGTACTTTGTGTGTATATGCGTATTACCTAGATGTGGGCTGTAAGGCCATTGATGTTACAGTATTACACTACGCATGCGCTACCTACAGTAGCTATAGGTTAGCAATCGGGGTGACGTAGCTGCTCATAGTACCCTCCCCCCCTCCCCCTTTTTAGGGCCGAAGCTCCTTAAGGCGGCACCCGTTCGTCCCTCGTAGTCGTAGTAGTGCGTAACCAGTCGTAACGCTAGTACCAGATCTTGACCTCCAAGGTGGTGCCGGTGGGAGATTTTTCCTGTGCGTTGTTGAACAATAGAAAATTCGCAGCGTGCGCGTTAACTAAAAGCCGAATTCTTCTGTCTCTCATTCCCCATTAGCAGCCATTGGCATGTTCCAGTAGGAAACGTTAGTAGAAGTAGAAGTGTAAGTGTTAGCTAAAAGCCAACTTCTTCTGTCTCTCATTCCCATTAGCAGCCATTGTTTACCTCCAAGGTAGTGCCTGGTGAGATTTCTCCTGTGCGTGATTAAACAATAAAAATTTTGTTCAAAACGCCGTTGATTGATGAAATAAACCAACGAAAGACGCCAGATGTTTTGTAAAAGCAAAACGAAAGAACGCCAGATGTTTCCACCAGGAAACTGCATTGGAGACGCGAGACTTCACTGCATACGTTTCGTCATAACAACTCAGTGCTTCAAGGACTCGGGATGCGAACAGCCAGTCAATAAGCAATTATACCTGATAGTGCACTTGCCTGAGAAAGAAACAAAAAGAAAGATCGGGCTTAAATTGTTCTCCACGAGTCGTTACGCGCAGCTTTTATTTTACCAGTGCCAGGTACACGGAAGGTGCTCACTGTTTTGGGGCCTGTCTTCTGCGTGGTTCGCTTTTCTAGCTGGCTTCTTACATTTCTGTGCACTGTAAGGATGTATATTTACAGTTAGCGCTGCAAATAAATGCGCATATCTGTGCTCGCAGCGCCAGTTGCTCGAACTAGGTGCAACACGGTGCTAATTAAAATGCACGCGCATACACACCATTGGCATGTGGCTGTAAGCACTGGTGTTGCCGAAGGGAACCCCCACCCCCCCACCCCCCCCGTGGTCTTTAGGTTTTACATGTGCATATGTACACGCACGAACATTACAAAGGGTGGTTGACATCACCCCCCCCCCCACACACACACACACACACAAATTTCTGGCTATGCCCCTGGCTGTGAGAATAAAGTGGTCGCAGTTACGTACGGCACTGTACTGTTTTTTCTTCCTTTCTATAACCTTATTATAGGTGCACTGCCTCCGAGGAACTGGACGTTCCCGGGACCGACCTACAACGGGCGGTTTAGGTTCCGGGAGGCGCGCCAGGAATCCGAGCGCACCTGCAGAAGCCGCGTGGGAACAGGGGAGCCACTGCTGCTGCGGTTAAGCGGAACCGTTCACCGCCGCAGGCGCCAACCGCGCACCTTTCTTGCGGCGGTGTTACAACGCGCGACGAGGAGGAGGCAGCAGCAAGAGCTTGTAGTAGTGCACACAGCACAGCGGCAGCCGCCACGCGCATTCCGAGCTCGCGTTCCCACGGCCGCAGTGTTGTCGGTGGTAGTCGGTGGGAGGCAACGCTGACCTCCCGCGGCCGACGGGAGACGTCACTTTGCTGAAGCTGTTTCTGAGCGGTGCGCCTGCGCGAAGCCATGACACAGCTCCTACAACGCCATAACATTGTGTTATCACGATGTTCGCATAGATACCGGAAGAACACAACGTAGAAGCATGCACACCACTGCAGTATGAGGTAACTGGACACGTTTGGAAGAAGTTAACGAAGAATACAGCGCCTGTCGGGTCTTCTACGTCCCTTGGAGTTCACGCTGTTCGCTTTCATCGGAAGACTTGCAGCACTGTTCACTACAATACAATGCTGCGAATGTTTCTGTGTGAAAAACGCGATAGCTTGTTTGCTGTTGTCACGCACATAAAAAAAAAAAGAGAAAACCAACGCTCTTGTTGATATGTGTGGGTATGTGACGTCAGTGTACCTAGTTTACTGTTAAACGACGTCAGCAGGCATTGATATCTACAATGACGTCACCGATGGCGTCAGGTCTGGCACTTAAGGGGAACCTCACCAGCCTCTGAAAATACAGAAAAACGAGTGCAATATTCTCTCCTGGCGTTTCTCGTCTTTCTGGCGCACTTCGTGACGCAGAACAGTGATTCCCGTGACGTCTATATAGTACATACTGTCGATTGGTCCATATGCGCGAAACATCAGATGTGAATTGTCTCCTGTACTGCTTTGCTGCCGATCCGTTCTTCCTTGCCTCGTATGACTAGAGTGTACTAGAACAGGGGAGTGTCCGGAACGAGCTTCGAAAAGTGAAGCCCAAACAGGGTCAATCCGCTTGCAGCGCTGCGATCGGTAGTCTGCATGCAATGTGTCGTCGTTTAAGAGATGCGCGCGGCTCCGCCGAAATGGTGCAGGGGTAGAATGCCCGCTTCCCACTCAAAAGGCCCGGGTTCGAATCGCAGCTGCAGATGGTGGGTTTTTATTCTTAGTGTCACATTTTGTAGCTGTATTGGTTTTCCTTTGTTTCTTAAAACTAGCTTAAGTTGCTACGTGTTGATTCGAAGAGTAACGCAAAATGTGAAGTAAAATAGAAGAAACTTGAGATCGAGCGCAGTTAATTGCTGCGCCACCGCCCGGGATTGAACAAAAACGTTAAGTATGGCCTCCGAGATTTTCGCGTAGACGAGACTCGAAACAAGATTTCACATTTTACGTTACTTTTTGTAGCAATACGTAGCAACAGAAGCTAGTTTTAAGATAGAAAGTAAAAAACCAACAGAGCTGTAAAAGGTGACACTAAGAATAAAAACCCACCATCTACAGCTGCGTTTCGAACCCGGGCCTTTTGAGTGGAAAGCGGGCATTCTACCCCTGCACCATTTCTGCGGAGCCGCGCGCATCTCTTAAACGACGACACATTGCAGATACCGATCGCAGCGCTGCAGGTGGATTGACCCTGTTTGGGCTTCACTTTCTGTACATTAGTGCTGCGGCCGTTCCGAGCACTCCCCTGTTCTAGTACACTCTAGTATGACTGACTATCTTCTTCTTCTTCTTCAGTGGTTATTGAGGAAAGGAAAAAGGCACCTAATTTCTGTCTGCCTATAGGCGACACGGCGCAGTGCCTGTCGTGTGCGATAAACTGATTTCACTTAATTTTCTGTTTTTTCGACCGCACAGACGGATATAACAGCGTGTAGCCGACAAGCGCGAAATCTTGATAGGGTCAACGCGTAGTGCTGACATGGTACACGTGGTCTTAAGAAATAAGTAGCAATGGGGAGATTTGGCCTTTGCAAAGGGCAGCGAAGGCGAGGAGGAAACCACTCCCTCGTCTTTGAACGCCGGGTGGCGAGCAGTGTCGTAAAAAAGGCAGAACTTTTTTTCGGAAAGGGGCACCTCCATGAGCTGAAGTGGGGCAGAGCAGGCAGATGTGGTCAAGTGTCATTTTGTGCTCTGTATGCCATGGCAAAACAAAATTTCGGGGGGGGGGGGGCACGGGCCCAGTGTGCCCCCCCCCCCTGGCTACGCCACTGGTGGAGAGTGGCCCTGAAGACCGACTTTTGCATTAAAAAAAAGAAAAAAAAACTCTCATAAGTGTTTGCCACCCTTCTTCGTCAGATGTAAGGATCTTGCGTTCGCCAAGTGCCGTGTAGTGCTTGCCTATAACTTTGAAAATAAACGGCTTTCAGCTCTCCTTTACGGGAAGTACTTACATCTAGTAATAATGCCGATACAACTAAAACATTTAAACTCTACGAAAAAGAAAAACGAAAGTAAGTATCTTAGCACGTACTGCGATACTATATGAAATATAAGAGAGTCTAAATATGGTTTCGTGCCTCCACGCTGTAATCGAGTTGTTGTCGGCAGTCAATATATTAGCTGACGTAGTGCTTCCTTTAAAAGTGGATCTTTTTGCTCAGTGACATGCATTTTAATCTTAACAGTCTAAAGGTGTTAGTGCTGCACCATTATCACTGAAATATTGCATAAAGAAAGTGCTATCTTTTGGCTCACAATGTCTGATAAGAAATTCAGCATTCATTTTCCATGTATTTGTTTGTTTTGTCCGAAACTTTTCGATCGTGTACAGTGAAGCCGGGCCTCCTATCGCACGGGCCTCAAGCTCACCTCAAGCAGTCGCAAAGTTTAGTCCCACAGGAGCTGGGACAGTGAAGAATATGGAAGCAGGGCGGTAGTCCGAACAAGATGTCAGCTAACGTTGCCATTTGAAAGACGGCCTTTCCCAAATCTCATGCATGGGTCATTTCTGATGGGGATCCGGCGCTAGGATTCGAGAAACATATGCATATCGATAGCGATCTGCAGAATGACTACAATCTGGACGCCGATCTTGAAGTACTGCAGTACGGAATTTTTGTCCCGCGGTTATGTTTCAACACATGGTGACCGCAAGGGGGTACATCACGAAAAAAAAAAAAATGCTTGAGACTATAGTCACGCCAATGTAGCTTACCCGAACGAAGCGTTATTAATCGCAATATGCGAGAAAATAATGCGAGTGCGATTTAACAATGCCAGAAAATTTCAATAGCAAAGTCATAAAAGAAATATGGGCCGAAGACAGTGATGTGCGGACCGGGCCACCAGCGAAAGGTCGGCGGACCGCGGGTCGCATGTTTGAGACTCCTGACATATAGCTTCATTGAATCTGCTGCTTGTTTTTCTACTGTGTTAGTTTAGATACGAAAGCGTGCTTTGTTTTCTTTTTTTTCTTCCTTCTAAATAACCAGTCAAGCAAGAACATCGCGTGTTATATTTCGATTCGACTATGTACAGCAGGAAGAAAACGCGACCCTGCTACAAAGGTTAACCTCAAACAATGCAAAGCGTGGTATAGACGAGAACTCCACCAAACAAAACTCAAAGCATCTCGCGCAGGTGATACGCCAGCCATTGTCGTGACTCATCTCATTGTGTTACTTGAAAGCGTTCAACGCACTGTGCACACCCGACCAGATCAAACGGGTAAAAACAGCATTCAGAACAATTAACCGGCAGCTCAAAGGCGGCATGCAAACATAAGTGTATGCAAGTGATTGTCGTTCATACGTTCTTCTGGGAGCGTATATTAAGTCCAAATCTGCATATAAATGTTTATAGTTATGTCCATAGGCGCGCGCAGGGTTCCCCTTCAGGCGGGGCGAACTTTCATCGCGGCGCCCCCCCCCCCTCCCTATTAAGTCAATGTATGGGACAGACATTGCGCCCCCCTCTTTTTAGGTGACTGAGAGGGGGCGCCACCATGCCCCCCCCCCCCCCTCGTGCGCACGCCTATGGTTATGTCCCTTGTGTTTGTTCTTTGCCTCAATGCTCCTCGAACTAACGTCTACGGCAATCCTGACATGTTCTGTGCCCTTTTCTTAAAGCGATGATAACAAGCTTTTGTTTCCAGTGTAGTGAAGAGGAATGTCCGGCGCTGCAGCCACATCGCCAGCCCTGCGCGAGGCACGAGCTGGAGCTGCCTAGCCCGTGTTTTTGCTGCAACGCTGCCCGCGCCCGTCCGGTTCCTGCTGCTACTATTACGACGAGCACCGCTTGTAGCCCAGTGTTTTCATTATATTTCACCGAAAGTTTGGTTGGGAGATATCATCCAAAAAAATTGTTTGATAATATAATGCGGCGACTGTTTAATGAACATATCTTTGATCGTGTTTTTTCATAAGCGTTTTTGTATGAGCATGTGCATTTTTTGTATCTGTGTACAAATGTGCGCACATATTTATGTGCACATCTGTATTAGCGAATGTTTGTGTACGTGCGTTTTCGCGTCTGTGTGACCGTTTATGTGTTTTCTAAGCGTGCTTTTATGTGCGTGTATGTGTATGAAAGTATGTATTTATCAGCGGATATTTGCATACACATGCCGTTGCATGCATTCGTAAGTATCTTTTGTACGTCCATGGGCTTGTATTTTTAAGTGTGTTTATGTGTGTGCATTTGTTGTGCTCGTGCACGTATGTACACACGCAAGTTTTAATGCGTCTCTGTATATGTGTGAATGTTTATGTACGTTTGTGACCCGAGTTATAGGGAAATCGGAGCTCCTGCAAACTGCTCAGAAGGAATTGTGGCACGAGCCTCACGCTGGCCTGTCACGCTAAACCGTGACAAGGCTTCGCTTGATTTGGACGCCTGGCTCGTCACTTTGAATTCGTTAGCTCGCTATTGTGTCAGCCTTTCGTCTACGTACTCCCTAACGTACGCTCCATGTCGAAGGGCCTGATCAGCGCTCTCCTGATGGCCCTGGAAACAATGCGTGCCGAAAGCTCGTATATCATGTCGCTCGCCAGCCACGTTTACCCGCGCAGTATAAATCCATGACAAAAAAAATAATGATTGAAAATCGAGACAGGTAAGGTACACTTAGCGCTGTTGCTGTGGGCAAAAAAAAAAAATGACAAAGAAAACAACGACAGAAGAAAAGCGCTAGTTTCTAAATGAGTACTTGTCTTTTCGTTTAAGTAACGCCAAAGGGGCGGTGCCAGGGGTAGGCACGGAGGGGGGAGACGCCCCCCCCCAAATCTTCACATCCCCATTTGCCCCCCCCCCCACTCCCCTCATGAGCAAGCCTTGCAAGAGAAAGAGAACGCAACTTCATTACACATAATAAATAAAAACACAACGCATAAGGTCCCCGCCTCCCCCCCCCCCCCCCCCCCGATGGGGCCCACTTGTCGTCGGTGACCCCCCCCCCCCTTTCATTAAAAAAAATGGCGCCGCCTCTGGCAGACAAAGAATCACATGAAACTCGCGTGGAATACTTTTAAATCTCTGCATTCATTCGAAACAAAGAAAGGTTGTTCACAATGTCGCGAGGAGATGGTGCGGAAACTTTACGTTGGTGTCGCCACCTGTACTCCGTCTTCGTACGAGCTCACCGTAACGTAACAGATCTGACAGCGTTTTGTAATGGTTTTGACAGGATAAGGCGCGCACACAAACACGGACACCAAAGACGCAAACAACACAGGCGCAGGAACCAAAGAGGAACAACTTGGCAAGTTTCGATAACTCTTACTTCGACGAAATGATGGCCGCCAGTGTTAGCTCGCCATCAGCTCTGACTTATCTATCTCGCAGCCCCTACGCGGGCCTCGTCGACAGCTGACAGCTGTGCTTAAGATTATGTATGCTTGCTCTAAACGTGGGTGCGAGAGTAAAAATAACATTCACAGAAAAAAGTCCGTGTTCGTTTCTTTCTTTGTTTTTTTCGTGACTATCTGTCAGCGTCAGGAAGTTCTTACTGCAGGTGTGTGTGTGTGAGGAGGGGGGACTTATGCGTTGTGCTTTGTTTATGTTTGTTTTGCACCCCCCCCCCCCTCTCCGGCGCCGCCATTGGCATCAATAGACCTTCACTTATGCCACACCAACTGGCCCCGGCCGATGTACTTTTGTTTTGAATGATATGTCTCAGCATCATAGGCGTGCGCAGGGTTCTCTATTAAGGGGGCCAAGATCACCGCAACCCTCCCCCCCTCCCCCGCCGCTGGTCGAGACCGCAAGAAAACGAGCTCCGTAACTGATGCACAAATGAAAATGAATGGATGACTAGCTTCTCACAAGAGCCTGTCGTTGATCCCGGGCTTCCGGTGGTAAAGGTGGAAGTAAATAACTCCTTTATAGGATACATCAGGGGTCCATGGTCGCCATTATCGTAAACATAAAAGAACATGCGTAGCCATAAACCGGCGCATTAAAAAAATGACGTGATAGGTCCGACTGCATGTGAAGGTATGGGGCAACGTTTATAGTTCGTGCCCCCTTTCGATGATCCGGAGGGGGGTCGGGGGGGGGGGGGGGGGCGTGCGCACGCGTATACTGAACATGATGAAGATTTCTTGAAAGTTCTCTCTTACGGACAATTAGCAGCGTGATGATGAAACAACATCATTTATGAAGTCCAACGAAGCTGATTCGGTGCGTGCCTCAGCCTCGGCCTAGCCATCGGCCTCGAGCGGCTTCCTCGGCTCGCTGGATGGCCCATAAGTTGTTCTTTTAATGCTGAGCTGAGCAGAGACTCCTCCCAGCGCGCCCTGCGGTTCGAGAACGCCTCCTCGTCGTTTTGTGTGCTTTGCCGTCCCAAGTCGCTCTTGCATGGCACGCCTTACATTTATCTGTTAAACGAGATCAGCGTACGTGATCTTTCTTTCGTGCCCTTAAGGAGTGGCACTTATCAGGATGCTTTAAATGAAGTTCTTCGTACCGTATGCTGGCCCAGAGCAGCCCATGCACGCAAATACGCGCACATTGCAGCACACGCGCAGAGTCGGCAGTTCCATAACTCGCGCCCTCGTCCACCCACCCCCCACGCATCACCGCAAGGTCGGTGTACGACCCTCAAGCGAGGATGTTTCGGTGGAGCCGCGAACAGAGCGTCTCGCATTTTCCCACAGTCCGAGTGGACAGCCGGCAGCAAACGCGCCCGTGCAAGCCACGCACAGACCGCAAGTCGGAAAGGGCTGCTGCTGCATCATGCTCCACGCCCTCAGGCACACCCAGCATCAACGAGAAAACAAAAATTAAGCTAACAACAGAAAGATCAAAAGGAAAAGGGCCAGAGAAGAAGTCCGCGGGAAGACACCGCGTCGCCGCCCCACCACGTGACCTGTAGAGCACGTGACCGCCGCGCTTACTCGAGAGGGAGCAGCAGCGTCGTCGTCTGCAAAGGCACGCACGTGCGCGTGTTAGCGCGCGCGCGAGAGAGAGAGTTGCCTGAGGTCCACGACGCAGGGTCAGCTGCGTTCCCACGCTCTGGACGCAGCCGGTGCTGCTCGCGGCTGCCGCCTGGCGGCCGGCGCGGCAGGTGGCGCTCGCATGCGAATAGGAACGAACCACGCATGCGCCTTCTTGCCCCCTTCCGAGGAGAGAGAGAGAGATACCAGGATTAGAAGCCGGCGCGCGCGCGCACTTTCTTTGCGCGGTTGTGCTTACTGAAAGACGGCTAGAAGCTGTTGTCCCCCCCCATAGTAACCGTCTCTCCGTGCCTCAGCTGCCAGCTCGAAGAAAGCAGGAGGCGAACCCACGACGAACAGGCCGTTTTCTTTCGGGGCGGCGATTGAGGGGTTCAGTAAACCGCGTTACGGGACTTGGAGAAAGGGAAGGTTTGCAGAGAGGGGTTCGACGTAGTAGTCTTTGCGTGTCAAGTCTGGCGAACAAGTCTGGCGAAACGGAGGGGGGGGGGGGTGTCTTGCCGCGGGACAAGAGATCCAGGGTCCGCACGTTCCCACGGGTTTTGGGTCTCCCACACGCATGCGTCTGCTATCTGCATTCCATCGCTCGTTCCTTTCCTTTTGCCCCTGTCTCCCCCTCTTTCTAGACTATTCTCCGGCTATGTATGTTCGGTACTGCCGTGACCCCCCCCCCCCCATGCCCCCCTGTCGCAGGCAGCGCTTGGGGGGTTTCGATTTTGTGCGTTTCCGCGTTTCGCTCTCGGTCTCCGCCCCCTATTATAGTTGAGCGTCGCGATTTCTCTTTTCATTGCCAACGGTCCGATTGTAGAACCTAGATGAACTTGGTTTTTCCAAGCCAAGGAGCTGAGATGGGGGCTAGAGGTCAGGGATCCGAGGCATAAAAGGTAGTGAGACGGTCGTCTGGGGGAATAAGGAAGGTCAGGGGGAATCGTGTTGCTGCTACATTCGTGCTCACAGCACATAAAAAAGGGGGGAAAAAATAAAGTGCGTCTCGCGCATGGTGTAAACGAGGCCGGAGTTGTGGAATTTGCGATTCATCCTCCTGGGCCCCACCTGGCACATTGCGGCTTTTTAATTTTTTTATTTTAAAGACTGTTGTACCGTTTCACACTGCCTGCCGCTGGTGGTACCTGCCGCTCTAACACGCTATTTCCCGAAGAGGTACGAAAAGCGAGGAGTGTCGTCACGTGATCAAGTTTTCGGTTCTCACGAGCGAGATGCATCTGCCCTCGCTTTTGAGAGAGAGCGAAACGTTCTATGTTCATAAAAAAATTGTGAGCCATTCCACGCTGTGAAGCTGTTTTGCACAGAGGTGATGCGGCGGAGGCCAGTTTGGCATCAAAGGCCAGGTTGTGAACGTGCCCATCAACGTTGAAACCGCCGTGCAGTCTACCGCAACACATCGCCGACAGCACCGCCATCGAGGTTATGAGTAGACTTCACTGCAACACACAAGGTGGGAAAGCCAGCTTACAAAGACCAAGCTTACATACATCCCCTTAAATTCGGCTTCACTTAGAAACACAAATGCATTGCTGGGAAGACCTTTTTCAAGGTGCAATGTAATCCGCCTTATATCAAAATAAGAGTGCCCTATGGCGTTTCTTCATTATTTTATTAATTGTTTGCTGTTTGCCCCAAGGTGCCCGCTGACATTCCCGTTGCTTTTCCCTTCGTTTTCCTCGTAGGCATGTTGCTCTTCGAAAGTACAAGCCTTAATATGGCTCAGATAGATTCACATTTTGTAAGCATGGCTGCAACACGTTTATGCCTACAGAACTTTCTATATATGTATTACAAGCGCTGCACCGTAGTAGATAGTACATTCAGGGCTTTCACCGCAAATTTGCAACATTTATGTGGTCATCAACTTATGAATCCGTAGCAGCGATGATGGTGGTGGTTTTGTGATGACCCACTTGTTGCTTGCGATGGAGGCGAAAATGCCCGAGGCCCGTGTACTTAGATTTAGGTGCACGTTAGAGCCCTCCACTACGGCGCCTCGCATAATCACATCGTGGTTTTGGGACGTTAAACCCCATCAATTATTATTATATTATTGTTGCTTGCGGCAGCACAAGAGATAATAGCAGCCATGTACCACCGCGAGGGAAGCATATCGTTTTTATGCGGAACATTGGGGAGCACTGCAATCACTGCGTGCAAGCAGGCATGTCACGTGGAATTTTTTATCTATTTCGCGGGCACCTGCAGTAAGCAGAAAAACACTAAAATTTAATAGACAGAAAGTTCGAAACTGCAGTATAATCAGACGTTTTACAGAACATGCCACGACTTTCAAATTAGAATTTTTCGTTCAGCTTCGTTGCTTCAAAAGTTGCTTAGTTAATCTTGCCTAATTGATCAATTAAGCAGAACACAAAAAAAGCCACAGTTTCGCCGCAAGGGCGAAGCAATGAATGCGATAGCAAGAAATTAATGCTATACTAAGTGAGGCTCGCCAATGGATACTCTCAGTTTGAACAGCGCTCCTGTTGCAAAGGCGGCCGAAGCAGCGAAGGAAACTAGCGTGCTTCAAGTGTCGAGCTGTGACACTTGATAGTTCGCGCTCATCTTCTGTTTGTTCGTTTAGCGGCGTCCTTGAGCTCGAGTGACATTCGTACGCGCCGTAACATGAGCGCGGACATCATGGTGAAAGCTTGAAACGTTCCTCTTACCCTCACCACGAGAAAACCGCGCGAGCAGACAGCGGAAGGGCAAGGTTCTCCCATGCGCAAATATAAGAAGCGAGCGAGCTCGCCGACGACTTTTAAATACGCCCGTCAGGCTCCTAGAGCCATCTCGCTGGCAATGAAGAAACGCTTATTATCGCCTGCCGTCTATGAGTCCGTCCAGCCTTTAAAGGGTGTGTATATAACGCTCGCCGTTAGCTACGTGGAGGATCTGCGTTTCGTGGCGTAGTGGATAGCGCCACTCGCTGCGGAGCAAGAGGTCCCTGGTTCGATCCCGCGCTTCGGAAGCATTTTTTTGAATTATTTTTTTGGGGGGCTTTTATATATATATATACATACTTATACATATAGGGTAATCATCGGTATGCTGACGTTGGCGGTTCACTAGATCTCTTTTTATCTTTACACTAAAAGAGTGACTGCGCCCTTCACCTTTTCGCACATTAAAGCAATTGATGTCGCTATCGATCAGTCAATAATTTCAGTGATCGATCAATTCGCAAGGAAAGACTTTATGAAAGGGCGGGGTTCAGTAGCAAGATCAGGCAACTACAAGAAAGCAAAAATTTAAATTATGCAATTCGTTCTTCCGCCAAGTATACAGCCATCGCCGGTTAAAAATTTCATCGATCCGTCAAAATCAAACCGCGAAGGTGATAAAACACCAGGAAAAGACGCTCCAGAAGAGATCGAAGCAAATAAAGAAGGATGGGATCGCTAGCTATTGGAGAGAGAGCATCAAAGCGCATCCGAATGAGTGCTCGCCTAGATCGCAAGGATCCTACGGGCAATGTTGAAATAAGCCGCGGTTGTGCGCCTACGTTGAGAGAGAAGGAAAGTTTAGGCTACGCGAAAGAGGAGGAGTGCACGAAGAAGGGGGAGGGAAGCGGCTCTGATTGCGTCGAAGGAGTCCTGCGCTCACGGCGACAACGGCGACTGGTGCTGGAGCGGCGAGGAGGACGAAGGGGAAATTCCGCTATCCGCAGGTGCCGCGCCGTCTCGCGGTCGGTCGTCCACGGAGGCGGAGTTTTCCCACGACTCGAAGAAGACCCGGAGCCCCAGCGAGAGAAGAAGTGCGCGTTTGCTAGGAAAAACTTAGGAGGAGGATGAAAAAAATAAAGGGGGGGGGGGTGCGCGTGCGTGCCGAGCTACTCGCTCGCCCGTGCGTGCTCGTTCGCGCGAAACAGAGGAGCCCCCTTCGCATCGCCAGATGTCCCGCGCGAAAGAAGAGGCGATGCCAGCGGCAACGAAGAAGAGGAGGAAGAGAAGGGAGGGTGGTTGCGACGTTTATGCGTGCATCATCTTTGCTTGCCTCGCTCGCTTGTAAAAGGAGAGGAGACGAATCGGAGATTGGAGAGAGCTTCTTTCCTTTCGTCATTCTCTTTGTTTTGTTCTTGTTTTCCGATGATGAGCCGTATCGCGATGTTTTCCTACGCGTTTCGTTGTCACCGATGTGAAGAAGAGAAAGAAAGAGAGCTGGCTCGATCGTTCGTGTGAGCTGCTCGGTTCGTGAGTCTTTCAGTACGAGTTGTTTTTCCGTTTTCTTTTCTTGCGTTTGTTTCTTTGGCTCTTTTTCTTTCTTTTTTTTTTGCGATGCCAGGAAGGTTTCGGGGCAGGTTGATCGGCAGTGCACCATCACGGCGGGTTTTATTAGGGAGTTTTAGTGCCGCGGCCCCAAAGCGGCTTGGGTACGTAAGCCCTTGCGTTCCTTTGTATTCTCCGTGGATGCGGCTGGGAGTACAAAGGAACGCAAGAGCGTGCGCATGCAGGCGGCTTGGGGTCCCCGGCACTAAAACTCTCTATTTTCAGGTAAGCAGGACAGAACGTAGGTAAAGGAAATTGCAGAAATAAACATGTAATTAACTGCACTTATGTCTAATGAGAAGGTGTAATGCACAAGAAAATGAACAGGTGCGTCGTACTTGTCGAAGAAATAAAAATGCTTCCATACGTGTCTTCTCTCGACCAACTTCCTTGTTACACCCACTACGGAGTACGTTTACTCCGACCACGGGCCGTAAGGGGAGTTCACCATACCTGGCTTTGGTGCCCTTCCACACTTAGAAAAAGACAGAATGAAGAAAAATAATGAAAAGCAGGTAATTTACGGGTAGTTTCCTTTCGTATAAAGGCGAATGTGAGTGTTAGTATCTTAGTAATAGTTAGTGGCGTTAATAGCGAACGAATGTCCATAGTATCTCCGCGTTTACAGCTGTTATCCGTTGATTACTTGTACGGCGCACGTGCAAGAAAAAATTCTTTACTACTACTGTTACTACTACCACCACTACTACTACGACTGCTACTACTACCAGTACTAATACTGTTAGTGCTACTACCACCGACGAGAGAGATGAGATAACCCAGCCCGCCAGAAAATTTATTATTTTGCTTTATTAAATTATTTCTGAGTTTTTCTTCACATTGGTTCAGGTATGTTCACTTCCTGCAAGCACGGGTGTGTAGCTCAGTGGTCAAGACACTCGCGTTTTCCAGCCCGAGAAAAATCTTATGTTAGTTTATTAATCTATTTCTGGATTTCCCGGGGAAAAAATCCCTCCGCGTGTTCACTGTCTCAATCCAGCTGTAGTTAATAAAGTGCGTGAATAAGACTAGTAAACAAAGTTGCCATGGCCTGCCTGGCTTGGCGCCGCTTTGGAAATCTAAGACTATGATTTCTTTATTTCCAGAGATCTAGAGCGGCGACAACACGAAAGTCGTTCGTCTATTTATCTCATTTGCGCCCCTGTCTCCGGACACAGGTTGGGAAAGTTGTTGGCCGTCGAGGCGGCTGGCTTTGTCGTCAATCCCACCAAGGAGACACGTTCTCCGTGGCGCCTTGGTGCCGCTGTACGTTGTGGTGGTGGTAGTGGTTTGAAGAGGAAAAGCTATGCTGCAACGGCGCAGCGCCTGACTGTCTCATACTGCAACAGACTCGAAATTGAAAACGTCTCCGTGCTGTGCAGTGCGCGGTGGGCAGTGTTTTTCCCTCGCCATACGTGCCTTTTTCTCCTTTCGTGGGTTGGGAAAGAGGCGGCGTTGGGGGCGGAGGTTAATAAACTGTCCTGGTGTTTTTCCTACGTGGGAAGGCCAGGACATAAAATAGCGCCGATGCGCTCCCGACTAGTAAACAAAGTTCCCAGAAGGCGTTTTCATCTAGCAACACGCTCTGTAATAATTTCCTGTTAATACGCTCCTCTCCTGCTTCCCCGGGACTCTGGCTGGCTCCGGTCTTACGGGCAGACCCCCCGACTACATCACTACTTAGCCGATTCTCTCGTCACGAAAATAAAATGCCGCCTCGAACGCAGCGAGGTGGCAGACTTGCCGAGGAAAAGATTGCGATGATGCCTGGAGCGCTCCATAAAAAACGCCTTCAATTCTCCTTTGAGGCCGTCCCCCCATATCACCACGCTAATGCGAGCCGAGTTCAAGGCGAACGGCGGCGAGGTCAGCGCAACGGCCGGGCCGGGAGAGACGTTTATGACTGCACGACGGCGTTACGGTGGAAGTGCTCAGCAGGTGCGTCTTCATGATGCCAGCTCGGCGATCGGTCCATTAAGGCCAGAGCGCGAGGTTGAGAGATGAGCTGCAGAAAGAAAGAAGGGCGCACGCGATCAGAAGCGATGACAGAAGCCGGAGAAAGAGCGCCGTAACAGGAAATGAAGATTAAGCCGACCAATGGACTCTGCAGGGGTCATTGGAAAAGAAGGGGGGGGGGGGAATCGCCGTGGTGACAAAGAAAGAAAGGCAGGGGCGCAAAAAAAAAAAGGCGGGGGGGGGGGGGAAGCCCCTTCCCCCTCTTCCCCCTAATCATCAGAGGGTGGCGTCAAGTCTACCCCATACTCAGTCGTAACTGTCTCGTCATTGCCTTATGTGTAGGGCCATGCGGGTTTTTGACGATAACGGCGGCCGAGCACCAGTGATGTCGCATGCCAAGAACAGTTTACTTCCCACCTTGACCGCCGAAAGCTGGGCATCAAAGGGAGATCGCCGTGAGAAGCACGTCATGGCTTCATTTTCATTTTTGCATCCATTGCGAAGATTTTCTTTGGGGCTGAACCAAGGGGTGGGGGAGAGGGCGCTGCGGTAAGACCTCGCCCTCCCCTCCCACCCCCTCCCTTGATGAAGAATCCTGCGCACCCCTACGGCCGCAGGTCTAAGCACTCTGCGACATGGCACGGAGTGCGTTTTCTGTGGCTTCGCGTCTTTGGTCGGTGAGTAACAGTACTGGGCATGCCTGATGATTCCCTTCCTTCAGTTATAAGTATTTCGCACTTTAGAGGCCCGCTGGCACTATGCATACAATCAGGAGTAAGTGACGTCCATCAATCAATGTCGCTATGCTGCGCATTCTCTCAGCGTATGTAATACTCAAATTGTCCTTTACAGCATTAAAAAAAAATATTGACATTAAAAACGCGACAGGTCCAAAGTCCTGCTGTGGTGGACATAATGTTTAGGCTGACGATGATGATGATGACGACGACGAATTACCTTTATTTCTGCATGGCGAGTAATTGCTGCTTAAAAACGAATACTGCGCTTCCAGCTCCCATATTGCTCATAGCTTCATATAAGGACTGCGAACAATGCAGTCTCAAAGGCGCAAAGAAATGGTGCACATAGCAGAAAATGCAGACTTCTTTGTCCTCGTGTCTTCTGAGCGATGTTTTAACAGTCACTACGCAATTTTACCAAACCGCACGACCCACTGCTTAGGGGTTACTTTGGTTACGACCAGTACGACGGAAGGACAATGCACCACCTCGAACATGGCACATATCATCGCCGGTACGTCGTCGCTAGGCGATCACGCGCGCAAGCGGCACGACTCCGCTCCAGAAAGAGCTAGCCCCCCCCTCCATCATTTCTCCTTTCCTTTGCCGCGACCAAGAAAGCCTGAGCAGTGGCACGCGCTGCGCTTGCGCCCGCCAAAGGCCGCCCGCTTTGTGTGAAAAGAGGAGGCCGACGCTAAGCGGCCCCTCACTTACCCTCCCGCCGGGATAACCGCATATAAGCGACCGCTCGGCTTTTCAATCCCTCTCTTTTTTTTTCCTCTTGCCTTCTCCGCCATCTCTTCCCTGAGAAGGCGAAGCCGCTCATTATCCGGAACCGTACGTCATGCCGCCGGGCACGCGCGGCTTCTTTATTTTTTTCCAAACGCAGCGCGACCTCCTTCTATTTTGGCTCCTATTTGGGCGAGAGCACGATGTAAGCAGGCGAGGGATGCAGCCCTTCGATGTACATTGTTGAGCATTCTTCCATTTCTCAAATGTTTCTTCTCCGTTTTCCTTTCCTGTTCTTTCTTGTGGTGTCATTACCACCTTCGCGTTCTTTGTAGCTCTAACCAGCTCAAGAATGAGCGGAAGGGAAGGGAATACAATATGGGCACCGAAGCAATTCTTAAGATATGTAAATGCGCGTACATTACTCGGAGTTGAAGTGTGTCACAAAGTTATGTCGCTGAGTCACTAAGTTATGTTGCGGCGACCTGGCCCAATGCCTCGCTACAGCTCGCCGTGCCCGATCCGCAGCCGCTCGCTCTGCAGCAAAGCAGGGGCACTGAAGATGTAATATCAATTCAGCTAAACCTCGCAACGGGGAGTAAGATTCTTGAAAGGAAAAAATTGCCATTCACCCGTTCGTATAACAAAGCAGAAAAACGAATTCATATTGATTTGAAGATTTCTCAGAAAGAAAGATTCACATGTGATGCAAGATTTGCAGGAAAAGAAGCATACACATAAGGCTACGGGGAATGAAGCTATCGGATAACACCCCTAAAACATCCCTAACGTGTGCCACACGTTGGCCACACGCGTAAGTACATAGGCGGGCGCAAGGGGGGGGGGAGGTCAGGAGGGCGCCCCCCCTAGTCACTTAAGAAGGGGGGGGGGCAAAGTCTGCCCCATACATTCACTTAATAGGGAGGGGGGCGCGGACATGACCCCCCCCCTCCTGAAGGGGGACCCTGCGCACGCCTATGCGCACGTACACAGTGGCGATGCACCTACAGCGAAATGCGGCCGGTGGGGGTGAAATGCAAAAAACACCCATGCCCGTAGATTTCGTTGCACGTTAAGTAACCCCATGTGATCGGGAGTAACCCGGTATACGCCACTGCGGCCTGCCTCAGTGTGCCATCGTGGTCCTGGTACGTAAAACACCGGAATTTAATTAATAATTAACCTCGACACCTCGTGCTCGGTACAACGGAACGCCATAACCCATAACAAGGGATCCGTGGGGTTTGGGATCACGGAAACAACTCTCTGAAAGCTCATCTAACTGTTTTGATGATGTCGCCATGTCGCATGTACCGGTAGGATTGCATAACACTTCCTTTCAGTCGGCGATTCGCGCGCGTTAAGTAAAATAAAATTTAAAAAAATTTTACACAATGGTTCCGGTATTGCATCATATCATATGTCGGTCTTTTTTTTCTTTGTCGTTACGCACTTTTGTCATTCCTTCTTGCACACCTTACACACACACACACACACACACACACACACACACACACACACACACACACACACACACACACACACACACACACACACACACACACACACACACAAAATGGGCTCGGCTCTGTGCAACCACGCCTGCGACCAGGACGCGCGCGCGGCACGTCTCCGAGCGGAAGCGACGGAGAGCTACGTCAACAGCAGCCACTCCGGAGCTGAGAAATAAAAAAACAAACAAATAAAGAACAGAATTACTCCTAAGCAAAGGACGGCGAACAAAACGAAAAACACCAGAAAAGGAGAAGCCTGCTGTGGAAAAAAAGCGAAGGGCGCAATAAACGACATAAGGCGAAAGAGCAAAGAGATCGCGCGGCCGTGCGAGCGGAGCTGGCACAGGGTGGGGTGAAAAAAAGAAAGGAGGAGAGGGGGGGATTCGGCTAGCAGTAGATCGTTCGAGATGGAAGCGGAGGGGGAGGGAAGGCTTCTAGCGCGAGAAAAGACGGCGTACGTACGTACGCCGCCGCCACCTGCAAAAGATGCGTTTCAAGAAGTCGGAGCGTTCCCACGGTCGGTTCGACCAATCAGCGCCGAGCGGTCGTGCGACAGCCATTTCGGACCCTCTTCTCCTCCTTCTCTCTTATTTCTTCAACAGAAGAGTCCCGCCGCGAGAGGACCCCTGCTGCGTTCTCCTCAGAAGTCGGAGAGGGCGTGGGGGTTCCGCCGAAGGGGGGACCGACCGACCGAGAAGGCCGATGCTGTTTTTGTTTTTTTGTTGTTGCGCGGTTTTCTTTATACCTCTCTCGCTCTTTCTGTGTTTCCTTCTAACCTTTTTTCGTGCGTACTTGGGTGCGTGCTTGCGCGTATTTACCATCGACGTAGTCTTTCTGCGCAGCTCTTTTGCTTCTTTTGAGTTTTGTTGGGCGCTGATATTTCGTCGGTTGTGGGCCCTCCCGAGAACGGCTTCCTGTAAGAACGAAGGGCTTCGTTCGGCAACTGTCCGGCCGTTTCTTCTGTTCTCCTTTTATTTTCTTTTTCTCAATTCTCGAGATACGAGTGGGTAATATCTTGGTGTGGTTCTTTCTTTTATGTTTTTGTTGTTTTACGATGCGATCACCGGTCGTCGTCATCTACATCGCCTCCTCTCCTCTATTGCTGCTGGCGTTGCCCTCATTGATGTGAGTTGTTGTTGTTGTTGTTTATGCGATCACGGCCGCTAGTTCGAAAGGAAGAGGAGGAGAAGGAGAAGAAGGAATAGTTAGTTGCCCACGGCGCGATTGACCGAAGAAGGGACGCTGTAAAAGCCGTAAAGTTTGACACCGTAAACTCAAGTCAAACTCATAAGGAAGGTCACTGTGGACTATCGTATCGTTTGCTATCAGTTTATTTATTGTTTTTTCTTTATATATTGATGCTAGAGGGAAGAGTCGTGTACTGATCCAAGATGTAGAACGGAGGACGGCTTACCGGGGCATTGCCTTTTTTCGGGCTGCACCTCCATCACGCGTTGCACGTGAGCCCAGAAGATGGAAACCCTTGTTGCGCACGTAGAAGAAACCCTGGCCCAGGAATTTTTTTTTGTGTGTTTTTTTGTAACTGAGATCCATGCGTTGGTGAGGTCGCAAGTAAAAATCTACAGCTGCTCATGACATGGATAAGATAGCCCAGTTTGAAGCTCTTGTGCCACTGATAATATCTGACAACGTATCGACAAACACGTGAGACACAATAGTGTTGTTATGAAGACACACTACCTGATAATAAACTGAACTTGTCGCTGGGCGAATTGGTACATCTCGATAACGCGTCAAGGGCGTGACCAGATTCTCCGAGGGAAAAAAAAAGAGGAAACTACAGCTGAAAAAGGAGGCAACCAGACGAAGCGCCAGTATGGCTTTTCCCTTTTTGTTTAGTTTCTTTTTTTTTTTTCATCCATGCATGTGATCGCATCATTTTGCCTGGTGATAATAAACTTTGCTCCTTGTGCCGTTTTATCAGCTTTCCCAGGCGCATATCACACCTTGCGTTAAAACGAGGCAATGCGAAACTATGCGATCAGTGCAATAATACCTGATCCACAGTTGCGGATAATGATCTGTCCCTTCATTCTTACTTGTCTATATACCAACACACATAGAAGTAAAGAAAATTGAATAGTACATGGTTCCAAACGGAGAACTCGCGCGCAATGGCAACAAGCACTCCACAGCAACTGCGAACAGCAGGATGTCTTGTAATGTTTAGTGATGGGCACGGTTATGCTGTGTGATGACAATGCAGGTTTTTGACCATAATGGCTGTCGAGGAGCCCTGATGTTGCATTTCAAGAACCGTTAATTCCCTCCCCACCCCAGGAAAGCCGGGTACCAAATGCAGGCCGTTGTAAGAAGCACGTCATCGCTTAATTTCCATTTACATCCATGTCTTCTGATATGCACCAAGGTGGGGGGGGGGGGGGGGGACGTTGCAATGAAGCTTGCAAGAGCGCTCTGACTGTGTTCAATCTAGAACGAGTACAATCAAGTGTACAAGTCATGTTCCTCCTTCCTTATTACGTAATGGCCCGATTATTTTAGTAGTAATGCTTAGGTGCTATTTTACATAAATTTTTCAGTTCCTCCGGAGCGCTCGAAAATGACCTCTCGAACATACCCGTAAGATTATATAACAGGAACGATGACAGGAACCGCGATTTGTTTGCTTTCTGAGTGCGGTAATTCGTCGCTCCTTTCCTCCCCGGGTGATTCACCGCATTCATGTGTGTACACACTCGTCTGGCGACGCGCTCGCGTGCGCGACCAGTTTTAAAAACTGGCAAGCGGATGTCGGTAGAAGTAAGCGACCGCGGGCATGGCAGACGCGGCCCGCAACTCGACGTGCATGCTTTCAGAGCCGGAACTTTGGACCTAATGGATGCGCCCGGAACGGAAGCCACGCGCCAGCGACTCTCAGAGGTCCGGTTCCGAGAGAAAGAGGATCAAAGCGGCACCCTGCGCGACGCACGCCCGAGAAGTGCTTGCCGAAATTTCACTCCACCAACTGGCTCGCCAGGCTCAGCTGCCAAAATTAACAACGAATTCTGGGGTTTTACGCGCCAAAGCCACGATATGATTACGAGGCACGCCGTTGTGGGGAATTCCCGATTACTGAAATACGAATAGGCGCGTATAAACACCATAGAAGTACTAAACACAGAACAAGAAAGGCGTCACTCCGCAACTCATTTGCGAGTTACGCCCTTTTCTGTTCTATCTTGAGTCCCATGGTAGAACGAAAGAAGGGGAATTTTTCCGAGGGGCTCATTTCTTTGTTAAATGCAACCAAATGAATCCAACAGGCAGTTATGTCAGGGAGGGCATAGGGGATATTAATTGTTGTCCTTCTGTAGTGTAGTAACAATGACGTAAATTGAAATTAAATAAAGTGGTTGAAAAATAACCCTTTCCGTAGGTGGCATCCTAACCCACAACCTTAATTCGAAGGTTGTGGGTTCGAACGACACAACTGAGTATACGGGTGTTCTTACATTTCAAACCTATCGAAATGCATGGAGATGAGGTTCTTGAAATGCGGTCGCCGTGTTTGGGAGTGTGCGGTGAATTAAAAACTTCGTTGCAATTGTGCAGCCCAGGAGCTACAGCAACGGCACTCGGACTTGATTCTGCCAAATGATGGCGTTAAATGGGCACACTATAGACTCACGTAGTGATTAAGTCGCGTTTATTCACGTGACGCTCAGTTCGCACGCTCAGTCGATTTGGTCCGTAATGTAAGTTCCGGTTAATTAATTAACTAGATCCAGTACGATATACCGCCGCCATTTTCCTCGACAGCTTTACTTGTTTCTGTTTTATAGCTTCTTGAAATAAAAACACGCTGACTGAAATCACTGGCACATAACCAGAAATACGAGATCTTAACGATCGCTCCTTAACGTTCACTCATCTCTGATGATGTACAACTCCACCCGATGTCTGCACGCGATGCAGATGATTTGGCCAGAGCGTTACCATGGCCAACAAAGTCTCTTTAAGAGCGACTGCAGCTGATATAACCCATTTGGCACTGAAACCGTTTCAGCCGTCCACACGGGAACAAGTACCCCGCAGATGGGGCACCTTGGCTGTGTCCTCTGCTCCCATGAGTCAGCGGGCGCGCAAGATCAGCTCCTCTTTTATCTTCCCCTTCCGTTTTACCGTTGCTCCCGGCAGCTGGCGGTCAGTACGCGAACGCGTGCGCCTATCGCTTTCCAATACCACCCTTACACTGACTGTGATGCCATCGTGGTGATGAGTAAAGGGGGGGACGGAGGGTTAAGAAACCGAGCGCGCAAGAAGGAAAACAGCCAAATGATCCGAGCACGCCTTCTGTTTCTTCTTCCACTCCCTCCCTCTCTCAGAAGGAAACAAAACACGCACACGCATATACCGGTCGCGTACATACAAACACGCGCAGAAGGAAAGCGAGAAAAGAAACAGAGCGACCGGAGAAGAAAGTGATTGGGGCAAAGTCTTCCCTCCTCATCGCCACACGTCACGAGAAGAGAGCGGCGCATGAAGAACGAAATAAGAACGGCAAAAGCATCGAGACATGACGAAGGAGGAGGCAGCCACGCAGTGGGGGGGGGGGGGGGGGGGGGGGGGCAAGTCAGTCTAGCGGCGGCACGCGCGCGAGCGCATAGCAGCAGACAAGGTTCGGCTGGCTGGGTTGCACCGCGGTGAGAGTGAGAGGTGGTTAGAATGTGCCGAAACCTTGCGCGGCTGGCAGCCGCGGCAGGCCGCAGCAGCAGCAGCAATAACCCTCGCAGCAGCAAACAGCAGCAATAAGCAAAGCCAGCGCCGCCTGCCACGGCGTTCTCTATCGTTCTTACGGCTCTCCCCTGCTGCTTCCTCCTCCTCCTCAGCAGGCGCGCGCGCGCGCGCCAGGAGAAACGCCTGAGTGTGGGAACGCAGCGTCTAGCCGATTCTCACACGGCGGCCGGGGTCCTCTCAAGGGCGAGGAGGAGGCCGCCGTAGCAGCGAGCGACGGTGCACGCATCGTTGACCTCAAGTATAAATGCGTAGTGCGGTGGAATGGAAATCGGCTCTGCTGGCCTCCCTCCCTCCCTTTTCTGGAGACTCCGAAGCAAAAGAAAAGTACGAGAAGCCCTGGGAAGAAGAGGCTGTGCGCAGGACCGACGGGGCTGATATCTGGAGGAGGAAGAAGTAGAGAACCGGGCAGCAAGCAGAGGGGGAAAGGAGGGGTGTGCGCGTCGGCGCGCGTTGTGCGCGCGCGCGCGCGCGAGCCCACGTCTCGTCGCGCTCTTCTTTTTCGGCGGCGGCGGCGCCCCTTCTTCTCCTCCTCGGCACCGAAAGGCGGAACTCCTGGCAGCAGCCAACGCTGCCGAGCGTGGCGGCGCGCGGCTGTGTCGGGTCGCGCCAGGCTTGGCCTGCGTGCGTGCGTGGCCGGCTGGCGCGACGCGCGCGAGACTCCGTTCCCACGCTCGATGCCAGGCCACCGCTGCCTAGTCACCACCCCTCACCCTCCTCCTCCTTTCAATGCCCCCCCTCGTCGGCGGCCGCTGCCTGTTGCTGAGAAAAGGGGGTACGCGAGTAATAGGAGTCGGGTCCTCCGGGAGGGACAGACACGCTCTCCTCTGCGTGGTCCGCGTCGGTGGTGGAGAGAGGAGCCTACCTGCCAGCCTGCGCGCCGCGACATCGCGCGCCGGGCATTCCGTTACCGTCGGCGCTGGCTCGGTGCTCGCGGCTTGCGCCCCCCTCCACACCCCCCTACCACCCCTCCTGCTGCGCAGAAATAACACCCTCGCCCGTGCAGCCGACGGCGCTGCTGCTGCCGGAGTGGAGTTTTGTCGTGGCCACCGACTGCTGCTGTTCGGTCGCGCAGCGAGCAGTGTTGTGGTGGTGCGCTCGCTCAACGAGCTGGATCTGACGAGCGGTGTCAGAATGGTGGCTTCGCCGCCGCCGCTACTACCGGCTGTGTCGCAACAGCAGCAGCATCATCAGCCGCCGCAGCAGCGGTACGGACTCCCGCCGGCGCCGCCGTCGCCCTTGCTACCGCCGCCGCCTCCGGCGTCGAGCATGGCCAACGCCAGCGTCGCCAACGGGCCTCCTCCGGCGTCGGCCGAGCGTCCCACACCGTCCAGGGCTAGCGAGATTCGACGGGTGAGTAAAACACCCCGCCGTCCGTACGATTTGCTTCCTTTTGGCGCCGGCGGGTGTGATGATTGCTCCGGCGCGTGCGAGGAGCGCGTGCTAGCGGCGCCGCCGCCCCGCCCCCTCAGTCGCCGTGACGCGCCGGCGGTCAGCTGATGATGGACATCGATCGATCGCCGTCTGACGTTCAACTGGCGCGCGCTATCAACTCGCTCTCGCGTTGTTTTTCCTTTTTCTTTTCCCCGCTGGACATTTGTTCCTCTTTGGGTTTCAATCTGGGCTTCCTTCACAGGCCGCGCACGCGCGTGTGTAGGTCACGCTGCTACTTGTGCGTTGGGTCGAGCCGAAAGCATTGAAGAAGGCGCGGGGTTCGCTGAGCACTATTGCTGGGAGTGATAGCTTTGAACATGTTACAGTGACTCTACAACCAGTTCGGCAACTAGGGAAGCTAACATGTTACTATGACTCTATGACTATTATAGCTATACGCAACTGATCGAACTTTGCGATGCGGTATTTTGCACCGCCCCGTCCCGCTGCAACTGCGAATTCGTCGTGGAGTGACCGTAGTGTACGTGGTCATCGTTTCCGCCTTATCGACGTTATTTGACTTCTTGTGTCGGATCATTTTTTACGACTCCCTTGATGTGGCGCATGACGTTAGCGACAAGATTTGGTTTTTTTTTTTCTTTGAGAAGCGTTTTTTGCACGTTTTCCCATTAACGAAATAGAAAATCGTGTATGACTGTTTTGCTTCTGCTTCTCATGAGACAAACCACAAAACTTGTCCTGCAAATTGCAATATATAATATATTTCGTAATAGAGAGTGGACGAGTAGGGAATAAAATCTTTTGACAGACTGTCCGTAAACATTACGTGCCATTTTATTACCGCTTCAGTCATGTTCCTGAAACCAAAAGATTCCTTTGTCAAATCGATATTTCGGGCTCATTCATTCAAATGCACTGAAAATAAGGAGCGTCATACCAGAGTGCAGTGAACATTGGTCGCAAGCACAAAATATGCATTGTGCATGCATGTAACGATCAGTTTTGCGGGTTCCGTCGATGTTATCCTGGAAAGATGCACATAACTTTATGTTTATATTCAAAAGTTGGGCCGCCCGCAGCTCGCAGCCGAATGGCATGTAGCGCCATCTACCGCCCGCGGCAGGACCAACCGTCGGCGGGATGTTTGAAAGTCATAAACGCGAATTTGCAATCGTATTTTGTAATGACACGGTTCTTTTTACATTACAGTCCAATTCGGACATATCGAATTTGAAGGGGATCACAAAAGAGTTCTATATATGCAATTCGATGTATACAAATTTTATTCGTGGGAAATATATTCAAGGGAATTTGGCAACTCTTCGATATACACAACATCTCGTTGTATGTGGACTCGATATATGCGGATTCAACTGTGTTGTCGCCCAGGGGCGTAGCCAGAAAAATTTTCTCGGGGGGGGGGGGGGATTCAACCATACTTGATGTATGTTCGTGCGTGTGTTTGTATGTGTGCGTGTGTATATATATATATATATATATATATATATATATATATACGCAATCAAAACTGAAAAATTTCGGAGGGTTTCAACCCCCCCCCCACCCTTGGCTACGCCCCTGTTGTCGCCGTTAATGATTGGCTCCGACGTCGCACACTTGCCGTTAACGCGATCGCGAAATCCTGACGAAGAGGATGTCGCTCTTCAACTTGTCGGCTTGGTACGTTTAAAATTCAGCTTTTCTTCCTGATCTTACAACCGATAGCCTATCTTAGCGTGTCGAACGTTCGAAAGCAATCCTAGGTGTCATACTGAAGGTTCGCTCGAAATCTAATCGTCTCATGGCGAAGGTGCGTCACATCATCGCTGCCTTTGATTCACCTTGGTGCTTCAAGATCTTCGAACTTGAAAAGTCGTTAGTAATGATGGGTACAAGCAGCGCTGTCATCGTGAAGCAAGCAATGACGAGCACAATGATATGTCTTTTGCGCCGTGTGGTTCTTTTTCAACGTTCACCAACCAACCTGGTTCAGCATATAGTCATTCGTCATATATCTTATTCTTTCTTATTAACCTGCATTGAGTGTGAAAGCAGAGCTGCTGCATCTTTGCGATGCTAGGCGCGAGCCAGTTCAAACCAGTTTGAGTTCAAAAAGGAAAAAAAAAAAATAGAAACAGAACGTGTTGTTTCCCCGCACATGAAAGAGACCTTAGCGCGACCTTCGAGAGCGTGGCATATAATAGGCCTCGTTTTGACAAAAGAGGCGCGGGCTCATAGCTTGCATCGCGCGACACAGTACGAACATGTGGCGATCACGTGAACGCAGCCCCGGCGATCAGCAGTTGTGCGAGAGCCCGCATCCAGTTGTTCTTTTTAAAAATTTTGTATTGTAGGCCTTAAAGAATAGACGACGCACGAAAGCAACAATCTCATATATCAAATCGAGCTGCAGTGAAGGTGTCATTAGGAGAAAAAAAAAAAAGAAGAGAAGCTCTCGCTTTGCGACACTGCCGGCACGCTTGTGAGCCATCGCGTATCCTTAGCCATTGAGAGAACGGGGATTCTGGGAATCGCTGTGGAATGCGCTCCAAGAAATGTGTCATTCAAACAAAGGCGAGCAAGGTGCTTCAAAATTACGCTAAGTTGTATTTGTAGAATATGCTTCCGCCGTGACATAGCGGCAATCATTGTTATCGTCGGAGGAATTGCACTGGCGAGTAAAGAAAAAGTCGAAAGGTGTAAGCGGCGGTTGCTGTTCTCGGCTCCGGTCCTGGTAGAATATGAACCCTCTCGCTCCGCAGGTGTACGCCTGGCTTGCTACTCCAGCTGTCGGGTGATACATACAAGATACACGCAAATGAGGCGCACAGTGACACACGCACTTACTCATATTCCAGTATGTGCGCCGTCTATAAGCCATCTATACAAACACACAAAAGGAGTCGCTCATATCGCTTCGTTAATGCTTATATATGAACACCAGCAGCGCTTTCGTATTGCGTAGCGCACAGGTGGCATTTTCCAAGGCCCTGGTGTCGCTGCAACGGTGAGAACACGAAATTCGGGAGCCCTTCCTCTAACTGTTTCCTTCTTCCGTACCGGGAATCAGACCTTCATCTACGTGTTTAGCAGCGCAACATTGAAGTTGCTATACAGGCAACAACGACGGGCATGGTGCGTTGATATCCAGCCAACGTGAATTCACAAGTGACCTCGATAAGAGATCAGATTGCCATATCAGAAACGGCTGACCGCCGTCAAGCCCACGATCGAGAGAGCATCAATTATTGGAAAACGGCGCGTTCAAATGCGCATGCGACCGGCGAGGCACCTTCGAGAACCGCGTTTCGGTCCGCTCGCCGGCGCCGAAAATTTTCGCGTACGACGCGGCCACCGAAATCTGGGATTTATAAAAGCTTCGCTTAAAAACAACTATAGTATCGCGCGCCGCAAACCAAGGAAATCGAAATCGGCGGGAGATGTGGATCAACGAACAACGAATACACGCTCTAAGCTTTGTGTCGAGTTCGTTACGCGCGCGTGCCTCTTTTGTTCATCTTGCGCAGCCTCTTCTTTTTTTTTTTTTTTTTTTTTGCAGTGGGTTTACACGTGCGTGAGGATAACCATGCGCGTATACGTTAGAGATATTGCGTATAGAGCCAATTTCGTACGAAGTAGTGAGTGCACGGTTTTCGCGACTAATCGGTTGGTTTATATATATCCACGCATGGCTGCGCGGCCCTGCGTAATAGTTAAAGAAAGCGCGAAAAAGACAACATCGCATAGGAACGACGTGGACAGGACGACGCGCTGTTGTGCTGTGCTGTTTTTTTTTTTTTTTCGCGCTCTCTTTAACCATGAACATACACCAACTCGCCCAAGTGTCCCTGTTAGTTCTGCGTAATCCGTGCGCGCTGGTTATATGCCACGTATATGTCTATTTTTTTCCTTAGAAAGAGTAATTAGCGACCTCGTTCACGTTGCGGACCGTTTCCCTTGGTGTGGTTATGACGACGCGTTCTTGCAAAACAGACCCGCGAAGGACTGTCTGTGATTTCGTTCGTCCTCCTTGGTAGTGTTGTTCACGCTCTATCTAGAGAGGGAGGCCTACTAACCAGTTCGGCGTCTTACCTTTCTATTGAATGAACGAAATAGAAACCAGCGTTTCGTAGTACTTCATAACATCCGCATATGCTGTCACATATGTAAAAAAAAAACATGAAAAAACGCACCCAGTTTTACGCCGTGAAAACCGTCTGGAAAGAAATCTGTAAGCGCTCGAGTAGGATATACTAAGACAGTCACACACACATATATATATATATATATATATATATATTATCGGTTTAACGTCACAAAACCGCGATATGATTATGAGGGACGCGCAGTCTCATTTCGAGCATTAGCATCATCGTTTATCATCATAATCATTTGGCATCATCATTTTATTTTATTTGTTTCTGTACTCATCCCCCTTCCCTTCTGGTCACGTGACCTTCGTGACTAGTAACTACTACTACTACTACTACTACTACTACTACTACTACTACTACTACTACTACTACTACTACTACTACTACCACCTCGATGACGACGGCACAGTACAGGCTAAGACAGCTTCTCTGCGAGACAAAACAGCGTTATATTTCGTGCTCGTGAACACGTGAACTGGAGTGAGCCGCAGGTGTCCGTTGCCCGAGAGTATACGCAAGTCACGCGCATAGTATACGCAAGCGAAGCTGGACAATGTCACTCGTTGTGGAAAGCACAGAACGCAGTTGTCCTAGGCTTTTAAGGATAGCCTTGACATTTAAGGATAGGAAAGGACAGGTGGAGAATGGTTGAAAGTGAACACCATACGATAACATGGGAGGATACCGCACCAAAAAAACCCTGAATGCCCGATATCTGCGTTGTTCACTCCAGAACGCCCACATTCTTCATCACTCCGCAATCCTTAAACGGCGGCGTCATTGAAAACTATCACAGATGGCAGTATCACTCCTAAAAAGTAACTACATTACATTACTAATTATTTTACCTACAATAATTTTAAATTTCACATATTAGATCACAAGTTACAGCTGGTCGAAAGTAATGCCATTAGATTGCTATTACTTTTGAAAAGTAATCAAATTACTTTGAAATTACATTAACAACTGTTCAACATACATGTACAACTCATGTACACTTCATTTATAGCACATGTACAATGAAATATCAGAGATCTTTGTTGAACTTCCCACGCTTGAGGTCTGAAGACTCAAGATGATTGTGCCATCCTGTTGATTATGCGTTACGCTTCGACTTCCGCCCATGCAGATGCGAGGAAATTTACGAAGAAAGAATGTTGCAACACAATTTCGTTTTTAAGCATGTGTACGAGTGCGGTCGCACGGAGGTGTGAACGTTGGAAAGCGCCTCAGAACTTAGCCCGAAAGAGAAGGGACGCCAGCTGAGTGCTTATATGAGGTTTACAGCGTTTGATAATGCTTCAGCGTGAGACGGCGTGGCAGGTCAGCGCGACGCGCGTAGGAAAGCTGGTTGAACGCTTCAGCATTGTTTTGTTATTAGCATACAACGTCGCCACGTGCGCACGAAAGCCAACGCCTGACATTCCGATCCCATCTCCTCGCGCCGCGTGTTTGCGCGCGTGAAAGTAGAGACGTCGCCACTGCGCAAGCGCAGTTCATTGCACGGTGACGGGACGACAGAGGACGCGCAGCGCGTTTCGTTGCGCTCCTCGCCGCCGTTTGTACATTAACCACGTGGCGAATGTACACACGTGCGCGTTTCGTTGTTGCACTTGGATACAGTGACGTATCGAGTTGCCGTGAATCACGCGTGATCTGCAGTTATCTGTTGATGAGTCACTCTTCAAGCAGCAGTGTCCGAAGGACATACTATGCGCACCGACTGCGACGTGAAACGAAATCGAACGATAATTCATTAGGTTGAAAAGTATTTGGAGGGGGGGAGGGGGGGGGACTGACGATTTAGAGTACGTGGTAGCTCACTCGAGGTTCCTGGTAACGATCTCAGCGCCACTGTGGGATCTCTGCTGCACGCGTACATGGCGTTAAACATGGCGTTAAATTACCCAGCACCTGCACCACTTATGAGGAACCGCTTTATTCGAGTCGAGCTGTTTACACACTGATGATGATCTTTGCAGATGATGAAGTTTTAAGAATGATGATATGTCGAGATGACAAGGAAGAGTCATTGACATACGACGTACTCTGCTATGGGAGATCTATAAACACTGTAATGACTGTAAGCCGTCCCTGCAAGGAATAGCACTTATGCGGCCACCATACAGACACATGTTCGTGTCTCTAGTTTTTTGTCAAAAACTAGAACTTTCTGGCAAATTTCGGCAAAGATGCCGACTTCACTGCTGAGCCAGGCTTAACATTTTAACAAGGAATGATGAACTTTTAATTCATAGCATGCGTGGCATTTACATTAGGAGTGCAGGCACGTAGGCAAGGGGGGGGGCGGGGGGCCCGCCCCCCCCCCCTCCGAAATTCGTCCGGCCTTCTATATTCCCAGGCACTTTTGTTTTATTTGGCCATGGAAATACTTTCTTTCGAACAATTAGCCTTGGCCCCCCCCCCCCCCCCCCCCCCGAAAAAAATCCTGGCTACGTGCCTGTAGGAGTGAAAAAGTAGTTAGAGCCACCTAGCACGACTATCTTGCACAGATGAATGATAGGCGCGTCGCAGTTCTGGCGGCGGAGTTTGTAATTATCCTTTGTACATTTCGCGCGCCTCTCAACGAACCGCTACTTCTGCTTCCACGCGCACTTTTCCTTGGATAGTGATAAACAACGCCTCTGTTCACAACCATTAATCAACATTTATTCTCCATGTTAACGAGCACTGAGTAGTTGTCGGCTTCTTTTAAAGGGACGCTAAAGAGGGGAAAAAAACGATTTTTGATAGTTTTAGTAAATTACTCATTCACGATACCAAAAAAAAGTCGCCCGCATCTTCCCCGGGGGGGAACTCGAGTAAATGCGTCGCAGAGTGGTGGGGGTATCGCGTGAATGCTGCGTAATTGGGTATGGTTTGGGAATGCTTAATTGTTATTTCGTCTTTATTATTCTTATTTATTGAATGAAGGAGAAGCGAAGGCAAGGAGTGTAAAGTTAAAGCCAACGACGGTGAGGGTGGGGTAACGTTGCCTTCAACGAGTGGTGGGACGCTGATTGAAGGTACTGTTGCTTCCATCGCATCGCACGGCAGAGGCGTAGCCAGAAATTTTTTTCGGGGGGGGGGTTCAACCATACTTTATTGCATGTTCGTGCGTGCGTATGTATGTGCGTGTATATATACCAAGCAAAATTGAAAAAATTTCGGGGGGGGGTTTGAACCCCCCCACCCCCCCCCCCTGGCTACGCCCCTGTCGCACGGAGAGGAGGAGAAAGAGGGAGGGAGAGGAGAGGCTGCCGGCACGGGACGAGCCGAGCATGCGCAGTGGGGGTGTGGACGGCGCCGCCGACGCTGCAGGTTGCGACTAAGAATGCTCCGCATTTAAACATC
>NC_051179.1:23069067-23099911 GCF_013339695.2 Rhipicephalus sanguineus
CATGAAACCATGACACGCATTTCCTCAATGACATACAAGACGATGTATGCAGCTCTTTGTTGGCTGCTTCGTATTACATCGATTCCCACAATGCGTGGGATCTGCCGGCTTTTTCTTTTTCATACTTAGCGCAGTTCCGTCTACTCTTTCACTGACGAACAGAACCCTCTACAACTTCGTTCAATTGCTCGCGACGTTCTCAACAGCGGACGGTGCGTCGCTGTCGAACGCGAGTAAACTTGCCTATAGAGCAGCAGCAGCTCCAGCTGTGACAACGCTGCACAGTTTTGTCTATGTCAAAGAGGGCGAGGCATAACGCTATAGAGTGTTTGCTCTGCTCCCAGTGGAAAGAGGAGGTGCCGAACCCCCGGAGTTACGTGGCAATTACCTCGACAGCGCGGGTTCCTTTGTTATTCGGGTGTTCGTTGAAGCGCGGCGGCCGAGTTATTACGTCGTTGAGAGCGCACTTAGCGACGGCGCGCCTTGTGCAGATAGATCGCCATCTCCGCTATACGTCGTCCCGTGGGCGGCAGCTCGTCTCTTCTTCTGCACGAAAGAACTCTCTTGACGGGATGTCGAGATTTTGAAATGGAAGCGCAGTTGATCGTTTGTGTTATTGTTTACCAGGCAGTGCACGTCCTGGTTACCCGTCTCTTTAGGTTTTGGACGTAAATGGCGGGATACAAAGCATTGGCTTTGCGGCTTACAGCTGAGGCGTGAGTCATTGAACGAAACACGAAGGTGGAGAGCGCCTTCAGGTGTATGTGATTGCTCGAGCAGTGTTCTGGACAATAGAGTTTACTACAGAATTTACTAGAGGGAATTTCGGCGCTTGCATCGTTAAGCCACCATGGGAATGATGGGCAGTATACGTGGATTTCACTAACCTTCGTACTTGCGGATTCGAACGCATTTGTGACTATTTATTGTAGTATTTCGGCTTTTATTTCGTAGAAAAGAATGGCTAGTGTTGAACCTCGTGGGTTGACTTGAATTGGTGAGCCTAAAAGAGGTCAAGATGGTGAATTGTGACTGTCGAACTTTTGCTGAACCTCGTCGTGCCACAAAGCGGCTTCAAGCCATACGGAGCCGGAAGAATGAAGCTTAGACAAATCCATGTTCAGCTACCCATCAATCCCATGCCAGCTGAAGCGGCATGCGTTGCAGCTCTCATAAACACTAGCTTCACAATTCCCTTTACTGTACTATTATGAAACGGCATGCTCTGGACGACTAAGCCCTTGATTGAAGGCGTGCCTCGGACGATTAGGCTGTAGAAAAGCAAATGTATGGGAGTAAGCATACTTATGTATGACGCGGGTATATACTGCATGAGTCGGTATATTCAACTACGCACGAATTGCCCGCCATGGCAGCGCTGCGGTGATAGCGTAACGCAGCGTAACGCAGCGCTAAGCACGAGGGCGCGAGTTCGATACCCAGACAAGGCAGGCTTATTTCGATAGGGCTGAAATGCAAAGAAACACCCACGTGTCTCGTTTTCCACCAATTCCACTTTGAAATATACGAGAGAATCAACCACCCCAGTGAATTCCTGTAACACAGCAAACCTATACCGACGTTTCTGTCGATGACCGCGGGTCAGCAGTCCTCGAAGAGGCATGCTGTAGATATACACGAAAGAACCGAGAGCCTCTTTAGCCCGCGAGCAGCGGCGCAGCTGCGTGCTTGCGGAACGGCCGGTCCCGCATATAAATACGCTATTGGGTCCAATACCGATTTCCTATACCTCCGTATATCCATTTATACCGCGTGTACTCTTCGCGGCCCCATGTTCCCGTTCCCGCCGCATAACGTGTACCACTATACATCACAAGAGTTCACGCCGGCCGCCTTCGGTACCCGCGGCCATATATCGCCCGGCGTGGCGGCGCTCGCTGCGCGCGTGGCCCGTAGTTTAGTCGCGGCTTTTTGCGCCGCTAATCTCTAATCCCGCCGCGCAGCCGTGCAACCATGGAGCGTGCGCGTATCGCCGCGACGGCGAGATGACGACTATTGGGGAGAGCTCGCCGTGTGCCCAAGTTTCTTCCTCTTGTTGCCACGCGAAGATTCAGCTCGCATGTTCGTCGGTGGGTCCACTTCAAAGGGCGCCGCTTTCGAGGGTTCGCCTCGTTTTGTTTGTTTTTGTTGTTCGCTCGTTGTTGGTGGCTGTCCTCTTATTGCTACTTTTGTTCAGAGAAGGTTAGGGCACGCAGTCGCAGCAGAGAAACTTAGGATGATGTGTGTGTGTTCTAAACACGCGCGCACACACATACACACAAAATAGAAAGAAAGAGGAGGGGGGAGGTCGTTGATGAAGAGTAGCAC
Source organism: Rhipicephalus sanguineus (assembly GCF_013339695.2). NCBI lineage: Eukaryota > Metazoa > Arthropoda > Arachnida > Ixodida > Ixodidae > Rhipicephalus > Rhipicephalus sanguineus. Next base: position 23,071,396 of record NC_051179.1, read on the forward strand.
GCATGTCGGCTGCATCTGTTTCTCGCTCCTACATGCCGACGCATGTAAAAGAAGCAGAGTACCTGCGCTATCGTGGCACTCTTTAAGGAAGAAAAGCGAAGGAAGAGCTAGAGTAATCAAAAGAAAAAGTCGTCTTATAAGGAATGCAAGCAAGCCCTTCTCATCTCTAAACGAACCTCTTGTCCAAGGAGGAGGAAAGAAGCGGTGAGAAACAGCACGCAGGCTTCGCTTTCCTTGCGCGTGCAACGGCGTGTATGTACATACACACAACAAGCCGCCCTTAAAAGGGGTTCATAAACTTGCTCGAGACTACGTTATCTCCGCAGGAATGCTCCCGCCGAAAGCTTGGCGAGGAAAAAAAAATTCTTGAAGAAGAATAGCCATTCTCCACTCCCTGTTTTCTTCATCTTAACAGGCTCGAACCAGAGAGGACGCAGAGAACACGATAGCTGGCCGCTCAATTTATTCACCGAGCGCCTGCGCGCACACTCACACGGGCCACGCATGCTCGGCATGTGAAAACACGCTCGTATACAGCGCCAGGCACGCGATAGTCGCGTTTTTCGTGTTTGTACATTGGCTCGCCATTCGTCCAATCTAAAGAAAAGGCGGCTCGCTATTGGCCCGCTCTGTTTGTCAGTGAATGCGTGACGCATCTGCAGGCATGTATATGCGGGAGCTCGCAATCAGTGTGCAGAGAGGACCCTTCCTTGTCAGCGCCTCGTCATGAGGGTGGTCTCACTTCGGTGATAAGAGCCTCTTAAAGGGTTGTGTGAACTTTAAGGTATTCGCGTGCGCACTCGCAAGGCACGTGCACGCTACGATTCCCCTATAAAAAACTGCCACGGAGAAGGCAGTTTCGAATTCAAGGGGGGCGATGGGAGATAATGGAGAGAGATGCGACGGCGTTTTCTATTCCGGAATATCTCGTCTGGTGGACTATATATCGCGAACGGTAATAGGACGGGGCCATTGAGATTATCAGGGAGGATGCGTGTTGAGGCCTGTAAGGACTTCGTTGAACGCCGAGGATTTAAAGAAGATAAATTGACCGAACGTGCGCAGTGCGTGGATATCGGGGATATCTGACAGCGTGACAGCGATACGTAGCCTGTCACTTGCATGCCTTATAGGACCTTTTAAGAGAAACAGGTATTTGGATCCCTTAATGATATGACCGAGGCGCGTGCCTCCAGTACCAAAGAGGTTCTGCGTTTGCACGGCGTGCAATTCGAGTTTGCGTGAGTGAACACTCCGAACTCCCTTATGGTGCATGCGCTCTGTAGCTCTGAAAAAAAAAATCTATGGACATTTTCGACAATCCAATACTCATATAGCCTGATATACCGTGTTACTTCGTGGTTCCTCGCGACTCAAGTGTATCAGGTCACCGCTGCAGTAATCGGTGCTTGTTTTATTAAGACGAAAGCCTTTTAGATGTCTCATCAAATGCGAAAAGTGACCGTCGGCGTCAACAGGAGTGATGCAAAAAATTCACCGACGATTACGATACTGCCTAATGCGAATTCTGAGCGCAGCTTCGTGTTGGGGCAACGCCGACTGTATCTCAAGTTTTGGCTTTCCGCAAGGTATCCACTACGCCTGAAATCATAATTTTTGTGAAGTAGGACAGCACCCACTACGCCATTATCTTTTTCTGCGGATAAACGAGGTACCCGCTACACATCTGTAAGATGTTATGTAAACCGGCCTCTGTTTGTATATTTAACTATGTATGCCGTTGGGCAAACTCTCGAAAAAAAAAAGTGCACTTCGTTGATGCTGCATGTGGCTGATAACGATGAAGAATTATGGCTCAGCACTTTGCAGTGGGTGGGTTAGCTTTGTGTGATGACTGCTTGTTATTTTACTCATCTGACACGCGTTAACCTATCTTACATAGGTTAACGAGATTCCTTGCCCGACATGACGGTTGCATAGGGTATTTTTGCAGATGAGTTTCAAGCATCAGCGTGGCTCTGTGGTAAAATACTCGATTGTCACGCAGAGGGCCAGGGTTCAAATCCCATTCAATCCTGGGTATTTTCCTCTCCTTTTATTTTGTCATGTAAATCGGTTACTTTTTCATGCCTATATGTCACGCCACCGACAACGATGGTGACGGGAACGATGACGCCGCTCAACGCAGGAACTGGCGCCTAAGAGCTGCGCTTTAAAAACAAAACTGTCAAGCTTTTGTCGGTGCCTTTACAATTTATCAATTCATTAATGAGAATAGAACTAGGTTGGCTCTGTCAAATACTCTTTCGCTAGCGAAAGTAGCTATGAATAATGGTAAGCAAGCTGCCTCTGTCAGTGCAATTTCTACTTGGAACGCTCCAGACCCTGATTTAAAAATTTTATTAAACCATTTTTGATCGTCCTTGAAAACATGCCTGCTCTCATCACATTAGTAAGTCTAGCATTCAGTTTTTGCAATGCCTCTATTGACGTTTTTCCACGTGTTTTTAGACTATTTCTGAACGAACCTGCTTTCTTCGCATCAATCACTTTTTTGTCTTGCCTATATTGATGTTTTTCTGCGTATTTTTATTTATTATATTTATGAATGTATAGTCAATCTATTCGTAAGCTTACTAAACATTTTTTGTACAATTTTGATAGGAGGTCCTCCCACTTTTGGGCCTTCTAAAAACGTTGCGCCTTCATATACGCATTGTATTTTGTGATTCTGTTAATAAACTTGAAACTTGAAACTATCTTATGCAACCCTGGCGGGTGCACGGCTCATCCCCAACTTCACTAGCCTACGTCATCGCTAAGACATTTCTTACTCATCAATTTCCTTTCTCTCTCTATCTCGTTTTTCAAGGTAACACAGTTATTCAACGTACGGAGCAAGAAAAAAGGGCGAAGTATTGAGGAAGTCAACAGTTAACACGGCAAACCAGTTAAGACACTGGCTAAGAAAGTAGTGGTTGTTTATACTTTGTAAACGCGAAGCTAGCTAGAGCTTCCACACATCGTCTGGGCCAAACTACTCCGAACCTCTCTACATTGCCTGGGAAAGTATAGGTCTGCTTATCTCATTCGGAAACACGACATACCCCTGCATGCCTTATGCCGAACTCTCTCATTTTCTGTATTCTTTCATTTCGCAGGCATCGCAGCTAGCCTCACACCACGTCCACTGCCACGGAGTCGCTTGCAACTAAAGAAACCTGCAGCTCCTGGGTGGCCCGTCGCCAGACAATCTCGACTACGAGTCGTCGTCGTGGTGGGCGACAGCGAATAAAATGTCGACCGCCCATGAAGCGACAGGGACCGCCCTGTCGTTTGCCGCGCACACCGCCATGCGTGCGACGCGATCGCCCCGGGCCATGGAGATATTGAATCGGGATATCCCCCCAACGCCTCCTGTTACCTATACCTCGATCGCCCGCTAGGTGGCGCCTGTCTCGGTCCGTCTGTGTCGCCCCCTTCTGGCTGCTATCGAAAGCGACGGCTATAAAGCTCAGTCCGCGGTCCTGCTCTTACACAAAGAAGCTGACCCGCCGCCGTGCGGCACTTTTAATTCTGCCGCCCTGTCATTTTTATCGTTCGCTACGCGGCGATGTTTTGGATAAAGGGGAGAACCAAGAGCGCGAAGGGGGGTAAGTGGGAGGGGGGGGGGCAGTTGCAGTTGGGGGGTGTCTCTGGAAAGTTTAGCGGGGACGCAAACAACGCTTTAGTGCTCGCTGCCTGATTTTCTCACGTCCACGTAGGTTAGTACCTTGGTGACGATCACTGTGAAGCTCAATTTTGCACGCCTTATAACCTGTAGGCTGGAGTATTGACCGCTAGGAATTACATAGTTGCTTAGAACGACAAAAAGTTTAGCTAGTTGGTATTGGTAGCTGCTCATCAGGAAAGAGAGAGAGAGAGAGATTCTTGTGATAGGGAAAGAGTGGGGAGGGGAAAATTGCACAGTGTATAGTAAGGTAAGTGACGCTCACAAACGCCAGAAAAGAGAAACCGACAGAGAGTGTTTGTTGTTGTCGGAGTTTTTGTTGCAGTGGTTCGTCGTGGTTGCTCAGCACGTATTAGGTGTCGCGCTGCGAAGCTCCAGGGCACCGTTCGGTTCCCGACCACGGCTTCCGCATTTTGATATGGGCGAAACACAAGAACACCCATGCACTTAGATTTAGGTGCATGTTTAACGAACACCAGGTGGTCAAAATTTATGCGGAGTCCCCACATACGGCGGGCTTCATAATCGTACCATGATGTTGGCAATGTAAAATCTCAACAGTTTATTATTATTATTATTATTATTATTATTATTATTATTATATTATTATTATTATTATTATTATTATTATTATTATTATTATTATTATTATTATTATTTGTTGTTGCCGTTGTTGTAGTTTTGTTCTCTCATCACTTGCGCCCGTGTCTGTCCGTGGTCGCATATATACTCAAAGAAAAAAAGAGTATTTGTAACTCCTTTCGGGGAGTCTTGACTTGCCACGTATATGACTCTCTTTAAAGAGACACGTGAACTCTCTTTGGATATCATTATACTCTCTTCGAAGAGTCATCTGATTCACAAGAGAGTTAACGTGCCTCTTTAAAGAGAGTCATATACGTGGCAAGTCAAGACTCCCCGAAAGGAGTCACACATACTCTTCTTTTTTCTTAGAGTGTACTCCGTTTCACACATCAGGTGCAACGCTGTTGAAGCTGTGCAAGAAGTTCGGTCACAAAAATGTACAACTCCACGCGTCTCGTGGTCGGCTTTAGTGGTTGCAAATGCTCGTGCGAGCAGCGAGCACGAGGCGCGTCACAATTTCTGCTATCGGACCCGTAACAGGAGCGTCTCAGGAACATAAAAGCACCGTTACTTTGACATGGTGAAATAATCGCCGGAGTTGTATACATAGGCGTGCGTACTAAGGTCTTTAGTGCGTACAACCCCCCCCCCCCCCACCCCAATTCCCCTAAGAATAAGAAGGGGCGCAAAGTCTGTCCCATACAGTGACTTAGTAGGGAAGGGGGACGCCGTGATGAACCTTCGCCCCCCCCCCCCTTTTGAAGGGGAACCCTGGGCACGCCTATGTTATTGACCTGAACCATTCAATGCACTATTCAGAATGGTTAAAACTGGCCTCATCCTTTCCCTCCTACTCACCTGGCGTTAGAACAGTAATGATGCATATACATCGAAGAATGCTGCGTACTGTGTAAATGTGTTTTCCCGAGTTGAAAGTTTATGCACATTCTTTTTCAATAGCGAATGGCAGGTGCTTTTTCACGATGTTATAAAGAGACATCGTGATAACACGATTATGCACCGACTGAAACTACGTAGTGGAGAATATGTATTTTTTAAATAGCAAAACTGTCAACAACGTTTACGGAATGTGATTTCAGCGGTCAGCGGGGAAAACGACGGAGGCTATCCAAAATAATGTATTCGTCGCCCCGCCTTAGGAAGTGGTTCCGATAGCGTTCCGCGGACCTTGGGGAGCGTCTTATTTTTTCTTGTGAGCTTCGAAGACTGCAGGGGACGGATCACTGCCCTCCCATAGTACAGTACGTAGTACTCTAAAGCGCCAACAATCTTTATAAACCGTTCCATCGGGCGAGGAGGACCGGACTGGCAACCAGCGCTTTCCTCCTTTCTGGCTTGTGCGCGAGGACGCGGAGTGTGCGGGCTGATGAGTGGCGTTTTCGAACAATATTTGCGTGTTTTAGGTCGACCTGCGGATTTTGTTCGCTTTTCTTGCAATGTTAGCCAGCGAAAGGTCAACAGAAAACCACTGTGTCGTTTTTGGTTGTTCTAACGACAAGAAAAAAAAAGTCACAGTTTCGCCGCAAGGGCGAAGCAATGAATGCGATAGCAAGTAACTAATGCTATACGAAGTGAGGCTCGCCATGGATACTCTCAGTTTGAACAGCGCTCCTGTTGCAGAGGCGGCCGAAGCATCGAAGGAAACTAGCGTGCTTCAAGTGTCGAGCTGTGACACTTGATAGCTCGCGCTCATCTTCTGTTTGTTCGTTTAGCGGCGTCCCTTGAGCTCGAGTGACTTTCATACTCTCCGTAACATGAGCGCGGACATCACGGCGAAAGCTTGAAACATTACTCTTCCCCTCACCACGAGAAAACCGCGCGAGCAGACAGCGGAAGGGCAGGTTCTCCCACGCGCAAATATAAGAAGAAGCGAGCGAGCTCGCCGACGACTTTTAAATGCGCCCGTCAGGCTCCTAACGCCATCTCGCTGGTAATGAAGAAACGCTTATTATCGCCTGCCGTCTCTGAGTCCGTCCAGCGGTAAAGGGTGTGTATATAACGCTCGCCGTTGGCTACGTGGAGGATCTGCGTTTCGTGGCTTAGTGGATAGCGCCACTCGCTGCGGAGCAAGAGGTGCCTGGTTCGATTCCGCGCCTCGGAAGCATTTTTCTGAATTATTCTTCTTTGGGGCTTTTATATATATATACATACTTATACATATACGGTGCATGACGGCGGCGACGGCGACGGCAAAATCCAGCCGAGACTGTCCAATAATTGCTATCGCAATAAAAGGGAACCGCTGTCTTATTAAGCATGCGACGTGCATCAACAAACGCGGAGCGTGTGTGCAGTTGCAAACTGTTCAAGGTACATCGTTTGTGTCACGTTGCAGGTTCTAAGTCGGCAAGTGCCGCAATATATCCGGAGTTCCCAGTGCTCCACGCAGTCAAACGTCAATCGAATATGGCCAGATTTGCGAACAAACATAAGCGGTCAAGTACGGTCCTGTCTGGTAATGTTCAAAACATCTAAGTATATCACTCGAGTAGCCACCTGAGTTGTTTTCGCTTCGTTTTATTATTATATTTTAATATGATGTATTTGGTCTATCAATTAGCTTCGTAGCTCGGCTCAACACGGTGGTCGCTGCAGGTGATGTATAGCGGTATTAGCACTGACGAGAAATCCCTCACTTCGCAGCGGGATAACCGGCACCATGTATTTAATTATTGCTCCATACCAGCCTTGTAAAACCCGTACATTCAATGAACACTACATCGAAAGGACGTGGCGAGATCTTTGTCGTGAGGTTGCAACTTCCGTAAGACAGCGGGTGTGTCGTGTACGATGAGCGATATGAAAACCGAATAGTAAACAAACAAAAATAAAAAGAATTCTGTCGCTCTGTGTATAGAACAACTACCTCAGGAAGACAAATTTTACGTGGTAAAGAACCGTGTCCGACAAGTCGCGCAATAACATACAACATAGTTAATTCTCTTCTAAGCGCGCTACAAAAACCACGTTGTTACGCTTGTCTAGTGTTTACTGAACTGCCAATTTTGCTGCTTAGCTTTGCGAACGACAGCAAGAATTTCGCAAGAACAGTACATCTGGTATAGGAAGTCATAAAAAAAAACGCGAATCGCATTCGATGCCGATCAAAGGCTCGAGCCCGGGCGCGCTTCGTGCCTCACCGGCAGAAGAAACTCTCTAACCATCTTCATCTTATTGCCGCCGAAATCCAGTCAAATATCACGACTCTTAAAACAAAAAGAAAAAATTACACCATCTCCCGCTAAAGGGGACCATGAGGCGATGCGAAGCCGGAGCACTTGCACGATCGCGTTCCGTTAGCGTTCGTTGGGCGTGCTACCGACCTCGCGTCGTGGAACGCGAAGAGAGACGCTACGCGCGTCGTATCTTCCATCTAGCCTGGCCGTTAGTTCTCACAGGGCGAGCGGGGAACGCGGTCGACAGGCGGGCGAGAGGGGGGCAGCGTAGGAGAGGAGAGAGAAGGGGAGGGGACGCGCATGCGCTCGAGCTCATCGCGGCGTTGCGCAGGTGAGAATTTCGGCATGTCTAGCCCGCGTTTCAGAGGAAGAGTGGAAAGGGGGAGGGGAGAGGGAAAGGGGAGAGGAAATGTGGAGAGGGAAAGTGGAGAGGGAGAGTGGAGAGGGGAAGGGGAGAGGGAAAGTGGAGAGGAGGTGTGTGGAGGGGGTATGCGCATGCGCAGTAAGGGTGGTCACGCCGCACACCACCACCACCACCACCGCCGGATTGAGCTCGACCTTAAGATACTTCGCATCTAAAAGAAGCGCACCGACATGTCAACATCAGCATCGTTTTCATGTACCAGCACGTACCTGTAAACAGCTCTAACTTCCTCCACACCGGTGGGCAATAAACGAGCGAGTAATAATTAAGCGATCACTTAAAAGTTTAGAAACAAGATCGGCAACTGTTTGTGAGCAACAAACAGATGCCTCGCCATGAAATGGAGGCTGCGTGTTCACGCACAACCGCATGTACGAGCGGTGCGACAGCATAAACACACCGTGAATGAAAACAACAACAACAAAGAAACTAAAAGATTACACTTCAAGAAAAAAATTCATTGTATACCCTGAGAGTGGCGGAACTTGCTTGCCGTGCTAGAACGAGTCCAAATATTTGAGGTGGTTTTCCAACAGACAGCGCCGAAAATATATGACATCGACCACTTGCAACACGTTCGCGCCGCCGTATATTAACATCATTGACCCTCAACGGATGAAACCTTTTCAGGACGTCTCACAGACCCATTGTCTACGTAGACCGCATCTCTCGATACGAAATTCAGCGCGCCAGAACGAAAAAAAAAAAAAAACCGACTGCAACTGCAGTCGCACGCATACCTTCCATACAAACGCGGAGCTTTGCACATGCCAGTATGTTACCAGACCAGAGACGGCGCCGCCCGCTAGGCAATATGGCGGCGCCCACGAAAAAAAAAAAAAAAAGGTCTATAAGCATACTCCCCTGAACTGTTTGTTGTTCACAAGGTCCCTTATGCATCCGCATAAGACGATTCGAAGGCGAAAGTCATCTTCCTCTTTATTTCTCTCAGTCGATGTATTAACCCTCCCCCGCACCTCTCCGAAAGCTTGCTCCACCTATAACGTGGTTTTGCAATGCCTCCAGAATGGGAGGCATTGGAAGTTTTATGCACCTCACCTGGTTTTGCACTGCCTCCGTGATCGGCCCACCTTTGACCAAGCGACGATGCCATGTGTAGACGTCGTCATGATGACTTCACACATTTTGGCGATCTGTGAAGTCATGATGTCGTCATAAGGTGAGGTCATCACGTGATGATGACTTTTTGCATCACCCCTGTTGACGCCGTCGATCAATTTTCGCGCTTGATGAGGCATCTAAGGCTTTCACCCGAATAAACTTCCCTGTGTGAAGTGTTTTCCGTGCCAGGATTTTATGCCATGTGGCGTACTGCTCTCATATATATGGTAGAGTACATATTATAAACACAATCGTCTTCGCTTTTTTTTCGGGGAGATGTACGGCTCTCCTGTATATAGTGCACATTGTGCTCTGCATTGTCTCCGTTTTTTTTTTTTTTTAAGAATACACACGGGACAGCTTACCGCTCTCCTTTAGAAAAGTACTTGCCGTACACAAAATCTTCGCCGTTTTTTTCAGAGAGAATAATCCAGATAAATTTATAAAAATAATTGCTAGGCCTTTACATGGCAAAACCACGATGTTATTGTGAGCCACGCCGTGGTGGAGGGCTTCGGAAATTTCGACCACCTGGGGTTCTTTAACGTGCAGCTAAATCTAAGCCCACGGGCCTCTAGCATTTTCGCCTCCATCGAAAATGCGACCGTCGCGGTCGGGATCGAACCATGCGACCTTTGGGTGAGCAGCCGAGCACTGTAACTACTGCGCACCATTCAGATACCTTTCCTCTAAACACCCAAACTTGGCAGCTAATTCCAACAAATCTATACCTTTTTTCAAGCGAAGCTTGTTATGCAGTTAAAGGCAGGGGTCGTAACGTTTTCAGCCGAAGGGCCGAGTTGCATGAAGCTGCCACGGCGGCGGCCGCACGGCAAGTCGTGAAAGGGGGGGGGGGGGGAGGGGAGGGCTTGTCATTGCAGGCAGAGTAAAAACATTCTGAGCGTGAAACAGTGCGCCGAGACGGGACCGAAAACGAAAACATTCGGCGAATTGACAATAATGTACAAAACTGGAATGAAAAAATCTGTTTATCAGGTTGCCGACCACCGATTAAAGGTATCGATGGCGGCGGCGGCGTTGTACTCGCAAAACGGCGAGCATACAGAAATCATGGCCCTCGAAGGTGCGCCTGTCACACGCGTATCTTTAATGCGCCGTTTTCCAATAACTGATGCTTTCTCGATCGCGTGATTGTCGGCGACCGGCCGTTTCTGATATGGCAGTCTGATCTTTCATCAAGGTGACTTGTCATATCACGTTGCCACATTTCATTGTTGCCTGGATATGAACGCGTGACCGTCGTTGTTGCCCGTAGCGACTGTGTTGCGCTGCTAAGCATGAGGATGACGGTCGAATTCTCCGCATGGAGGAAGAAAACAGTTAGGAGGGAGCATTGTGCAATGCGATAGAAAGAAAGAAAGAAAGAAGAAAGAAAGAAAGCAAGACGGAAAAAAAGAACAAAAGAAAGAAGGAAGGAAAGAAAGAAAGAAAGAAAGACGGAAAAAAGAACAAAGAAAGAAGGAAGGGAAAGAAAGAAGAAAGAAAGAAAGAAAGAAAGAAGGAAAGAAAGAAAGAAAGAAAGAAAGAAAGAAAGAAAGAAAGAAAGAAAGAAAGAAAGAAAGAAAGAAAGGCAGAACGGCAGGCACGCACACGCCCACATTTTCTCGATAGGAAAAGGGCTCCTGAATTTTTTCAAACAACGCAGTGCTCGAACTGGGTTATACCATGTTGACAATTTATTTTTGTCCGTTGGCTTACGCAACATTGAAACCTGAAAGCAAAGATTTCCTACACGGCCAAGGCAGAGGAGAGGTCCTGTCAAGCACTTCGACGAGATTCAACGCGACGACGCAGGTGGTCTTGTTGCGCGTTTATTGATTCAACGTCTCAGTCGTGATAATTTGCTGTATTTTTTTTTAGTGTACGTCGTGTACGTCCGAATGCACTGCAACAATGTGACCGTCACGCAAGCCGCATATTACGTTTCGGACGTAAGGCCGTCAGCAAACAAAAAAATGACGGTCTTTCCAAGGCTTTACAAATCCCTCTTCTCCTTGCGCAGGTCCGCGAGGAATGCGCTGCCTGAATGTAAAAACGAAATGAAAATAGTCACACATCTGTTCACCTGCAAGCTTGAAACGCGAAGCTATGCAAACGTGCGTTCTTAGGTCCCGGTTTTCCTCATTTGCATGCAGCATTACTTAACCGGCAGTATTGATCTGTATTTGCGAAGGCACCTGTCGTTGTTATTTTCGCTTCTTTATTATTTCCTTCCCTCTCTTCTTTAGTCTGTCAATCCCGTTCCCCATCCCCACACAGAGTAGCATGCCAGCGGTATAATGACGCCGGCAAAAATCTCTGTTTTTCCAATAAAGAGTCTCTCTCTCTCCCTCTCTCTCTCTCGCTTCTTTGAAATAAAAGAACACGTACCTCATAGCTGAGTTTTCATTCTATATAGGACGTGGCTGGTATACTCGCTACGTTGTGGACCCGCCGCATTAGGCTATAAGAAACTGGATTTGCCTGTGTTGAATTCTGATACCTCTCCGAAGCTCTCTGCCCATCTCACTCACTCACTCACTCACTTCACTCACTCACTCACTCACTCACTCACTCACCTCACTCACTCACTCACTCACTCACTCACTCATCACTCACTCACTCCACTCCCCTCACTCACTCACTCACTCACTCACTCACTCACTCACTCACTCACTCACTCACTCACTCACTCACTCACTCACTCACTCACTCACTCACTCACTCACTCACTCACTCACTCACTCACTCATCTGTCTAACTCCTATATCCTATTTCCTAATTCCCATCTTTTATTCCCGTTACTTCCAGTGGCACCAAGCCGTGCTCCCTCATGGGTTTCACACAATAGTGTCACTGTTCTTTTCCTAATTAACCACGTTGACCCCTGCTTCTCCCGTTGTCTATATAATGCCAAAAGCGCATCGGAAAAATGAAAGCTGCGAACGAAACTGGGAGATAAACGATGCCATCTAAATAGAAATCGGCCAAGAGTGGTGGCATACTGCACAAGTGAACACTGGCTCTCTCGTTCTTGAGCGAGAAGTCAGGGCAAAGAAAGAAAGAAAGAAAGAAAGAAAGAAAGAAAGAAAGAAAGAAAGAAAGAAAGAAAGAAAGAAAGAAAGAAAGAAAGAAAGAAAGAAAGAAAGAAAGAAAGAAAGAAAGAAAGAAAGAAAGAAAGAAAGCAGAGCTTCGGTGCTCGCCCATGCCACGGTCCCACGACTTCGTACCGCCGGAGGAGCCGTCGAAGCACTTGAGATGCGCAGGCTGCCGGACTTGTTTCGCTTGCGATGTCACGGCCGGGGCCTGGCCGGCCAGGTTCGCGGACCGGCCTCCTGGCGAGCCGGGCCGGATTCGGTGCGACGATGGTCGGCGAGCCACCGTGACCTTCAACTCCGATGCTGCACAGACTGGACGGGTTTGCGCGCTCGCATGCATCCTTCTTCGCACCCGCTGCTCTCGCGTGGTGCACCACGCGTCCTACAGTGTTGCGCTGTGCATGCGCGAGTACTTTGCACCTATACGCCCGACGTGTACGTATAAGGCTCTATATACAGCCCAGGACGACCACGCTACATGATGTCATACGCGAGAGATCGCACCGATTCTATATAGTAGTTGCGCGCGTGTGAATTGTGAGAAGAGCGCGACTTGTGAGGTGCAATCGGTATGCTCCGTGAGCAAGACTGGCCCGTGTGGTCCCAGAATTTATTGGAGAAAAAAAATGGATGGTCAAGCGTATAGCGTCGTTCTTATATTTGCCTTTACTTTTATTCGTTAATTCTTTTTTCCCCTCTGTTCACTAGGAGTTGCCATATTTCTTACAGGCCCGCTTTGCCACCTAGTCCCAGGTGGCAAGTTCTGAAAAAGGCGGGTACACGCACGGATAAGCGCAGGTCATTTGACTGATCTGATGCTTTTAGGATTGTGAAATCAGGGGCGCATGCAGCCAGGATCTTACTTCGTTGTGGGCCCAAACCCACCTATAGTATGTTCGCAGTTTTGTATGTGCGCGTGTGCACGAAATGAAAGCATCATCGACGTATACAGCGCTCCAGCATGAGCGTAATGAAATCGGGTGTTCTCCTTGTCCGTTGCCCATCTCGCACACGCACAGCACCGCATTGTTATGAACACGTAGGGCTTTGCCTCGTCGCGTGGCACTTCTAAGGTGAGAACAATAAGTTCGCGTTACCCGTGGGTGGTGTCGGGAACGAGAGGCAGGAGTGTTCGGTTAGGAGGAGGAGGAGGAAGAAATGAACGAAAGACAAGGAGGTCAACCGGACGCGCGTCCGGTTTGCTACCCCCAGTAGAAAAGGGTTGGAAAAAAAGAAAGATCCGGGGGAAAGGCGCTATCAGGATGGGACAAGTGCGCCTGTTCATTACACGCTTACAATCGATCACTAAGCCCGCTCAATTTTAGAAAGAGGGGGTAAAAGCCGAACTCACTGAGTATTCATAATTGATTTTTAAGGTGCAAAGCAGGACATACACAAGAAAGGACACGGGACGGGGTGTCCTTTCTTGTGTATGTCCTGCTTTGCGCCTTAAAAATCAATTATGAACGTACACCAACTTGCGCAATAAAGTTCACTGAGTATTGTGGAAATCACACAAGTAAATGAGTAATGGTGGGCGGGGGCGTAGGCAGACATTTTTTTCGGGGAGGGGGGAGAAAGGGGGAGGGGGGCACCTCCTTGCCTCCTTGATCTGAAGTGGGGGCCGGGCAGGCTGATGTGGTTGAGTGTCATTTTGGGCTGTGTATGCCATGGCAAAAAAAAAAAAAAAAAAAAAATCGGGGGAGGGGGGCATGGACTTGGTGTGCCACCCCCTGGCTTCGCCACTGATGGTGGGTATCAAAATCTGTAAGTTCTAACGCATAGATTTATAACACTACAGAGAGAGAGAAAAGGTTTATTATGGCAGAAAAGCTGAGAGGTCGGCCTGAATCAATGTTCTGGCCTGCTACTCAGCAGTAGGAAAGGGGATAGTGGTAGTATAGAGAGTGGAGAGAAGATGCGGATGATGATGATGGAAACAAGTGGCGACGAAGTGAGTCCTTGAATGTCCAAAAACTATTTACAGTCTCTCGTCGAGCTCTGTATCGCGCAAAAACATGTTCAGCGCTTTCAGAATATCGCGCTGATGACATGGTGGTGGTCCCAACAGAACTTTTTCTGAAACTTGTTCCTTCGATGACAACAAGACGGCCGCCATTGAATTTATTTGCGTGAGGTATCGTGGGCAGACGCACAGGAGGTGTTCGATAGTCTCAGGAGTGCCACACATCTCGCAATTGGGACTGTCGGCACGGCTGATAAGGTGTAGGTAACGGCGAGTGCCGGTAATGCGAGCTGCCTGAGGTTCTCAGCAAGGGGACGGAGGGGTGGTGGTAGAGGCTTAAAGACGTGGTGGCTACCTGCGCTCCCACCCCACCCCTCTCCGTAAGCGACACCTATGCACAGCGACAACACACAAGAGCTGTAACACAAGCGCTCACGAGAAGCGTGCGCGTGCCTACATACGGTTACAGGCTAACACCGCTAGCATACACACCACCACCAAGACCAACAACAACAACAAAAGCGACCAGCATCGAGCATTCGGTTGAACGAACTTACGCGACCATCAGCCACAAACACTTTCATGTCCTTTTACGAGCAACATTCGGCACTGCCCAACCCGACTGGACCTCTCTCGATCTCCTCTCAGAGGGTGCGTGAAATCGCGTCCATTAATCTGCCGCTACCAAAGGGAAAACGAGCAGTCGAGCCGGAGGTGTGAAGTAAACGCGAGTGGAGATAAATTGCCTCGACACATGCGGCACACGGTGGTCGTGCTGCTGCTGCTGCTGCTGCTGCTGCTGCTGCTGCTGCTGGTCGCATGAATTGCGCAGAGACATCTATATCTGCGGGTTCTTTCGTTCCATGGACCGCACTGGTCCGCATGCAGTGTGTTTTGTGTGTACGCAAGGCGTTACACAAGTAACAGGTCTGACAAATTGCCCGACGAAGCACGGGCATCCCGGGGTATAAGGCGCGGAGACATTGCACGTTCCTTGGTACATACACGAAGCGCTCTCCTGTATACCCGGACCCTCTGGACCGTTCATCAGGACGAAAACCACGCTCTGCTGGAAACCAACTTCAAGTGGAACGTGAGAAAGTATTGCCAGGAAGCAGTAAGGGGTGACACTCATGCAATAAGAAAAAAAAAGAAGAAAAACGAGGACACAAGCAGTTTTTTTTCAACGTGCGGGTTGATCTTGAAGCAATATTGAACGTGGACGCCGAGAGGTGAACTAGGCTGCGCGATATGTATAAAGAATGCCGCGGATTCATTGCAGTATACCTACCTGCTACAGGTGGTTGTACGAGCATTTTTATATACGGCAGTGCGGTGTTCGACATATGTATACATCGTGTCGCGAACAGCAGGGAGCTCGAATGTGTGATGTGACGATATCGATAAGCATCGCGCTCGTTGCGAACTCGAGCCTGTGGCCGCAGTATAAAGAAGTGTACACGTATATCGTAGATAAATTAGAATGGTTCCGTCGTGTGATAGGTTGGTCGGGGAAAGGACTCGACTGGGAATGCGAACTATGATAGTCGAAAGCAATGCGCACTGCAGACACGCAGTCACGCATATGCGCCGCCTACGAAACAATGACGTATGCCTTCTCGAGCAACACCGAACGGGATTTCTCCGACTGCCACCAAAATGACATACACTGCATAAAAGCTGGTTAATTCGGATTTCACGGGACCGACATGATATCCGAATTAATCGCATTCCGAATTGTCGAAAGTATCAAGAAAACATTAAACAAATGTCTATTACGTCAATGCATTTTCATTTTCTTGGTGAATACGTAAATAGTGTACTTCGCATAAGAGCAGTGTGAAAGCCGCAATTTTCGCCACTCGCGACTTTGTTCACAATGTGACCGCGGCTCAAGACCTCCCTGTCTTAACCAACATGAAACGTGCTAACCTGAAATTGACCACAAACGTCGTTACCGTCGTTACCGTACGGTTCGCGCTGATGGCGATGGCGATGTAGACTGCGCCGCATCATTTCGGTTGTCCGCGAACGTTGTATTCGTTCTCTGCGTCGCACATCTGCGGCGCTTCGCGCTCGGCGCGCTCCGAGAATCGTCCGAATTTACCGGGTTGGGGCCAAATGTGACCGAATTAACGACAGTTTGAAGCTGTGAAACAATACATATGCTTACCGGCACCAGAGAACGTGTCCGAATTATCCGATTTTCCGAATTAACGGGTGTCGAATTAACGAGCTGTTACCATAGTAGCAGTATACATCCAGTATAGTATACACAGCGTGTTTATAAGCATTCTCTCAGGTGCATTGGTTGCAGAAAGGACACTAGAGCGCGCACTTTTCTGGGCGGACGATGCACACTGAAGTTTTGTCTCTGTAAAAGGATCTACCGACTATTCGGTACAGCGTTATCTTCCGCAGCGACTCACTATGAACGTTGAAGCGGATATACAGCGGGGAACGAGGAGATCGCTTGCGGCAGGAGCGTAGCCAGAAATTTTTTTCAGGGAGGGGGGCGGCACCTCCTTGATCTGAAGTGGGGGTCGGGCAGGCAGATATGATTTAGTGTCATTCTGTGCTCTGTATGCCATGACAAAAAAAAATCGGAAGGGGGGGGGGGGGGGGCTCCCTGGCTACACCACTGGCTTGCAGTGATCGCACAGAAGTGCAGTCACCCGCTCCAATGAGGTCGCTGGCAAAATTTGCAACGTCACAGACAACTGCAGTGCGATTTGAATTCAAGCCTGGGTGTTTTCAGCCGTCTTTCGTCTTTATGCCTGTTTTGACTTACTCCAAGCGTTCATCTGGGGCTGGCCACTTCGGTGTTGCGGAAGCGTGATTCACAAACACAGCTTAACATTCCTTCTTAGCGACCACTTAGAGCTTTCGGCTGGATGGCCCTGCGCAATTACCGTTCTCGTTCGCTCTGAGTCAAGAAGAAGTTGCCGGTGGCGCCTAAAGACGCTGACACTTTGCTTTCAAATCCACGAAAGGTTAGAAACGAAAGACGCAGCTGGTACGATACAATCGCATGCAAATGAACTGGCTTCGGGCTCTTTCCCTGTTATGACTATATCTTGCACAGTGGGGCACTTTGCTTTTTCTCCGCTTAGTGGGTACGGTGCCGACCTGCAGGAAGTTAGAAGATTCCGGCCGGATTCTACATAACCTGAAGACGCCGTGCTGCCGATAAGTTTTACCCCTTTCATACTCCTCACTTCACCTCGACGCTGTTACACTCGAAAGACTGGACGGCATCGTGAAAAGGGCTTAAGCGACCGTGAGGACTTACATTCCACTCTGCACATTTCCAAACTTCTCACGCTTTAAAATTCTAAGCATGGGAGATTTAAAAGCCCACGCCACGCTTAAGATTCATCGCCCCTCTTTAACTACTCGAAGAAGGAGAGGCCGTCCGCGGTGCCCTCTTTGTTATACTACAAAGTGACGCTCGAAGAATTACGCCAACGAGCACGTGCTCAGAAATCGAGAAAACGATCGAAGCTAAGGAAAACTGTCGAAGAAGAGAGAGAGAGAAGGAGGGAAGAAGAAACGATTGAGCAAGAGTGCGGCTTCTTCTGCCGAGCAAGAATTTCGTCAAGGTTGTTCTACGCGCGAACGGCCCTTAAATCTTCGAGAACGCGTCGGGCACGAACAAACGCGCCATAAACCAAGCCGCTGCGTCGGCTATGTATGCTGTGGGTATACACGAGCCGTCTTCCTTTCTAAGTGGGTGGTGGGCAGCGCTGACCGAACGGCGCTGGACTCTCAGCTATACGGAAAGCCACTCTAAAAAAATAATCACGATGAAGCCTATGCGAGAGTGATGTGTACCGTAAAATTCGATGTGTAGTACGAATTAAAAAAAGGCGTGAAAAAAATCCTTCGGACCTTATACTGTCGTACTCAGGTTAATAATAATAAATAGGGTTTAACGTCCCAAAACCACGATATGATTATGAGGGACGCCATTTCGGAGGGCTCCGAAATTGCCGTCGAGGTGGGATTCTTTAACGGGCACCTAAATAGAAGTACACGGGCCTCAAGCATTTTCGCCTACGTCGAAAATGTTGCCGCCGCGGACGGGATTCGATCCCGCGACCTTCAGGTCAGCAGTCGACGACTAGACCTCCGTGGCAGGTGTCATACTGGGGTTTCACTCTCACGGATTCACATAACTACTACAACATTTTCCCTGGTATCTTAGGTTTATCGAGGCGGAGCTGGCGTCTCGAATAAATGGATCAATATGCGAAGAATAACTGCGGACGACTGTGAGTTAGCACGAGTGCAACTGCGCTTAGTGTAGAGTTGCGCATAACATGAAACTGTGCTTTGTGTGAAGTTGTGCAGAATACTAAACAATAATACCTTATGTATAATGCATGTTCAAGTGCCTCGCGAACACTCGCAAGATCTCTCTGTTACGTCAGAGCTCTATAAGGGAAATGCAAATAACCACTTTTTCTGAGAAATTGCTGTAAGTATAGACCATGAAGTGTTTCACATTTGCTTGTCAGCCATGCTTCACAGGCTTTCTGTGGTCATCATATCTGAAAGCCTAGGGGTGACAAGAAGTCCAAAAGAAGTTGGACTGCTCAAGGATTTTGTCAATTGATACGTCGTAGATATGTGTAGAAATACAATGTGGTATGCGGGTGAACGTGTCTATTGAAATTCTGTGTCAGAACCTATACAAAGAACATGACCTAAAATGAATTTCTATGTGAGTTCTGCTAGTTTACGTGGCAAGGTATTTTTGTCGAAATGCCGTTCAGTGGCGAATTCCATCCAAGTATTCGCCCTCCCCTTAACAAACGCACACGAATACACAAATTAAACCTATCCTTATTAAACCTATCAAACTATCATTCAACCTATCCCCCGAAGGTGGCGGGTTCGATCCCGGCCGCGGAGGTCGCATTTCGATGGAGGCGAAATGCTAGGGGCCCGTGCACTGTGCGATGTCAGCTAGTGCATGTTAAAAAACACCAGGTGGTCAAAATTTCTGGAGCTCTCCACTACGGCGTGCCTCATAATCATATCGTGGTTTTGGCCCGTAAGACCAACCTATCGCTCTTCGTATTTCCATCTATCGGCTACGACCTCGACCGTGAAATATCTAAGACAGTAATTTTAAAAAGGTTCTCGGTCATATTATACAAGCAGCAGCCCAGCCTTTCCCTACACTTCTAATTACGTTTCCATCTTTCGGGCACAAATTTGGCCGTCGCACTCGGCTTCACGTTACACGCGGGTGTTCACGGTACAGCAGTCTGTCCAAAACTCCGCGCCGCGAAAAAGCCGCAGCGTCCGATTCCATCTTCTGAGAGAGTCCGAGCACGTCCCGTCGTCGCTGTTCAGCGGCGGCCACGTTCCATGGTCCCCCCCACTTCTTAAGCTTTTCGAATATATACGGCAGAACACACCGCCTCGGCGACCCAGTCCACTACTATTAAATAGCTTCAGACGGCGCCGACTCTGAGAAAGAGGAAATCGGCGTGAGCGTCGAAGGCGAGCTTGTTTGCTCGACGAATCACCTTCGTCGTCCAACCTCGTATCGATACAACATCGAAGCGGACGCATTGCCTCTTCGTTATTCCGTGCGCGATGCAATAACGGAATTACGCAAACCGTACGCGGGAAGTTGAGTGGAAAGGAGGAGGATTAGGAGGAGCGAACGAAAGATGGGTGCTCCGACTAGGCTGATACCCCGGAAGAGTGTTCTGTAAGAAAAGAACTTAAGAAGAAAAATCCGGCAGATCCCACGCATTGTGGGAATCAATTTCATTCGAAGCAGTCAGGCAGCGGCGGCCAATGCCGGATTTTTCGCTTTGAGCCAAGCGTTACGAGTTGGTTCGACGTCTTCGTGTAAATTGAGTGTACAGTTGTGCACATATCGTGTGCGTACCAGGCACGCGGGTAGTTCATGGTCTGACGTAGCGTCGGCACTCATGTTAGGGCAGAGACGTGAGTTTCATCGCCAAGAAATGCACGGTACGGTGCGATGACGTGCATATCATACGTAGCGGTCGTAGGCGTATTGGCGCGACCCTTGACTACAGCTTGATGAGTCAAATATGTAATGTTTACTACATTGATGTAAAAGCAGATAGCCGACACTGCCGCGTACCTTAACTGTCCCACTAATTGTCCCATTAATGTTTCAAAGGGGGCGCCAAGTCAAGTCTGTCCCATACCTTGACTAAGTCGGACCGGTCCAGTCATTGTTTAATGAGCCGGGTTATGACCAGTCCGCCGCGGTGGTGTAGCGGTTACAGTGCTCGGCTGCTGACCCGAAGGTCGCGGGTTCGATCCTATAGCCGCGGCGGTCGCATTTCGATGGAGGCGAAATGCCAGAGGCCCGTGTACTGTGCGATGTCAGTGCACGTTAAAGAGCGCCAGATGGTCTGAATACCCGGAGCCCTCCACTACGGCGTGCCTCATAATCATATTGTGGTTTTGGCACGTAAAGCACATATATTATTACTATTGGGTTATGACCATGCAGGTTATTTGACGAAAATGGCAGCCGAAGACCCCTGAAGTTGCATTCAAAGAACTTACTTCCCCTCTTAAATCCCCGGAGCACGGCACGAAAGGTAGGCTGTTGTGAGAATCAGATAATTGCTTCATTTTCATTCCTGCATCTATTGCAAAGCTTGTTTTCGTTGGGATTCGAACGAAGGGGGGGCAGGGGGGGCAGAGGGGGGGGGGGAGAATGCGGTGAAACTTGAACACCTCTGGTGAAGGGTTCTGCGCTCGTCTATTATACCAACAATTTAAAACGGTGGATCGAGATTGAATACAACGTTTCTACTATAGCTGTATACATAGCCGAAACTATAGCCGTCAGACTTACTGTCTTTTCGCCAACACAGTGCAATACTATAGCAGTCTTTTGCCAGAGTAGGGCTATTTTTATTTTTTTTTACATACACTGGCTGCACGAGTGTAAAACGTCGCCACTTGTTTTTTTTTTCTTTTTTTTTTTTAATTCCCCGCAGAAAACGTGCAGCTCCGTCCACTTACACGAGGGCACATGTTATAGAAGAGACTTGTCATGAAAACTACGTTTGCTGCACCGCGGTTTTGGTGAGCGCAGGCAGTAGACAGCGGACAAACAGGTGTGCGTTGCGAGCGCAGGGCGCCATTTCGTCTGCGACTGATGGCGCTGTCGGCGTGCATATGTGACGACGACGGCGAAGTTTAAACACCGAAGCTGTTTAGCAAATCGTGCCTTGTTCACCCCGTAACAAAAAAATCATCATCATAAACGTGTACGCGCCACAGAAATTGGGTAAATCCCACCACACACAACTTCCACTAAAGAGGAAGAAGGCAACAGTCAGCCCAACAAAAAGTTCAACAACGCTACAGCCACGGTCCAAACCAAGTTCAAGCAAAATTTCAACATCGCTACACAGCCAAGTTCAAGCCAATTTAAAGCAAAAGTGCAAGCAAAAGTTCTGCCTAGATACAGCAATAAATAAGCATGAGACCGATCAGCTTCGCTGTGTAGCATTGCGCGGCTTAGTGTAAGCTTTAATTGAGCCATTTTTTAAAAAGAGACGACGTTTCTTTTCGTTTGAAGACTGAAGAGAGTCGACGGCGAAGTTCTGAATCGAACTGCTGGCCGTGTGCCAGAAAGCTGTATGGTCGTATGCATCTTCCAGGATAGAAGTGCTTACGGATTGTTTCAAAACGGACAGGCTCCTAGGCCTCCTCGCCGTGAAGTCGTCTCTGTGCACTGCCTGTTCGCGATGTATTTAGCCAAATTTTATCAAGATCTGCGGCAGATATGGAACTCCTCGCGCTTTTGGTGTTCAGGAAAAGACAGATAAGCAGCCAGTGGATGCAAATGAAGGCGAAGTGGGAAGTCGGACGTTTTTTGTAGAAGACGATGCCGACGTCGCGCAGTCTGCTCTGATCGGCTGCTGCTCAATCAGCCGAGTGTAGCGCAATACGTCATAGCCTTTGCCATGCACTACACTCACCCGTATGAACCTGCACGAAGTAAAAAAAAACCAAACAAACAATAGCATAAGCCGTCGCTAGCCAACGTTGCATTCGTGCAGCCATACTCAGTCGATATAGGCTGCGTTACCCGACATTAGCCCATATTCAGACAACCATATATGGTTGTCTGAATATGGGCTCAATGAACTGTGCTCAATAAATAAGTCACGCTTGTAAGCGTGACTTTGCCAAGATATGGCAACACTGTAGCCGACATTTGTCAAGTGTAGGCAATAGTCAGCGTTACCGGTCTTTCATAAACATTGAGCCTTCGTCAACCAACATTAGCTGTCACAGAGGGAACATTAAACGCTAGCCCGCCCTATACTCATCATTCAGCCTTCAATAGCCAACACTGGTCAGTGCTGGTAGTATGAGAGTAAAATACGGTAGTTCAGGAAAACACAGGTCACCGTTACAAATAGCTGGAGGTTTCGCTATAAGACGTGCTCTTCAACATAAAACCAAAACCAAGAAACGACAGGGTGAGATCGGAGAGCGGATTCTTTTAAGATCTGCTTCAATGGTTTGCGCCGACATAACCACCGGCGCGCCAGCCATCTCGCGTATGGTCCGCTAAGTGCTAAGGTTGGGCAACCTCCGATGTCGATATCTTCAAAAGAAATCATATATGCTACGATCAGTCGCCGCCCGCAGCGTCAGCGAGAGGTTGTCTCAGCAGGAGATTCGTTATTTTTGTGGAATCAAAAGAAAAATATATCATTGTATAGAAGCTATCTTTTGAGTGTTTGCGCCAGTAAATTTCGTCACAACCGAGCTCAGATTGTCAAAAGCAGGAAGAATGAAATAAAATCGAGGATGAGAAATGAAATCATGCCGGCATTGCAGTCGAAAGGCTCCTCTTATCTGCCAAAGTTCGCACTTGATCGGTTGTATATACGCGTCCATGGCTGTGGTTTATACTAATACCTTGTCGTGTGCGGCTCCTTTGTGGCGCCTCTTTAAGAGGGTATACGAAGAGTATACGTTTGCCTCAGGGTCTAAATGCAATTTGGAAAAGCGTCATGCGCCGGCAAGCGCACTTGCATCCACTTGGCTGATTTGTAGTGAGATAACTAAGTGCATTTCTAAGTCGATTTCGATCGGCCGCGGGTCTATCATCTCGTCCTCCTCAACCATCTGTTGCAACCGCGGTACATTAAAATGTCGCAGTGCCGAGAGTACCACCTATTATATATGTAAGTATAACTGCACGCAGTATACAAAGTCTGCCCATACGTACCAGTTAATCGGTACACGGAAAGTTCTTTTTTTTTTCGAGGTGTTTGGGTTGGGGCTTAATATGTTGACAGTACACGATGTTACATTAACGTGGCTTATGATACCTTGTGCAAATAGAAATGCCTTTCAGCTCGTGTTTTAATGTGGTAGAGGACTACCTTTTGCATTTGGTATAGTTGTTTACTCAACTCACATTTCGTTACAACGTTATGTGTGCTGCACGTAAACTAACGAATCAATGAATCACATAAAATTTATTGAGCAAATTATTGTTGCCTTTTGTCATACACGATCGTCTCGAGAGGTCTGTGTCATATAGGAAAAAAGGCGATGCTTCGTCTTCAGCGCAAGCGCTGCCGGAGACATCACACATAAGACTAATCGACTTGTGTGTATACTATAACGCTACACACGTGTGTATGCTAAGGAACTCTCTTTTGTAGATGACTGCGTTGTGAAACAATAAACTCCATCGTTTTCTAGCCAGGAGCCCTGGACTATCAGCTTACACTGGCGATCATTGTCGATTGATTCTGCGCAATTATTGTTACAGCCACCACCACAACCAAAATCATGACCATTATTATTATTATTCCATATCAGGCCAACTCCTTTCAACACCTAACGCTCCTAAGCAGAAGTTGCCCGACGAACTACAACGAGGAAAGAATGAAGGAAGGAGACAGGAGCGAAGGCAAAGGCACGAAGGCTAACCACATGGGCGTCGGCAGGATTTTGTCTCAGGGTCGCAGACCCGCATTGCACCGTTCTGTGGGGAGGGGGGAGGGGAGCGACGATGTGGCTTGGATGGGGACAAGTGCTCCTTTTTCACTCTCCTGCAGACACCCATATCTAACCAGCGTTCATAAAAACCGGTATGCTACCGTATACACTGGGGAAATAGATAGCAGAGCTTTGAAGTTGAGGGCGTGCGAAGAGGAAGAGAGAGAGAGAGAGAGCACATACACAACATCTCAGTCAGGCACTTTTGCGTGGTATGCGACATCACTGCAAAAGGACCAACACGCTGTACAACATAGTATGGGAACATGACGACAACCGCAGCCCCCCAGCCAACCATGGGTGGTCCTGCTGACCAGCCTCGACCCTGAGGACCAGATGAGCCAGGTGGACAAGACAAGGCTAGCGTCTTGGACTGAGGTCAACGCCGCGCGCCAGCAAGACGAAGACGTCGCCTGCTCCTTTCATCAACAATGTTTACAACAATTTTGCTATCGGGCCGTCTCCCTTACTTTATTTATGTCCATAATAGCAGGTAGAAGACAACACTTCTCCCGGCCAGTCTGCGCGCCCTTCTCATTAAAGCTGTTTTTCTTTCACTCGCCCTGATGTCATATAGCGGGCAGTGCACAAGCGTGCAGGGTGACTTATGGCCAGCACGGAATCATTCCCACACTGCTGCAATCGCGATAAGGAGGCTGTTGCCGCGCACTGCCTGCTGGCCTTGGGTGCTGTAGACGAGCCAACCAGTGCGATCGCCACGGGGGAGGGGGAAGGTCCTTCATGCGGCAACGAGGAGGAAGTTGTTGATGAGCCGTACCCGTGGTGTTGCAATGGCCAAGGCAGCGCGCTCTAATACGACCATGCCGCAGAGTCCTTCTCATCTAGAAGAAGACCAAATGCGAAGCGAGAAAGAAGGTTAGAGGGGGGGTAAGGGGGGGGATTTGTCCCAGAAGAAGAAGCACGCTGATTGGAGAGAGCGGCAGGTGCTCGCGGGATTACGTTTACCCAGTTTGAATCTACGCAGGGCGGATTACGTCGGTGCTGCAGCGAAGCGGGGCGGTGACGCTTGCGGCCTTACGGCATTTGTCAAAGGATCAGGACAGGCGCGTCGCGAGCTTTTAAGCTTGTTACGTGTAGGCGGGCGAGGGGGGCTCGCAATGTTTGCTCTCTAATCTATTTATCGAGATTAGATCTATCGTTCTTTGCCCACCGTGTTCATTTTCTAATTTTTGCTGTCGGGTTCTACGCACGCGTGACCCGAGAGGCCACCGCGGACATGCGCTATGGGGGAAAAGAGGCTTTCCTCGCGAACGCGCGGAACAGTTACTCTTCACAATAGGATCGCGGATCATGCATACAAGGTAGTGTCGCTTATTGCTTTGACATTTCTCTTGTAAACTATGGAGACTGACCGAATCATGGCGGCCCACTCGACGTGGAAACAGACATGGAGGAGGAGTAGATGCCCGCCAAGACTGCCAAGCTTACCACTGCCTGTTGCAGCATCATCATCATCACCACTGCCATGCACCACCTATGACGCATGCGTCGTGCTGCAGACCGTAATCGGCGATATCAAGAATGAGAGAGCGAAAGATATGTGTCCAGTTTTGCAGACGCATGGAAGTTCGGAGAAACTGCCGCTTATATAGATGCATGTATGGGTCATGTACGTGTTGTCTTGCTCTCAACGTTTATTTAATTGAAAGCGAGGTTGCGTCAGGGTATTGACACAGCATGTTTTTTATAATTCTTTGTTTTAAGTTATAGTTATTCACGGCTCCGATGTTGATATTGAACGCCATAGGAGTAAGATAGCGCAACTTTCAACAGACGCTAATCTGTTGGGCATACTACAGGGAAGGTATGTGCAGGGTGTAACATGGAGTGTGCCCGTATATTACATTTGTGGCGCCCCAAAACCACGATATGATTACGAGGGACGCTGTAGCGGAGGGCTCCAGGACATTTCAACCGCCTCGGGTTCTTTAACGTGCACCGGAATCTAAGTACACGGGTCTCAAGCCTTTTAGCCTCCATCGAAAATGCAACCGCCGCGGTTGGGATTCGATCCCGCGACCTTCGGGTCAGCAGTCGGGCACCATAACCACTACACCGTGGCTCGTAAGGATTAATTGTGTGCGCATGCTGTCAATCATTTCGATCTCTCACTAGCCTGTCTTGATTTCGAGAAAAATCTTGCACCTCCCCTGCGCTTCTCGAGCACATCGCATTTGCAATGGACCATTTATATAGACCGTAAATGGTACATAACTAACTAAATATATGTTAATGCCGACAGATCTGTCACGGAAATTTCCCCGGACGCTTCTGCTGTTCTATCTCGAACCTCATTATGACCGGATTAAGAGCTTCACATCTTCAGCCTCTCCGTACGAAAACGATGCGTTAGTAATCGCACCATCTGACCACAGAAGCCGATGGGGCCAGCAGAAAAGAAAAGCACGAAGGAAAATATTCGTCGCGGGCGTCGCAATTGAATAACGCACCGAGGTTGTCGATAGCGCTGCGGCTCCTTTGTAAAACAGAGTGAGATAGAGCTTGAATGCTGTCACGCAATAGCTACCAACGCGAATAGATTGAAGAAACCTGCGAGGAGGGTTGGGATAGGGGGAAGCGCAAGAACGGCCTGTAGTATTACTCCACGAAGAATAACAGAAACAACGCGAACCACCGCGTGGAAAGGTGATTAGGATGATAAAAAGCACGTGAAGAACGATCACGTCGCTTGGATTTCGAAGATGTCTGATTGTTCCGTGAAAAATGCGCCGGGCCCGATATTGACCCGAGATACGCGCGGAGCGACTCTATTTTGGGTGATCAATGCAAAGGAAGAGCGATGAACAGTTGAACTTCTCAGCTCCACAAGTTTCCAAACGCGGGCTGCGACTTGGCTTCCCGAAGATCTTCGGCAGAGCTGCTGCCGCTACGAAAACGGCGAGTTATGCGCAGCAGTGGGAGTACAACGGAAGAAGATGAGAAATGGACAGCCGAGTGATGCAATACGCTGGACTGTATCAGAGTTCTGGCGATGCTTTTGCAACGAAGACAGGTAATGTTTGAGTTGCACATACCTTTGTAGCATTCATAAGTGATGAGCGGTCACAATCGGCAGCTGAATTTTAATGCGATATGCGTTAACCGCATACCCCAGCGACATTCGAAACCTGGTTCGACCTCTACTAATTGATTAAGCGTCATTGGTCAGACAACATATATCGCAATAGTTTGCTATGAATCAAAGAAGGACAATATTTTTTCAAGTGGCTCGTTTCTTTGTTAGACACAACCAAATGAATCCAACAGACAAGTTAGGCTAAGGAAACCATAGGAAACATTAATAGCTGTCCTTCAACTGTAGCGTATAGTAATTATGACGTAAACTTGAAAGTGAATTAAAACGGACGAAAAATCACACTTTCCGTCGGTGGGATCCGAACCCCAACCGTCGAATTAGACGCCAGATGCTCTACCAATTCGGCTACGACGGAAGGTGCGTCCCCGTGCCCTTCATTGGGTATATCCGTACATGTGATCCCTGGGAGTATTAGCCAGCACTAATCACTGGCACGGTGGCGAGTGTGGAACACATTTTGTCAGAGGCCGTCACGTGACTTTTGCAAGAGACGGCAGCTGACCAATAATCTCTCGCATGCTAATTTGAGGCATTAAGTCTTCCAGGGCGAGGTCCTCGCCATGAATGAACGAAAGAGGGGCAATTTTTTTAGGAGGAGGAGGAGGAACAAAACTTTATTGAATGTCCTGTACAGGGCTGGAGAGCCCGCCTAACTACTACCACGATGGAACCGGGAGGTCAAGTCTGCCCTATCATGGGCGTACTTGACAGCCAGGACTTTCTGCTCGCGGGTCTTGCGCCCTGATCACGCTTCAGAACCTGTCACGAGTAATGCCAGAGCTAGGCGACCCACACTCTAAAAGCAAATGTTCTAATGTACAGTCATCGACCTTGCATGCTTTACATAGAGTATTCGTGTCTTGAATGTTATGTTATTCCTTATATTGTACAAATGAGTAATATGATCGCGTTTGTAATTGTCTAAGTGCCACTGCTTGTGCCCTGTTAAGCTTGATGTGTGGAGGTGGAAATAGTCTCATGCAGTATTGTTTTGTAATTTCGTTGCGCGTCATGAGGGTACCTGTGAGTGTGTTCTCAAATCCAGCAGAGTTGAGGCCATTTGTAAAAGCGCCCCGGTCAGTGAGTTCGCGGGCAGCGCTGTTGGCCGATTCATTTGGATTGATGGGGCAAGCTTCAATATTGCCCAAACGAGCTGGGAACCCCTAAACATATTTTAAGTCTCGTACCTTGATTTCTTTGATGACTCTGGCCGCTTGCGGGGCTATTTTTCCACAAGTTGCCATATATGGCAACTTGTTCTGCAACTTCAG
>NC_051179.1:23100011-23173835 GCF_013339695.2 Rhipicephalus sanguineus
CGGTGAAATGTTTCCCCTAATACCGTAATGCTTCCCAGGATAGGGTGCCTTTAGAAAGGCCGAATTGTATTCAGGAGAGGGGGCATCGAAGGGACTGCCTATAAAGCCAAATATGTAAGCGCACACCCAGCTTAAATCAACCTGAAAATCCTCCGTGCTCGATGCGGTTCTTAACCAGAATATGAGTGACTGTAGAAATAACTTCTCTTGTAACCTACGGGTGAAAATTAATCTAAAAAAAAAACTCAACTTTCCTATCTCTCTTTTAAGCAACCGTCCACAAGATAAAGCAAAGGCTTCGAATATTGTGGTTTAAATGTCTCTGAAGGATTCCTCACCAATCAGGGTGCAGGATCAACCAAAATAACCGCCCTTAGTCATAGCAAGAAATCAATGAACGAATGAATGTTCAAGTAAAATTTACGAGGACTCTCCTTTCGGAGTTGCCTAAGTAAATGCGTGAGCGTGGGGTTTTATTGGAGGTTGCGGCCGTTCCTGGAACGTTGTTTTTGGGTGGCATCGGCATGGCGTCTTTCACCGTTTTTCCAACGTTCACCATTGTCTGGAGCGGCCCCACCGCAGACTAAACGCGCGGATACCGAAATGCGCGTTTGGCATTGAATCGCCGTAAAGTATGAATTTTTCTTATGTGTGCACACCTCCACGTCGGCTTTATATTTTGTCCTATAGAGGGTTTTTACATCTGTCAGCTTTTCAATGCCGATTCTACATGAAAAACTCTCCGTCTGTCCTTCCGTCGTTTTGTCACCTAAGACGACCATCGCCATGAGGAAATAAATGTCTAAAACAAAATCAATTGCATCAGTTGCTGCTATGAAGAGCGTCTCCCACGCTCCGAAAGAGAATGTCTGTACCACTGTTCTAAACATCCAAGCTTTCATATTGTTCATATATCTGAACCGCATGAGTGCGTTGTAGTGGCGTTGAACAACAAATGTAAATACCATGGTGGTGGACGAAACCCCTCTCTAGGACAAGATGTGGAGCCGACATGGAGGACAGTAATCATGAGGAGAATTTAGACATAGGCACCGTACAGTCGAGTTTTCTAGTGGGACTGCAGCACCAGAACGCAAAGCCTTGCGGATAAAAAAAGCAATAACGAGACGGGGTCGGTCAACATGGAACGCGATGCGAGCGTCTCTCCTCTCTGCATAAGTGGGCGGATTGCGGCCGGTCTATCCGCCTCGTGCATCGGTATGGTGGCGCCACCGCTCGGCTAAGGCGGGTGTACCCTCTCCCAACCCCCCATAGGATCCCATGCATTTTGAATGAAGTTTGCGATTTCGTTGCGCAAAAACAAACTAGCGCCATCTCTCGACAATACGCCACACCGACGACGCAACACTTCCTCTTTCTTCCACCGACTGGCCATGCTCCAAGCTAACTCCTCTCTCCACTTTCTTTTATTAAAGACGATAGTCTTTCTTGGGGAACATAAACGCAGAAATTTTGGTCTGTCTGTCTTTGTGTTTGTCGGCACGTCCCTCGATTCATCCACTCGGCCAAAGCTGAACCCCTTGCACAAGGGCCAGCCATCGTGAACGGCTCACTAGGTTCATACTTGTCTACATGGTTGATCAAAAAGCAAATATTACGCATATCTGATGCGCAACATCACTAGATAAGTATTAGGTGGTGTGTTCCTTTAATAGAAAATACATAGATACGTAATTCTAGAGACCCTAGTTTCTTAAGCTGCGCTGAAAATGCGACTGCGCCGAAACTTGGCTTCCACCGTGCCCTCTGCGCGAGCTCATTGTTGTGTTTCGGTTTCAGTTCAGTATTGCACTGTACGAGTGCCATGGGGCGCCGCTCTAGCATTCCTGCTTTACCCAGGCGACGTGAATATAAAAGAGTGTGCGGAGAGTACTCGTTGAGTGCGGATGTTTCTTCTGCTTCGGCGCTTCGCGCCAAACCGCGTGTTCGGGCTGGCTGGCGTCCCCGCCGGTCGCGTTGGTCACCGCCGGTTTTGCCTGCTGCTGCGCCGGGACTAGCAGCCCGCAACACAGCATTCACGTTTCCCGACGTATTGCCAGATGGCGTTCATATCTCACGCAGCGCCTCTTCTATCGTCTTTACACGACATTTGCAGCG
This sequence comes from Rhipicephalus sanguineus, assembly GCF_013339695.2. Lineage (NCBI taxonomy): Eukaryota > Metazoa > Arthropoda > Arachnida > Ixodida > Ixodidae > Rhipicephalus > Rhipicephalus sanguineus. The sequence continues at coordinate 23,102,130 of NC_051179.1, forward strand.
AAGCACGCAGATGCGCGGCCAATTTTTTCTTTCGGTGGCCGTGAGAGCGCGCGCTGTGCACTGTGCTATAGCACACCCGACAAGACCGGCTGGGCTCGTCGCTTTCGTCGCGTCTTCCTTGAACGTTGCAACGTTAATATTGTGTTAAGGCGGTGGCCACACGTCGGACAATGAGCCCTGATTTCGTTCAGCTGCCATCTCATCAACGGCAATGTTTCAGACGCCTCAGTTGTGTACTTTTGTCCGTTGGTTGCGGAACAAGATGGCCTCCTGCAAGACCGCGTTTTTCCAAGTCAGCTGTGTGCGTAGTTCTCGGCGTCGTAGAAGTTTGATGACGCGAGGACGTCAACTGGTGCTACATCGGGGCAACCGCTGAACTGACTGCAAGCTTGACGACATTGTGCCAGAAAATTCTAGCGTACTGTACGCGCACGATTGTGCTACACTTAAAATACCGCGCTTGGCCTCGAGCGTCAACCTGGTACGCCTGTGCGCAACAAGCGTCTTGTTATCGTTGTTGCGTCGGTTAATATTGAATTGCAATTGGAATACCGTTTTTGCAAAGGTAAGTGAAGCTGTAAGTAGTTGCCCATCTATATGCTCGCTACTCCACGAACATTACTTCTAGAATCGCATTTTATTTTGAGCTGCACGTACCAAAGAAGAATCTAGCATACGAGATACATTGCACGCGTGCGCATTCCCTATATAAATATGAGTAATGCCACGCGTGCGCATTTCCTATATAAGTCTGAGTAATGCCATGCTCCATTTAAAGCGCATGTGTTAGAGGATTGTGGCTTCAATGGTGAAAGTGATTAGATATTCCGAAATATGTGATTGCAATGCAGTTAGAACTTTCTCATATGTTAATACGGTCTGTGAACAAAAAAAAAACGCTGTGTGAATGTTTGTTGGTCATTTGCTACAGTACTTTCACGCATTATTATGCAGCTGTATGACGGCTGTTAAAACGTTCAGCAAGTTAGATTTTGGTTTTCTTGGCCTAGTTGAGTGCTGCGAGTGTTGGGCGAAGATAAAATCGCGTGGCTTTTGTGCATTTCTTAAGCAGGCATACAGCCGTAATAGTCATTGTTGTTGTACTGTTTGGGGTGTTCAATAAAACAAGAATGCTGTTTTGTACTGCAACAGTTTTTATTTCATCTGTGTTAACAGATCACGCAAACAACTTGGACACATGCACGTAAGAAACGTATGCAGTGCATCGCGCGCACGCATAAAAAAACGGGCCTGTCATTTTAAAACAAATAATATAGAACAATCGACGTAACAGACGGCATGGTTGTCTAGTGGAGCAGCGTCGGCAGTACAAATATCAAACCAGAATGAAACATGAATAGAAAAATGGAGAGTAACAGGCGCTTTGCCCACGGCTTCTATGAGCCGCGCATATCCACCTATCGCCACCGTCCGCCGTTGGTGGCGCCACCAGTACCACTGAAAGCAGCAGCGCACGAGGCGGATAGTCGGCGACAAACTAAGAATAAAAAGTAAACTGTACCGCTGTCCATTTGCATTATGCGCGTCCAACTACGGCCGTTATTTACCATGACGTAATGCTTAAGACGAACCAACAAAAAATGCAGCATGGCGCCGTTCGCGACGAGAGGCGAGGTACCGCTGCATCGACACCCGTGAATTCGAATTTCCCGCGGTGTTTGTTTCTTCCAGAAGAAGTTCTTTCCTACTCTTATCCGCACGTACGCAGCATCATCCTCGCCGGTTGTCATTCGCTGCAGTAGAAGCTTGTGGCTGTGCCACGTTTCAAGTGTACAGAAGCGGCAGCAGCTCGGAGTGTTTTAAAACCCTATAGCGCGTTCCATCGTTTCGGCCGCGTCAAGTTGCAACACGGCGTGTGCTCCCTACATCGTTCGGATACACCAAGCATATCGGCTGAGGGTCAATACATCGTCGATTGTCGTCGCGTTCATTCGTGTGCAGTGAGGTGAAAGTGAAGTCGGAATGTGCGCGTCTGTGTACTATTTACCGCCCGCAAAAGCCATGGCATTAGCGTTTCCACATGTCCGTGTGTGTCTGTGTTACTTGGAGCTCGCAACGTCGGAATCTTGGTGATCTATTGTGATATGCGCCGTGCTCTGCGCCTATATGAGTCATGTATGTACAGACGAAGCGTGAGAGAAAGAAAACGACCAGCATAACCCGTTAGCGCAATGCAATGCGAAAGTAAACAAACCTGGTGTGGTGAATATGCAGTGGTGTGTGCATTATAAGAAGATAATGGTGGTCACCGGTGCGTGTGTGATTATGTGATGTGTGCCTATTGGGGCAGTTGCGTCGTCTTAACGGAATTCAGTTCCACCAGCCCAGAATGATGTGCTAGGTTGAAGTGCCCGTCGCGTAAGTCTCACGGTCGATGCCCGAACGCCTTGCAGTAAAAAAAACGCCGTGCGAGGTAATCGTTTTCTAGGAACCGCGAAATGATGCGCGCTACATAATATCACTGTGACGAAGTAACTTTCGCTTGCATGGATCGTGGTCGTAACTGAAGTAACGCCGCTAAAACTATTATTGAGTGAAAAAAAAGCTTTTGTTGTTAATGGCGTTGCATCATACTAGACGATATCATATTCGGAATTCTTTTATCTGACGTGCGTTTTTTTTTGCATTCCGCGTTTATTGCGTACATGTATTACGCAGTGATAACTTGTACACTACAGTAGACTCTCGTGAAGCTTATTGTCAGTAGACCTTTTTTTAAACGCTGTTGGGTAACATGTGTCTCAGCTTGCGACTGCTTCTGCGCAGAGCTGATAGACGGAGCGATCAAGGCGACGGTGAGTGAAGGCAAATTTATATACATATAAACAGAGGCGTTACATATTCGACGCTGGGGCCGACAGCTTATCGGGCTCGCACAGCTGTGCGACGACGACCCGGGATTTCTTCGTTCGCTTTCTCGCTCTCTCTCTCCGCGCAGCTTGGTTCTTTTATAGCCCTGGCCGACCCCTTGCATCAGCCAGTAGTTCGAAGCCTCCAATCAGGAACCGCCGTAGGTCGCTGGCTGGAGCCGGATCCGCGGGGAAGAGGGCTTGCCGCATGTTGCGGGAGAGATTTCTCTCGGTTGAGTCAGACGCAGCGCCGGAGTTGCCGGGGATTGCGTAAGACTCCCGCCTCGTTGCATCAGCTGGTGTTGACGCTGGTTGCGTTAGCCGCATCACCGGATTGCCGGGGATTGCGTAAGACTCCCGCCTCGTTGCATCAGCGGGTGTTGACGCTGGTTGTGTCAGACGTTCTACCAGCTTGAATGCCTTGTTGAAGTAAGGAAGTTTGGGTTGGGAGCCCTGGCATAACAGCACCCCCGCCGCCAGACAATGCGCCGGAAAGACGAGCTGCTTCCACGTGGCTCGGATGCCGGGCGCGCTCGTTCGCCAGGTCCATCCAGGTTCACCTCCAGGCCATGGGGACATTTGGCTCCACGCTTCGTTCCGTGAACAGATCCCAGTCGCCAGGCCGGATCCCGGCTCCAGTGGCTTGTCGCAAAGATGTGTCGACTTGCTTTGCTCGTCTCTTCTGACGATCTTTGGTAGCAGCACTTGTTGATCGTTCTGCAACTTGTCAAGAACGGTCCGACAACAGACAACACACGACACAAGCAAGTGCCCTCGGTCACCCGACAGAACACCAGACCTAAATAGAATAATATATTCCTAGCTACGTTTCTGTCGAAACTCTATATCAAGAGGCACATGTGAGACACAAAACTCTTACAAGCAGAACTCAAAATATTACACGTGTAACAAACGCAATGAAACAGAATTCAAAATAATGCTGGCCCCTTGAGATCACTCAGGACGGAAGCGCTCAGCTGAGGCCGCAATGAGGACCAAATTTTGCCCCAATTTGCCAGCGAAAAACCGAAAGGATAGCCGAAGACGGCACTGATTAGAACGCGCGTCTCAGTGCATCTGCGTTCGCGTTTAGCTTTCCTTTCTTGTAACGAACGTTCAAGTTGTGCTGTTGGAGTATCATGCTCCTCCTCAGTAACCGGCTGCTTTTGGACGACATGTTATTCAACCAGGTTAGAGGACAGTGGTCCGTTTCGACCACAAACTTGGAACCGGAGACATAACAGGCCAGCTTTTGAACGGCCCACACGAGGCAGGCACATTCCTTTTCAGAGGTACTATATGTCTCTTCCCTGCAGCTCAGTTTTCGGCTTAAATACAAAACTGGTCTTTCGTGACCAGTGTCATCTTCCTGGCACAATATAGCTCCCATTCCGCAATCACTCGCGTCGCACTGAATGATAAAGCCCTTGGAAAAGTCGGGTGCCATGAGAACGGGTTTTTCGCTTAAGGCTTGTTTAAGCGTGCAAAACGCATTTTCTTTCTCCGAGTCCCATGTCACTTTAACTGGCTCCTGCTTTCGTAGTGCGTCAGTTAGAGGGCTGGCAATGGTAGAGTAGTTTTGCACATAATGCTGATAGTATCCCGCTAGCCCTAAGAAAGCCCTTATCTCAGACTTGGTGGTTGGTCGTGGATAGTTCACGACGGCGGCTACCTTGATCTCTGAAGGTCGACGCCCCCACAACGTGTCCCAGGTAAGACACCTCGCCGCATCCTAGGTGACATTTAGCAGGTTTCGCTGTAAGACCCGCTTCTTTCAACTTGTTCAGCACGACTCGTAAATGTTCGACGTGTTCTTCCCAGGTGTTCGAGAAGATGGCGACATCGTCGAGATACGGCAGTGCGAACTCGGACAGGCCATTAAGAACGCGGTCCATTAGACCCGAAAAGCAATAAGGCGCATTTTTCAGTCCAAAACTCAGCATAAGGGGACGACACGTTCCGAATGGAGAAACGAACGCGGCGTAGCGGCTAGCACGCTCGGTAAGAGGGACCTGCCAATAACCTCGCACGAGGTCTAGCGTGGAAATGTAGTTTGACTTTGACACTGTTTCCACCCTTTCCTCTATATTTGGTATCGGATAGGTCTGGTCTCGAGTTATGGCGTTAAGGCGCCGATAATCGATGCATGGCCTAGGATCCTTTCCCGGCACTTGAACCAATATTAGAGGAGATGTATAGTCACTCTCACCCGGTACTATGACTCCCAACTCAAGCATTCTATCGATTTCCTCTTTCATGATCTGCTTCTGCACAGGGGAACATCGATATCGCTTACTACGGATTGGTTCCTCACATGTCAGCTCGATGTCGTGCTTAATAACCGTCGTTTTTTCGGGACGGCTGGAAAACACGTCTTTAAACTCAGAAACAATCCTCCTCAAGTCCTCCTTCTGGACTTGACTTAACCTTGGCTCCAGGTTCAACTGTTCCAACATCACCTCTGAACCCCTTTCGCTTACATCGCTAGAAGTCAGAATTTCTGCTCCTTCCTCCTCTGAAGCATTCAACAGCAGATTTACGACCGCCTGACGTTGAACGTACGGTTTCATCAAGTTGCTGTGATAAATTTTGTTAGACCGCTTTCCTAATTTCACTTCGTAGTTGGTATCGGAAAGTTTCGATATTACTTTAGCGGGCCCCTCCGAATGAACCTCAAGCTTGTTCTTCTTGGAAGGCCGCAGCAACATTACCTGACTTCCCACTTCGAAGGTACGTTTTTTTGCTGATTTGTCGTAGTATTCTTTCGACAATACTTGCGCTGCCTTCATGTGGCTCTCCACAAGATCTTTTGTTTTTCCGAGCCTCTGAAGGAGGTCGAGAACATAAGCAACTACATTCGGGTCCTCATCATATCCCTCCCAGGATTCGCGTAGCATTCGCAATGGTGTTCTTAAGCTCCGGCCATATACAAGCTCTGCGGGGCTAAAGCCAGTGCTCTCATGAGGAGCAGACCTCAAAGCAAACATAGCGGGAGGAATACATGCTTCCCAGTCGCATTTGTGCTCATAACAAAGAGCTCTCAGTATACGTTTCAGAACTGAATGCATACGCTCTACCGGATTAGATTGTGGGTGATGGATCGAACTGTGCACCACCTTGATTCCACATTTATCCAAAAAGGTAGAGGTAAGGCAACTGGTGAAGACGCTGCCATTGTCACACTAAATTTCAGAAGGAAATCCGACACGCGCGAATATCGAGAGCAGAGCGTCCACGACGTGAGGAGAATTGAGCTCCCTAAGAGGTACCGCTTCTGGAAATTTCGTTGCCACATAGAGGGCAGTCAGTATGTATCGACAACCTTGCCTTGACTCCGGCAAAGGCCCAACTATGTCGATAACTAGTCGCCGAAAAGGTTCTGTTATAACTGGCACAAGCTTCATGGGCGCCTTCCACTTGTCCGTGGATTTCCCCACCCTCTGACATGTGTCGCAAGAGCGCACAAAGTCTTCGGTATCTTTCCAGCATTTCGGCCAGTAAAACTCAAGGGAAATCCTAGCCTTGGTCTTCTTCAAGCCGAGATGCCCTGCCCACGCGTTTTCGTGCGCAAGTTCCAATAGCTGGCGACGATACTTTTGCGGTATCAAGAGTTGCTCATACCTGCGACCTTGTACATCTGTGTAGCTACGATACAATAGCCCAGATTTCTCATAAAAGAAACATTCTTTTTCTTTACTCCCAATTTTACGCTTTCCATTAGCGCTTTTATCGAGATGTCTTCACGCTGCTCTCGAATGAGCGTCGCTCGATCAACCCTCGACAGCTCACACCAACTTTCAGCTACAGGCTTGAGCGTATTGCCCGCCTCGCCCAACGGCGCCACTTCGGTTTCTCCGCCGACGGAGACGACGCTACCCGCTTCAGCTGCAGGTGGCTCGAGTAAGCCACCCCGAGAGTTTTCTGTCCGAGGCTCGCTCGACTCGCTGCCAAGGTCACGCAGCTCGGCCACTTTTGCCGGTGGTGGCGTACTACATGGAACGAGATCAAGTTCCTGTGAAAGCTTCCGCGCTTGCGATCGCGTGAGGGCCATGTACGCAACGCTGGGAAAGAACGATTTACCCTGCTCTTTGAGAAGCTGCTCCGAGTTGTTCGAAAAAAGATAAGGAAAACAATCTGGGAGAGCGGCAGACACAGCCGCTTCGGTGTGAAGCTTACCGAAAGAGCCTTCAATGATCACCGTAGCGATCGGTAAGCAAGTGCTCTGCACCTCGGCGACCTGCCTGATCCATGCGCATTCTCCTGTCAAGTCGTTCGGAGACACTAATGAAGGATGGACAACGTCCATAGTTGCCGCTGAGTCTCGAAGTGCTCGACACGTTTTCCCATTGACGCTAATCTCCTGAATATACGGTTCTAACAACCGCATGTTCTTTTCTGATTCACGGATCGTTGCGAAAGCAACCTTTTGTTTACAATTTACCGCGATGTGCCCTTCTTTTTTGCAATTGTAACAGATTAGCGGCTTCCGTGACTCAAACGCCCGTGTAGTATCAGTGCGCTCTTTGGGAAACTCACTCGACTTCTGCGCTTCCGTTTGCCCTTCCCTCACAGTCTCCTTCGTAAAAGACGGGTCTTTTCTGAAATTACGGTGCGGAGCAGGTTTTCGGTCATCAGGTTTTTTTGAAAAGCCCTCTTTTCTCTCAGCTTTTTCAACACGCACGGCCCTACTGTGCAAGTTTCTACGAGTGTAGTACTCTTCAGCTAACTCTGCTGCCTTGTTTAGCTGTACTTCTCCAAGCTTATCCTGCAGCCAAAGCTTGACATCATCTTCGATACAGCGGTAGAATTGCTCCAATGCTATGCACTCTACCACTTTATCGCGGTCGTCATAGACATCTTCGCCCTTTAGCCATTCAATTAAATCGGCTTTAAGACGAAACGCGAAGTCAACGTGTGACTCATTCCCCCTTTTTGCATACCGGAACCTTTGCCGGAAAGCCTCGGGTGACAATTTATATCTTCTCAACAGGGCCTCCTTAACCTCGTCATAGCTCTCAAACGCCTCCCTCGACAAGCACGTTATCACGTCGGATACTTCCCCGGGGAGAAGAGCTAACAGGTTCTGTGCCCAAAGAGACCGCTCGATGCCATTTCTATCGCAGACGTGTTCGAACTTTACGAGATACTTCGCCATGTCCTCGCCCACTACGAACGGTGGCAGTTGGTCCCGAATTCTATGTCCACTAGCCTGAACCGTCGCAGAAGCTACGCTAGGCGCTTGCGAACACTGACGGAGTGCCAATTCTATTCTTTTCATCTCGAGGCGCTCTTCGCGTTCCTCGCGCTCGCGGCGTTCTTGCCTTTCGGCTTCCTCGCGCTCACGGAGTTCTCGTCTCTCGGCCTCCTCGCGCTCGCGGCGTTCTTGCCTTTCCGTCTCTTCACGCTCACGAAGTTCTCGTTCTCGTCTTTCGGCCTCCTCGCGGCGTTCTTTGATATCCGTCCAGGCCTCATCGACTTCCTCAGCCGTTACTCCCTCCTTCTGCATGATCTCAAGGATCGCTTGCTTTCGCTTCGCACGGCCCAGAGTAAGGCCGAGTTCTTCACAAATTTCGATGAGTTCCTTCACTTTAAGGTTCTCCATCGTTCACACTAGCCTCTTGCTATTTGCCCTCGTTAGAATCTACTTGCCGTATCCCCTATAAGTCTACTAGAAAGACACGCAAGCAATTCTCAACCTGCCGTGTTTACGCCCTCCGCATTAACTTTGGTTTCAAAGCGCTCCGACTTGGCTCGAAACAATCAAAGCTCACTCCAATGCTTCACACAACCTTCTCTAAACTACGATAACCTGTGCTAGAGAAGTCTGGTGAACTGAAGGGAAAACATCAGGCACTCACCGCATCGAGGTAGCTGACGCCGGCCGATCCCGCAGCTGCCATCCACTGTTGGGTAACAGGTGTCTCAGCTTGCGACTGCTTCTGCGCAGAGCTGATAGACGGAGCGATCAAGGCGACGGTGAGTTAAGGCAAATTTATATACATATGTACAGAGGCGTTACATATTCGGCGCTGGGGCCGACAGCTTATTGGGCTCGCACAGCGGTGCGACGACGACCCGGGACTTCTTCGTTCGCTGTCTCGCTGTCTCTCTCTCTCCGCGCAGCTTGGTTCTTTTATAGCCCTGGGCGATCGCTTGCATCAGCCTGGAGCGCGAAGCCTCCAATCAGGAACCGCCGTTGTTCGCTGGCTCGAACCGGATCCGCGGGGAGGAGGGCTTGCCGCACGTAGCGGGAGAGATTTCCGTCGGTTGCGTCAGGCGCAGCGCCGGAGTTGCCGAGGATTGCGTAAGGCTCCCGCCTCGTTGCATCAGCTGGTGTTGACGCTGGTTGCGTCAGCCTCATCGCCGGAGTTGCCGGGGATTGCGTAAGACTCCCGCTTCGTTGCATCAGCGGGTGTTGACGCTGGTTGCGTCAGACGTTTTACCAGCTTAAATTCCTTGTCGAAGCAAGGAAGTTTGGGTTGGGAGCCCTGGCATAACAGCGCCAAACCGGACTACTTCGCGTAGCAGTACATGTGCAGACGCTCCGCCCCCGTAGCTTTCCCTTCATTGCCACAGAAAGTTGTCCCCGAGTTATAGACAGACCACTTTCGTGAATGCTCTCATTTTTGGCTGTGAATGCTTTAGTTTTGGCTGCGATCGAGGCACGCCTGTCGACGGCGAAAATTCCGGCGGCATGCAGCCCACGCGGCCGACACCACGCGATAGCATATATATTCTTGACGGCGCTTCTGCAAAGTGCCCTCGTTGCCCTACAGCGCATGCAGTTATTCGCATCGAGAAACCTTCCGTTCGCGGATGAGTACACATCGTTTTCGCGCATATCTTCAAGCATAAACCATACCACGGAATACTATTCCGTATTAGTCCTCCTCCCTGATTGGCCATTTCGAATTACATCAGGGCCCCCCCACATAAGTAGCGCCGGCCGAACGAAGAGTGACGACACGGAGCAAACGGAATAATTAGAGTTACTGTATATGCTACCTTTAGGTAGCATATACAGTATATATACAGTACATATACACTGGCCTGCGATACTTAGGTGGTGCAGGCAGGGCATAGTTTTTTTTTTAATTTATATTTCATTTATTTTCGCCCAACTCCACTTTAAAGTAAAGTACATATACAGTGTATATGATACCTTTAGGTAGCATATACAGTAGGTATTTTGCAGCGACACCTTTTGCGAAGCCAATGCCTTTTCGTGCTTTTCGCACTTTGCCAGTGCATGGTGAGGGCAATGGTCCGCGCAATAAATTGCGTATATCGCCCAATAGATCTACCACTCTGAAGACATAAACAGGAAAGGGGGGGGGGGGGGGTTACGGAAGTCTTTCCTTGCCGGACGATCGGCAGATATATACACATCCCTTCCCCTTACGTACAAGTTATAGTCAATGTGGGCTAAAGTCACCCTAGAGCAATGTTGGGTCTACTCTTGAACGAGGGAACACCAGTGACCATCACATGTACTTATAGCGCAATGTGCCTCTGTGATGTGCATGTTCGGGCTAGTTGGTAGTACATGATTTTTTCTGAACGCACAAAAAAAAAGAACTTATGTAACAATACACGAAAAGAGTGCGACACACACACTGTTATTAATGAAAACGCTTGATCCATCGCTTTCAGCCTTGGCATCTACCTCATGCGATCATGCACTTTGGTGCACCATTGAATTTTAGGCAGATAGTCGAAATGGCGAAAAAGCAACATCTTCCCTTGACCGAAGCATGCCCACCGAAACTGAATACTCACTCATTCCGAAGATAGCGCGCGTTCTCAAGAAACTCAAGGCTTGGGTCCCCATTCGTAAAACCAGGTCTATTCTCAGCCACTTTCACTGCCGTATATCGACTCGTATATAAGGATAGATTCCCGTCTGATGTAACTGAAGTTGCTGTTCACGATAAGGACCCACGTGCTGCCCTCTACATCAGTGCTCTGCCACCTCAAATTCACAAGCCCCCTCCCCTCCCATTCCCTCTGCCCAAATGGAAACACGCGCGCAATGCTCCGTCGCGTGGGACGTCCCGTAGAAGAATTCCACACGGCGGGCAACTGCGCGATATCTCCATCGAGCCAGGACAGCTCGCTACTCCCGCGACATCTCAAACGGTCGCATCGGTCCTTCGTCAGCCGCGGGGTGAAGGCGTGGGTGTATATCAGATACCGAGCTGGCGCTATACAGGGGAAGTCGCCGCCCTCGTACTCACTACCCCACCTTTCTAATTCCGTGCAGTGCGAAGAACGCTATATCAATCAATCAATCAATCAATCAATCAATCAATCAATCAATCAATCAATCAATCAATCAATCAATCAATCAATCAATCAATCAATCAATCAATCATGTTTTATTTTTCGTCCTTCGTTTACACGATAAAACGGAAAAAAGGTGGCAAGAGAAAAAGCTGCTTCGTCGCAGCTTGACAGAGCTCCTGCCACCCGTACAGGCCCTGCCACCCCTGCCACCCGCCAACGATAACAGAGAACCAGTCGCGCTTCTCATATGACCGCAATCTTTATTTGCATTCGACGCCACGCAAACTAAATGTCAGATTTAGCCACGTCACGGTGGTCTAGTGGTTATGGCGCTCGACTGCTGACTCGAAGGTCGCTGGGTCGAATCCCGGCCGCGGCGGCTGCATTTTCAATGGAGGCGATAATGTTTGAGGCTCGTGTACTTAGATTTAAGTGCACGTTAAAGAACCCCAGGCGGCCGAAATTTCCGGAGCTCTCCATTACTGCGTGCCTAATAATCATACCGTGGTTTTGGGACGTTAAACTCCAGATATTATTCTTAAATATCAGATTTACTCAGTGGTCCACAATGTGCGAACCGTCGTTTCTCTTATCGAGCTGCAGGCTATTAGTTGGTAATTCACTTAACACAATCCTCATGCGCATAGGTGATTTTACGTAAGCCGCATGGGCGGGCCGCCAACTTGTGCAGTTAAACGAATGTGTTCTTATTTTTGCATATTGCTACGCGATTTAATCATGAAACATCGAATGCACCAACCGAACCGTTTTAATGCGACTGTTTTTACCGCTGGTATGGCAAGGGGGGGGGGGGGAGAGGGTTCTCAACTCTCCCCCCCCCCCTCCGAAAATTTTCAGTTTTGCAGTGTACATAGACCGTTTTCACATGGCGAAGAGGATGTGGTCTGGCAACTCGCGTTTCCCTCCTTTCTGGTGCTTGTACCGGTGTGCACAAAATGGTTCGGAGTGCGCGTGGCCATTTTTTGCGCATTTGCGCAAGCGAAACGTGCGCACGAACATACATAAGGTATGCCGGAACCCCCACTATACATTCCCCCGAAAAACATTTTCTGGCTGCGCTACTGGGGTCTACCGAGGCACTGTTCATTTAGTTAAACATTCAAAACGGCAAGTTTAACAGCCCAGTATGGCGGAGACGAAACCCATCCGTAAAATAGCCTATAGCCCCCGCTTCACTGCACGAGACAAACTGCGCAGGCGCGGTGACCACACCGCATGGAGCAGCGTGCGCGCGCATCTGTCCACGCAGCGTCCACCGTGTTGTGCAGTTTTATCAGCGACCTGATCAGAAGGGAGCGCTGCCTAAGCACGGAGCGAGCGGATGCCGCCTGGCCGGACGCGGACAGGTGCGTTTATTGAGCTTGCGTGGTCTTCGCCGCGGTATTCGAAAGAATCCCCGTGGGAACGCCCCGACAAAGCTGACTTTATATACCACATTTAAGGGCGGCGGCCGTCACATGCGGTCGCGATGCGCTTGGAATTCACGCTAGCGCCTTAATGCGGAAAACTTCTTTACGCCGAGCTGGTAAATATCGATGCGTATATATTTAAGAAACGATCGCAAAACATTTCTCTGTGTATCGCCGCAAACACCTGCGGCATTCAGTCGCGTGTGTTTTCTTGTTTGTTTTTACTGGGAGCCCGATTTCAAACTCAATCACTTATAGAAAAGAAGAACAGGGCGCACGGCAGAAAACGATCGAGATTCCTAGAGCGTATACAGGATTGACGCCATCATTAAATTCACTTGCACGCAACCTGAACACGTAAAACTGACATCAAGACTGTGACTTCCCATCTGCTTGTATAGACTTCGTTGGTGTGCACATCTCCCTTCTTCAGCGCCGTTTTTTCTCGACAGTCATCCGACGTAAAAGGACAGCTAGCGAAAGCGTAACGAGCTCGCATTGGAGACGTTTCGCTTTTCAAAATAAGTGCGTAGTCACGCACCAGCGCCACGCTAATCACCTCAGCCATTTCCGAGCAGTTTTGAGGAGTGAACTCGAGTACGCTTCGGGAAGAAAGTTGCAGCGATACAGCAAGATCATACAGAAAAGCACACCGAGGTGAAAGGTATATAATGTCGATTCAAAGCGCACTCGGAGAACCGCAGAGAAAGGACCGCGAACTATCGTCACGACGGGTACTGGGCAACCTTTGCGTGATCTCCTGATCGTTCGCTTATTTAGACGTCAATAGACGGCATCGCGGGTTCTCTGTTCGTGGCTGAGCGAACAATGGCGTTCTGAACGCACGTGCGTACACTATTATATATACGTGTGTGTGTGTAGTGTACGCAGGACTCTTGCCAGCGTTGTGAGAGAGGATACGTGTGGCCTTGCTCTAGGGTGGCGCGGTGCACGCGCGTGGTGTGTTATTACGGGTCTCGCCACGAAGCCGATCGAAGACGACGGACGACGCGGAGGTCGGTCGGAGTTCGCCAGCTGTCGGCTTCTCAATCGCGGCGCTGGTCTCGGCAGTTGGTCACGCGCCGCGCTAGAGCTTGTCAGAGAAGCACAACGCACAGAGGGGCGGCCGAACGTATCTACGTACACGCACGACCTCTCGCCTCCTTTTTATATGTATTTCCTTCTCTTGTGGTGTGTGAGCGAAAGTGCGCCGCTCGCGCGCACATTTTCTCTGATATCTTACATAGGCACAAACACACGCACGCACACACAGACATGTATCAGACACCTCCACATAAACACACGCACAGCCACACATACACGCACGCAGACATGTAAAGACACCTCCATACATACACTGGAAAATTCATGTTCCACACACACACACACACACACACACACACACACACACACACACACACACACACACACACACACACACACACACACACACACACACACACACACACACACACACACACACACACACACACACACACACACACACACACACACACACACACAGACGTACACAGACGTACACACACACACACACACACACACACACAGACGTACACACACGCACACACACACGCGCGCGCCCGCGCAGACACGTACAGATACTTCTATATACGTACGCTGGGACATTCAGGTACGACAGACACACACGCACATAGACACTTACAGAAACATCCATACATAGGCGGGGATATTAAGGTGCCACAACTACACACACGCACTCGCTCTCTTGATGTCTCACTCGCACAGACGTAGGCACAAACATACAGTGTATACACATGCATTGTGCAGGCACAACGAGCGCTTTCTCTCACAAGTATACGAACACACAACCACTTGCGCGTGCCTTCCTTCTAAAGATACAGTGGAGCGAAAACAATCGCTCAGCCTGTTCCACGAACACCCAGTCATCTCATCCAATTGCTTCGGCGCTTGCACGGGGAACACAGACACGCGTTCTCGGTTGCACGGTGTTGTGTTTGTCTGTCTGTGTACGAGAAGTGCGCACAATGCAATACTGCGTATAATGTATAATTGGCGGGCCACTTTCGGTCACCTTAAAAACGTAAGCGGTCGGGCAGACGTACAAAACGAAGACGGAGTACTCGCGAAGTCCGGTTTAGTCGAGATTGCGAGGGAGCTCGAACTACTGTTCTCCCTGCCTCTGTATTACTGGGGTGCAAGCACGCGTGCGTGTCTACTACCGGTTGTTTTCGCAACGAAAGCCGGATGGCGCGGTTAACCAACTAATCGCTCCCCTGTAGATGCGAGGTAACGGTTCTCTGGAGAGAGTGGAAGCCGTATAGCCCAAGGGGGAAAAAAATAAAAAAAGTGATATCGCTGGGGGGCTTGTTGAAGATGCTTGAGGACAAACATTCAGTTGTCTTTAGTTGCAACGCAATTATCCCATAATCTATTATGGTCTGCACTGTGGTTTGGATAACAAGAAACAGGAGAGAAAGGAAGGGCAGGGATGTTGACCAGTCTAGAAGGACCGGTATGCCACCCTGCACTGGGGAAAGGGATGGGGGAGCTTTAAAGAAAGAGATAAAGGGAGAGAGAGGGAGAGCACGCACGCACGAAGTCACACGCCTCACAGTCATGATAACGCAATTAGTCTATAAACGCCGGTGAAAGTCCAATGTCTTCAAGAACTTGAGCTCTGCATGCCTTCGTCGCCTTCACCCGCGATGACAGCTCAGGACGACATTCCAGAATGGTTGCTGCCGTCATCGGTCTGTGATTTATGCGAGCTAGAGCGACTGCCGGTGATTTTCTCTGCGCATTGTAGCGAAGACAGTCGTAGAAGATGTGCTGTAATGTCTCCTCGCTACCACAGTTGTCACAAAACGGGTTGATTCTCCTTTTGTTGTCACAAAAGGAGAATGACTTCGTGAAAGCCATAAACGGTAAAGCAGAGTGGCATCATTTCGGCGTAGTCCAGTAGGTGTCTCAAGACGTAAAGTGGTCGGGAAGTGGTGGTGGTGGTTGTGCAATCTGCATTTTATGCAGCGGTGATATCCGACACTGCAGGCTGGTCTACATATGGTGAGTGCGACCTGACGTAGTGACATAATTCGCAAGTGACTTACACCCGAGGAATAATACCCGCACTTACAGCTCCGTGCATTTTCGATATGGCTTCTCTGCAGAACACGTCGTGCGGCGAAGGCTGCCTAAACTGGGCGAAAATTTTGAAGACGTGAACAGTAATGGGCGTTCAGCAATGCTTCTCCGTGTTAGTCCTCTATCTGTCCAGCCTTCGATATTGCCGATATTGCCCCTGCAGCCATGTCTGCCACGGCAATATCATTTAGGAGTTCGAGGTCAACTATTAAGCATTCGGCGGGGTGAATGAACTCACTGTCAGCATAGGTGTTAGCAGATGCTGTCCAGGTCTCGTGGTATCGCGATCGAAGACCTAACGCACAAATTTTGCTTCTTTTCTGGTTTAACAATGTTCCACTTATGTTAAAGCTGACGTTTCTATTGCTTCAGAAGTGCACAACTTACGAGCCCACGTGCATTAATATTCCCATTTAGTGTCCCTTCCAAGCTGTCTTCTAGTCTCTGCAATTGTAGGCTATCTGTTGAACGGATGTCGTCAGGGCACTAACACGGTAGCTTCGTCAAGGAGTTTCGACTGTTTCCCGCCTCCACACCGGACGACAGAAAGACTGGCCACGCGCAGGGCCGTCAGCAGGATTTTGTCTCGGGGGGGTGCAAAGCCGTGTTACATCGCGGCGGGTGGGAGGAAGCTGGGGGGAGGCAACTGACCCTTTTGTACACCCCTGCCGACGCCCATCCAACGGGCGGACGCATCATCAACACCAACGGGTCGTGAAAAGCTGCATGCTAGAGGCTCGGCGCCATGCTCGCCGCGTCCACTTGTCCAAGGCCGAGACAGACGGTACGGTTTTCCATCCGATCCGGCGTCCGGCGCGGCAATGCGGCAGCCGGAATGGTGACGTTTCGTGACGTTTCATCGCATCGGATCGCCGCATCGCATGTCCGGCGTGTATCCAACCGGGCAGATATTTTCGCCGCCGCATCGGACCGCCGGAAGGCCGCAGCCAATGACAGCTCGGGAGACATGTGTCGTCACGCGGCTGGTGGCGCCCTCTCCATGTCGCCGCTCCGGTCACCGTGGCCGGCGCGTCGGTGGAGTCTCGGAGCAATTGCTGCGATCGCCGCTCGCGGTGGCGTGATAAACATCGAGTACATTTTGTTTGTGACGTGAAATAATTCCTGATTGAATAAAGTGATGTTTGAAGTGTGCCATTTCTGCAAGACAGTGCCTGTTTACAAACCACTAGCGAGATCGCGAGCAGCGATGGAAGGCCATTTCGCAGGTAAACACAGCGACACCGTCGTCTCGGCGAGCCGGCTCGCTTCGCTTCCACCTTTGCTCTTCACATCGATGACATCGAGAAAGTTAATAGCGTATATGCTAACGCGTTACATGCGAGTACAAAGCTTAATCGTGTTGGCAAGAACAAGCGCTCTATGACGAG
Organism: Rhipicephalus sanguineus; assembly: GCF_013339695.2. Lineage (NCBI taxonomy): Eukaryota > Metazoa > Arthropoda > Arachnida > Ixodida > Ixodidae > Rhipicephalus > Rhipicephalus sanguineus. The sequence goes on from NC_051179.1 coordinate 23,119,248, forward strand.
CTCACGTGTGATCGCGAGCGGCGTAGGCGACGGCCGGCGTCCGCCATGCTAGGCCTACCTCTCGGGGTCGTGAGTGACGGCGAGCTGTTGCGATGTGCTTGTCGTTCGCGAAGGCGTAGTTTTAGTGATTATTTTCGAATAGAACGAAGCGTGGCTGTGCAAAGTTGTTTGTTTTGTGCTTCATTACGAGGATACGAAGTCCTCCGAGTGTGCATTCCGAGGCGCCGTATGTGGGCGGAGCCTACGGCTGATTGCTCGTTCGCCCCGTGTGTGCTGAATCGTCGTACGCCGCATGCCGGATATACGACGCCGCACGCCGGATCGGATGGAAAACCGGACCGTCTGTCTCGGCCTTAACCCTTTCGACCCTTTTTGCCCTGGGGGCCAACGAGGGGGCCCTCCTGTCGTCACGGGTCATTTGCAGGGACGCCCGAAGAGAGCTCGCCGCGGCGCCTCCTTATCGCCTTGGCGCCTGCCTATCCACCGCTGCACACCGCATACGCACTACAGCCATCAGCTAGCAGTGCTTCTTCGAGACTTGGTCGCCGCCGCCGTAAAGCGGTCATTTGTCAGGACATGCCCCACGAGCGCGAGCTCGGTCCGCAGTAATTTCGTCTCCGCCATGTATGCACGCACCCCCTTTATCTGTCTTGGATCTCTGGATGCCGGGAGGACGATGAAAAGGCGGCTACGAAAAGAGGAAGATTGCAGTCGATGTCTCACACACTGGTGGTACGCTTCACGAATAGGTGTGAGGAGGAGAGGAGGGAAGATAAGCGCTTTTAAAAAGGCATGCATCTGCGGAAGCTCGCGCTCTTGTGCGCCGTTGGACTCGGCCAATGCCGTCGATGTAGACCTAACCTACATAAGCCTAACCTAATCTCGTCCGCGTGTTTGTCCTACTAGAAGTATACTTGGCATTGCCGCAAGGCAGCGTATCTACGACGAGCTACGGAGAGTGGCAGCGTATTCCGAGCAGGCAAAAATACTGTCGATCACATCATCGATATCATCAGGGTGGCACCTTACTGTGATTATCCGTTATGCTTGCTTTACTTTCTTAGATACATTGTTACGTTTGTCTGCATTCTGTACACTTCCTATGTCGTAAACAGCAGCGAGAAAAATGTTTGGGCACATGGGACTAGTCAAAAAGAGAAAAAAAAGAGACATTCTACCGGTCTAGTCCCTCAGGACCTCAATAAAGTTCTTTGTCTGTCTATCCTTTCTACCACAGCTTCAGATCGTAGAATTGCATCAATGCATCGCATTGGTCGAGTATGGCGCACTTCAGCTGTATCACTCATTTCAACCAACATATACTAAGGCTGCAAAAATAAATTAATTATTTTGCGGCACCACTTTGTTCCCAGCCCAGACTTTCGATCCCACCGCGGCCGGGATCGATCCCGGCCGCGGCGGTCGAATTTCGATGGAGGCGAAATGCTCGAGGCCCGTGTACTTAGATTAGGTACACGTTAACACCAGATGGTCAAAATTTCCGGAGCCCTCTACTTCCGCGTCTCTCATAATCATGTCGAGGTTCTGGGACGTAAAACCCCAACAATTATTATTATTATTATTGTACAGGCGGTTAATATATAGTTCATAAATCAAGATAAATATGACGTTTTCTTGAACCAAACTCTGGTCATGTATAGTCCCTCACTTCGTCCAGGAAAAAAATGCTCTGAACTCCCGCTGGCCTCTGGCCACGTGTTAATTGCACGTGTCTGACCATCTAGCCGACGGCTCTGAGTAGGATCGTTGGTAGGATGGGTCACACAGCGGGGGGCTGCACAGTGGAGACGTCACGTGTGGGACAAAAGAAGTCGTTTTTCGTAAGGGTCGCGGCCGCTAGGTTTGGCTTGGCCTCAATGTTGACAGCATTCCTAGGTAAAGAGCGGTCTTGAAGTGGAACCAGCAGGGATAAGGATTGTCGCAATCGGGTCGCCTGGGGAAGCACTGCAGGCAATCTCAGAGAGAGAGAGAGAGAGAGAGAGAGAGTGTGTGTGTGTGTGTGTGTGTGTGTGTGTGTGTGTGTGTGTGTGTGTGTGTGTGTGTGTGTGTGTGAAAATAACCTTCAGTGTTGTCGCAGTTGAGGTTGCTTGGGGAAACACCGCAGGCAGTCTCTGAGAGTAGGTGAAAATAACCTCTGGACGAAACTGAAGCAGGCAAGAGGGCGTGGGGCAGAGTGTTCCTCTTCCTTCCTACTTCGGTCACGTGTCCAAAACACCTGTTTTCCTTCTCTTCTTAAAACATTCCGAGATGTCGTGGTTGCACGTGGGGCCGAGGAAAGAAAGCCCGAAGACCGCAGCGCTGCAACGGCGGCACGCACAGGTGGCGCGCACGTGCGACACGCGACGACGGCCTGTCACACTGCGGGTGGCTTGGTAGCGGTCTCAGAGAAACGCCGGAGTCAAACGCCAAGCGAGGCCCAGTGGGCGTGGCAGCGCGGCCCCTACGCACGCGGACACGTGCACAAACGTTCCGACCCCGCCGCTGAAAGGGACCCGTCGTCGCCAGGTCGTGAGCGCGCCGCGTTCGTGTTCTGCTCTGTGTACATCAAGGCGGAATAATATATATATATATATATATATATATATATATATATATATATATATATATATATATATATATATATATATATATATATATATATATATCTGTAGTGGAAGCTCTCGCAATGCATTGTCGGCAAAGGTGAAGCCACGGTTTACTCCTGGTTCCTCTGGTAATCATGCCCTTTTCGGGTGGTGCCCGCTTAGGGATAAACTGGTTTTGCTGTGTTAACGTAAACGTTAGGCTAATTATAAAATAAGAGATCGTTGTTCCAGACCAGCAAAATTAGTCAATAATGTCTAACGTGCAAGGTTGGCTGGCAATCCTGAAGGTCGTTTCGCACGGATATGCGGGAGCTGAGCGCGCTAATCAAGCTGTGTAGCTTATTACTACTGCGTAGAAAAATATTATCCGAAATTCCAGGAGGAATTGCGGATAATAACCCTTCCTCCTTGCATCCTCCTCGGGACGCCCATGCATCTGTCTCAAAATATTACTCATATTAAACTGGTATGGCGTGTAAAGAAAACGTTGCTTTTCCTTCGCTACACGCAAGCTTTTTATCTTGTCACTGGTATAAGATGGCGTACTCTTGGCTTCACGTTTGAAGCACAACTTTCTCTCTAGCAATTTTGTTTAATCCACCTTGGTATACGTGAGCGATATATGCGTGTGAGAGGGAAACACGGGGGCCGTGTCGTCCCTTATCCCTTCCGCATGCCGAAATTAATCCCTCGGAAGCATCCGTCGCGAGAGGGCGCGGCGGTCGTCGTCGCTTGGTCGATGGAGGACGCAGAAGAGCTTGAACAGCTCAGATAAACCTTAAACAAACCCTGTTTCTGGGCCTGTTGGTTCGCGACACTTTCAGTGCTTAAAGTACGTGTTTGAACTGAGATACTGTGTTGCTTTAACATACTCTCTAAAAATTTTCGGGCTATGCTATTTCTGACCAAAAGGTAAGTACTGTGCCGAGAAAGCTTTAATAAGCGTGCATGACGATAATCAGTTGAAGTTGAACCGCACCCCCAGCTGTTTACGCGCTGCCAATGTCAATAAGAAACACACACACATATTCCAGTTCTGGCGAGCGTAACACGGCATCGAGGCGGAACGATCGGTCTTGTCTCCACGCACGCTATAAACGCGCTGGAAGGGAAATGGCCGCCGCTGCCCAATGTTGCCCGCGTGCAGCCCACCTTTGCAGCACTCAGAAATTTTCTAGTGACTCTAGTACAACGCTGCCGAAAGAATGTCCCTCACAAGCTTTTCACTGTTTGAGCCATCACTAAGGACCACGCCCTCCCACTCAGCTTTTGGTGTCTATTGTAACATAACAGGTAAGCTAGAGAAGGAGTGTAGTCTCAAAGCATGCAGAATTAATAAACGTGTCACTAAACATACTGTACAGCAAACGTGTGGCGGTCAGATTAAAATGACTACCACACCACTACTCTTGCATTCACCAAGTGCAGCGAGTTGGATTTTTTAATTATTTTTTTTAATTGTAGTCTTGTTTCGTATTGAGCCTTACGTGCTATAGTCAAGGTTTGCGAGCGCATGGTTTTAGTTTTTTTAAAGATGCCACGTTTTACATGTAATCGTGATTGGTCCAACGCGTTCATTTAGCTCACTAGTGTAGGTAGCCATGTCCCTGCACAGGATTAATCCAGCAAATTCAGTTAATCAATTTCGGGAGGCGAGAAGAGCCCCAGAATTTAATTTCTTTCAGATAGCTACATCTGCTTCAGGTATCTTTACTGTAGTGAATTCATTCATTCATCTTCGTGATTAAGCAGGCCTATACGCGCATAGCGACTCCATGGAGACGAAGGCGCGAAGACAACGAATACGACACAATTTCAGGCAGGCATATATCAAAATGAACGTTCTTTATTACACAATACGCTTGCATACATTCAAAGCCTGCAGCACCGTTTCTGGCACGCAAACATCGTAAAAATACTTGCTGCGAGACTTTCCGCGGAAAGTTACGTACGTATAACTTATGCAAAATTATAGCAATAAGGATAAAACATGCTGCCGCGCACACACTTCTTCTGGCGATCTATTTTTTGAACAGTCCAATGTAACGGAAATCCCATTCACACAGCAGTAATAACTAAGAAGTATTACTACATTTTTTAAATAAAATATTTGTGGCGCAACTGAGACAGGCAAGAAAACATGAGAAGACTCACTTGCGCCGCAAATATTTTATTAAGCTATGCATCAACTCGCCCAGCGTCACACTCTGCTAATGTATTATTACAAGATGTTTATATAACTGTAATTTCTTCTGGTAATCACGAACGACTCAATGCAATCAAATGGCCGACAACTTTCTTTCTTTCTTTCTTGTTTTTATCAATACCCTCACACATTCAAGAGCGCAGACATGTTTTGCTACGACATACACTTCAGCTGTTCCCTGTTTATCACTTATCAGCATAGAATAACGTCCAAGTCATGTGAAAGGCACTCGCAAATGAATGGCTTTCGGTGCGTAATGTACGCAGCAATGCGCAGGAAGCGATGACACTTGCCTAAAATATTATCTATTCCCTTCTTGGTTGTAGCTTTCGTTGCAAAGGGCTTCGCTACTGTTCTTCCTTCTGAGATTACGCAAAGGCTAAAGTCATTGTCCTGAGGAGCTCCTACAGTGTCTCGCGTCGAAGGTTCACCGAAAGACTACCGATGCACGACTTTCTGTGCAGATTGTCAGCAGATTTAAATCTCAAGAGCCAAATATTTGATGATGGCGACGTACAATGCCATCCATATTCGTCGAACAAAAAGAAAAAAAGAAAGAAAACGAAACAGAAAAAAAAAACAAGCTTTCAATTCGGCCAAGCATTCGCCGGTGCCGCCGAAACCAACGACTTCGTTGTTCAAATTACAGCAAGCGACGACGAGCTATTGCGGCTACAGCAGGAACCAACTTTACCGTCGGAATCGGAGACGACAGGATAATTTGTCACTTATGCGTGGATTACGCCACACAAGACGAGACGCACAACAAGTATGACCCTGCGTAGGCGTTGACGCTGCGGACGGTCACCGTACGTTGGTTCACAACTTCACATTCTGTCGCAAATGGGAACACGTGATAGTTATTTTCACGGCCTTTCAACTACGATGGACCGCGTTCTCGAGAGACGCGGCTTCGCAAGTTTCGTCACCAGGGCCTCCAGACGTCATCGAGTGACGTCACTTCAACCGCAGCAGCGACGGGCAACGCCAAAGAAGGAGAACACGATGACGTCGAAGAAGTGGGTGAGGAGGTGGGTGGTAAAGGTGCAGGAGGTGAGATCGCTTCCTCGGCCGCCACCACAGTCGCGGACGACGTGGACGACGAGACCACGACGTCAGGCGACGTGGATGCTGCGAGAACTTCCCCGGCGTCAGACGTAGTGGGCCGCGACTGCGACGCGGGCTGCTTGACGTCGCATTCTGCGGACGTGGCCGCTGCAGTGACGATCCTGGCGTTGGCGACCAGGTCTCGCGGCAGCACGAGCACCAGGTCACCGTTGCGCAGCCTCTTGGGCCTCAGCCGTACGTCCGCGTGGGACACGACGACGTCGGACGGCGAGGGAGACCTCGAGGACGACGTCTCTGAGGCCAGCTCGTCGCTCGAGGCCGTCGCATCCAAGGAGCTGTGGTTGGACTCTGCGTGTGCGAGTGTTTCGAGATACGCGGTGTAAGCCCTTGTCTACGCGTACAATTATCCACAATTATGATAGCTAATTCTGCATGGAGAGCACGTGGCCTTTAGCCCCTTTGTAGTAGTAGAAAATCAATAGCTCAATTCAACCCCAGTACGCCAGCAAGTTGGAATCGCCTTCCCCGATCTGTTGTATAAATAACTGATAGAATAAATTCAAGGTGGCTTTAACTAACTTGTTGTCATAAGCTTAATAATTTGTAGCATTGTCATCTTTTTTCCTTTTTGCTAAGCCCTTCTGTTTTATTTATATATTTTTTTGATCGCGCCAATATTTCAACATGTAGCAACGATGCATTCGTTGGTTTGTAGGTACATGTTACTATTTTGAGCGTTAATTCTCTTGTTTTGTTTCTTTGTTGTAAAACATGTGTTTATATGATTTGTATTCTCAATCAAGTGTTGTTTTTTTTTTTCTCTTTGTACTGTGTGCTGTTCATTGTTAGTTTACTTTATTATATCTATGTAAACCCCCCTCTTCTCCTTTTTTTTGTGAGTTTGAAAGAATGTTGCATGTTACGAATGTAACCCACTCCCATCTGTAATGCCCTCGGGCCTGAGGATAATTAAATAAATAAAAATAAATAAATAAAGATCCGGGAAAATGAATCAAATAGACGTACTGCATCGTGCGCGAGAAAGTGGGCAATTTTGAACTTGTATGCTTCATATTGTAGTTATGTAGGTTAGGCTAAGTCAAAGTGCTTTAACAAGACACCACCACTGACTACTATATATATATATGTATACCTTCAAGCACAGGCATGCAGCGCGTGCACTTGGCACGTTATCTTTACCACGCACGAAGCTATATAGTCAATGACACGGCTGGTGCATACACTAACGATGGTTGATTGATTGATTGATTGATTGATTGATTGATTGATTGATTGATTGATTGATTGATTGATTAACTGATTGTTGAGTTCAGGGTAAATAAAGTAACTCCGTGGATTTGACAGACGTCGCAGTGGACAGCTCCGAATTTTTTCTTACCGCCTAGGACATTTTAACGTGCGATCTAAATATAAGCAAATAGGTTTCTTTATTTGCATTTTGTCCCCATCAAAATACGGCTACCATGGATAGGAATCGCATTCTTGACCAGTGGCGTAAATCCAGAAAAAATCACTAGGGGGGACACAGATCCTGCCATAGCGGCCAGTTCGTTTTTATAAATAAGTTTGAAATCATGCCATGAAATAAAATAAAAGACGGGGAGGGACACTTGCAAGTAGTGTCCTACCCCCCCCCCCCCCCTCATGATTTACGCCAATGCCTTTGAGCTCTTGCTAAATAGAGTAGCCCCCAGCCAACGAGCTTAGCGGGTGGCTGAGCTAACACAAGTACGCAGTGACATTATGGAAGGTAAGGCGGCAAATTACCTGGTGTGGCGGCTTCACTGGGAGCGAGTCGCCTCGAAGGTCGGAGAGGTGGATCGATGGCGGCGGCGTCGGGACCAGCCGCTGCCGAGGTGCACTGCGTGAGTGCACCGTCGGGGTCCTGGATCTCCCTGGCCCGTCGTTGCAGATGTCCCAGAATGCGTTCGCGGGATGCCACGGGGTCGAAGCACGGTGTCGCCTGGTGCTGCTGCTCGGCCAGCGAGCACAGGAAGCGGCGGATCTCGAGGATGCACTCCTCGAAGCCCGCACGGAACTTGTGCCGAACCTCGGGGTCGTCCAGAAGGCGAGCTGCGCAGAAGATCGGAAGCTTTTGAAGGAGGCATTGATATCATTTTTATTGACATGATGTAGTACAGAAGATGGTGCATGGCGCCTTAAGGTGGCGATGGTTGCTCCTTTTTACACAGCAAGAAAGCCAGCAAGCAAGCAAGCAAGCAAGTGTTTGGTCAATTTCGCTTTATACTAGTCGCAATTATTTCACACACACAAAAACTATTTGTCGTAAATTCTTTATTCATTGAGTCCTGCGCGTAGTGCCACGCACGGCGTTACTGCGGGGGACAACCGTTTACGAAACAAGTGAACATTGTTCGGCTGTCCATCAATTCTTACATGACAAGTTATACCTTCTTTGCGCACAGTTCGCAAGGACGCAAGAAAGTTTCGAGTCCATGTATGTACGCACCAGTTCTTCGCTGCCGGTGCAGGGCTTGAAGGTGGCACACGGTCATCTCGAGGATGTCGGCTTTCTCCAGCTTCGACTGACGCGGGCTCTGGTTTAAAAGTAAAGAACAGAAAATGCAGAAAAATAATTAGATAAAACTACTCAGCATACGTAAATTGAAGAGGTGAACGTGAAGGCTTTTCTCTGGAAAGCCGACACGCTTGCCGACTCAAATGGATATTAAAGGAACTCACAGGGTCCTATGCATTCGCATAGGACGATTCGAAGATGAAAGCCATGTACTTCTTTTTCTTCTCAGTTGATGTACTGATCCTCCCCCGAAATCTTTCTGCACCTAACGTGGTTTTGCCCTACCTCCAGGATGGGAGGCATGCACTGCAACCTTTCTGTACCTCAGCTGGTTTCGCGCTGCCTCCGTGATCCTCCGCGCTGCCTCCGTGCCTTTGATTAATCGACGATGGCATGAGGTGAAGTCATCATGTGTCGTCACATAATGTAGCACCATAATGACGTCATTGCGACGACACAAATTGTGGCTATGTGTGACGTCATTATTACGTCACGTGGTGACTTCATCGCGTGATAATTTTTTGCATCACTGTTGACGACGATGGCCAATTTTCGCGTTTGATGAGCATATAATTAAGACATTTGCGTTAAAATATAGCTGAAAGCTATAGCCATTGAAAAATGTAAGGAGCACTAAGTGAAGGCATAGAGAAAGGGTTGGAAGCAAGTGCAAATGTGTTGCAAGTGTCTAACTGATACGTAAGTGTGGCGCTTTATTGTAGGAAACTACATAGGGTTGCGACCTTTCCAGGAATTAACGTTGTTAGCGGCATCAGCACGGTGGTTTCATCTTATTTCTATAGCGCTCGTCAGCGTATGGAACGGCCTAACGAAAGGCGCATCCCGCGATCACTGATACTCGAGTTTGGCCTTAAGTTTTCACACAGTCGGAATTTTTCCCGACATGTACGATGCTCCGCGTCGGCTTTACATGTTGTTCTTCCACACGAAATATCTCAGCGCAGTCTTCGTAGAAAGTGTTCTCCTTTTCCGTTTGTTTCGTATATCGCAGGTACAACGCATTCACATTGTTCAGATATATTCACATCCCACAAGCGTGGCCGTTCCGCCCGGTAGGCAAGACACTGAATTTCGCAGCGTGGGGTAATAGCGGGGTCCTTCAGTACCGGACCCTGGCCCTCGGTACGAAGACCAGCAGAGCTAAAAAAATTTTACGGTCGAGCTGTTATGCCCACCGTTTGTCCGACTCGCGACGTAGACGAGAAACAATCATCATCATGCCTCGTCGTCATCTTCATCTTATGCTTCACTCCCCGAACACGTGCTCCCGGTGCGCGCTCTCCCGCTGCGCCGATTGGTCCGGCGTGGGATGCAATAATCGGATATGCAAAAGAACAAGTACGGAGAGATAGAGAAAAAAGAAAGAGATAAAAGAAAGAGAGACACAGAGAGAAAGAAAGAGAAAAAGATAGAAAACAGAGAGTTAAAGAAAAAGGCAGAGGGAGAAAGAGATAGAAAGAAACAGACACAAAAAAGACAGAAAAACAGAGATCAAGACAGAAAGAGAAACAAAGAGAGAGGAAGAGAGAAATGAGAGAGACAGAGAAAGAAAGGGAAGAAATAGGAAAAAAAGATGGAAAAAGCGAGCCTAGTGAGAGAAATAAATAGATAGAGGAAGAAAGAAATAGAAAGAAACAGAGACAAAAAAGCGATACAAAACACAGAGAGAAAGAGAGCGAGGAAGAAAGAGAGACAAGGAACTTTGAGGAAACAAACAAACAAAACAAAAGGCCGCCCAGCTCAGCTGTTGGTTTCCAGCCTTGCGCAACTAGCGCAAGCTGCGCCGGTTTTTAAGCCGAAAGCCTTAGATGCCTCACCAAGCACGAAAATTTACCGTCGGCGTCGGGGGCGTGAATACCAGTGATGCAAAAAACCACCATCACGTGATGACGCCACCATATGACGTCATCATGGCGTCACAGAAAGCCAAAATTTTTGGCGTCATCATGATGACGTCGCACTTGGTCAAACGTGGGCCGATCAATGAGGCAGCGCACACAAGGCGAGGCGCATAAAGCTTGCAATGCGTCCGTACATGGAGGCGGTGCAAAGCCACGTTAAGGCCGAACCATATAGAGCGTTTTTGCCGGCGTTTTCCCGGCGTTTCGTACGCCGGCGTCCCTCGACGTCGACGCTACCGGTGACGGTGGCCGAAACGTCCACCTCTGGACGGTCCAGACATCACGGGCGGCAGCGTCGACGCCGGAAGCAGTTCGATGGACGCAGAACCAATCGGCGTGCGGCTGGCAGCGGCTTCCGCTACGTAACGGCGTCGTCGCTGCTGCCAAAATGGCTGCCGCCCGCCTCGGATCTAATAAGTCGTCGCCGTGCACTGTGTGGCCCTTAAGTACTCAACTGATGCTTGTATTTGACTTAGCTTGTTCCCTAGAAGCTTCGACAGCAAAACGATCGTGATATCTTTGAAGTCTTTCCGAGTGCCGTACTCAAGTTCATCGGTAGGCTTAGCAGGAATGAGTGTATTGGCCGAATACGTGGCCTCAAAGATGTACGGCAGATTCAAGCTCAGAGGCCATATATTACAAGTTTGTGCTTCTTCTTAATGCCAATAGCTTGGCGCTACAAGTCAAATAAAAAAAAAAAGACTTTTCGGTGGCGTTGTGTCACTGTGACTCGTTTTCTGCACCACAGAACTGCTAATGAGACATAAAAGCTATAATCAGGAATATATCTTGTTGGTTCATTGACGGAAACTGTACACTGCTTTACGAGGTGTCAGGTTCATTCCCTCTGGTCACACCGGTCACACAGTCAGTCACACTGTCTGACGCTGAGCTAACGCTCTTCATATGGTTTGCCGCCCTCTATGCGGCGTTGATGCGACGACGCCGAGGGACGCAACGCCAGGAAACGCCGGCAAAAACGCTCTATAGACCAGAACACAGCGAATTCCATGCGCATCGCCATATTTGCATCGCGCGTCGCGCCATCTATCGCACACGCAATGAAACAACACGCGCGGGCTGCCACGCCAGCAGACGCTACACAGAGCAAACGTGAAACTTCCGAAACTCAGCCCGTCGGATAGCGTGTTTCGCGTCTTTTCTAGCCTGGACATTTTCGCTGATTTTATTGGAACATCAAGAACGTCTTTCTCATGCAAGTCCACAATGTATACAGTACGTGCTGAGTGGGCTGCGGAAGCAACCTCGTCAGATACGTACGCTGTTACATTTGTAAAAAAACGTTCTCACAGTAGTACGCATGAATCGTAATTGCAGTGCAGCTCGCGAAAGAGTGAAACGATGTTTTGTTGCCCCATATTACAAGTAGCGCACAAAGTTTTGTGAAAGCTCATCATTTCAGCATGCATCGCGTAATAATTAGAGTACGCTTTACGGGTAGTTTCGCGGAACGTAGTTTTTGTTTCACGGGCACTCTTACAATAATGCGTCTTGCTCACAAAAGCGTGCTATCAGAGAGTATAACCTGAAGTATCGTTCAGCGATCCCTTCTGGAAGCTACCTGCGCTATTGTATTCTTGTAACGATGGTGCTTTACAAGCGAAACTGTGCTACTCTTAGTCAAGCCGGTTAGCTACGCCTGCGACGTAAAGGACACTGGCGCGAGTATACTGTTTACTTGTATACGTGCCACTATATGTATTATGCGCAGCTGGATGCCTCGTGTCCAAATAAATTTGGGGAGATCAACAGTGAAATGAAAGCAGGAAATCCTGGCCAGCTGTTGAGGAGCACCGTGCCATTTATTACCTTTTGAAGACGAAATCTCGAAGGCGTGGATGCCATCAAAAGCACTAAAGCTTAATACTACGTTGAAAGTGACAAAGCATACTGATTGCTTGTGCTTGAAAGCGCTATCTTGCACTAGATATTCGTCAAAGAAAACGCTCAAAGGTATGAAGTGCACCCCCACACAAAGCTCGCGCCTGCCTTCAACCCAGTTGCGTGTCACGCAAATTAGGTTCGCAAAATGAAATAGGTGTGCATCACGCTGCAGAATACACGCTGTTAGTGTACTTACTCGCGAATTTTCACTCGGCTCCTAGTTTTTTTGCTTGAATCACAGTTATCCCCTCGCGGCAAAGCTGAAAACACCGCACCGGCACTATTTCCGTGGCGCGTCGTAATCGTCGCAGGCAACGCTAATATCCTCTTGTTGCGCAGCTTGTTTTGCGCAGCTTGTTTTGGCATCCAAAGACGACGCAGTAGTGCCCACACGAGCTCTTATACGCTGAAGCGGCGTGAACGGGTACTTTTTCGCACTTTAAAGCCTCAGAACTGCAGCTTGCCCTGTTTACTTGGTGCAGCCCGCGCGCGCCTTGGCAGCCCCGGTACCCCGGTCAGCCCGGCGTCTGGGTGCGAGAGTATCCGCTCGGCTCGTCAGCAGCCTGGGTGCGAGATAGGCGTGCTCTGGTGTATATGGTTCGGGCTTTAGGTGCACAAAGCTCTCGGAGGGGGGCGGGTTAGGATCAATAAATCTGCCGAGAAAATAAAAAGAAAAGATCGCTTTCGCCTTAGAGTCGTCTTAGGCGAATACGCAGGGGACTCTGTGAGCTTTTTTTTATTATTTACGCATCATTTCTTTTATGCGAATCGTCCTACGTAAAGTCCCTAGAAAAATCTAGGGACTTTAGTCCTACGTGACAGACGGAAGGGCACTTCTCTCGCTGAGTCAGCATATGGAATAAATGCATTCGCATTTATTCCATACGCGTTTAGAAAACGTGGTTAACGACTCAGAGTACTATACGTACTCTGCTATGGGAAAGCGATAAGCCGTCCCAAACCTACTGTGCCGAACACCTGCTTAACCTAACAATGTTAAAGGCGTACTGAGACGAATTTGAAATATTTTCGGATTGTTGCTCTAATGTCCTCGACCCTCTTCTTTTTGCTCTATATTTATTCACAATACTGCTACTCCCCTTCGAGAGCATGGCGGTTGGGCAGTACAATAAATATTCACAACAAACTTTAAACAAGAAGAAACATACTATTTAGAGGCAAACCCGTGCAGGCTTTATAGCAGGACATGAAGATCATAAATACAATTGAAAAATAAAGAAGTTAAATAATGATAATAGTAGTAGTAATAATAATAATACATGATACATACAATAACTATAAGATACAATGCAAGTTATACATATTATGCAATGCTAAGATCAACCCGAATGGTAATAGAAAGGAAAATATATTAAAGGAGTACTGGCACGAATTCTAAATATTTTCGAATTGTTGCTCTAAATGTGTATGAGCTCTAAATATGAATAAATACTATATGAGCGCACTGGTGTTGAGAACCCTAAAAATACTATTGTGGTGCCTGGGAATGCATGTAATGTATATTTAATACCGCTACCTTAAAAAAGCTTTCTGTTTCGATATCGAGGGGACGGATTCTCAGTGACGTGTCATCGCAGTGGGACGTCACGGGAAGACAGCAATACGCGATGAACCAGCGGCAGATCAGTCATCTGCTCGTGATGCACGGAAACAACAATGAGTGAATTAACGTCCAGTGACCCCGACAGTGATTTCTGCGATTTAGGCTGCATACAGGACGCTGAGTTCGCAAACACAGTGGAACCATAGTCCCTCAATACTTTTTTCTGGTCACGAAACTTCCCCGTCACTCTATGGGAGAGCTTTGTGTGTCGTCAATTTTGACCGCGGGGCGGCGCCACCAGCGTTAGGGGGGCACCCGCGGCACTCGTCGAAGTAGTCAGCGAGGCGACGGCGTGGTGTGTTTGTTTTTGTGCATCGTGCTGTATCGCGTGTGTGTGGTGCTTTCTGTGCGTCTGATCGTGTTTATACGTGACGAATAGTTAGCGGCACCGTGACGAACGATGTAGAAGACGTCCTGCTTTCCGCACGGTCGCTCCGGCGAACAAGGCACTCGTCGAGCTCAGCGCGGCGACGCGCTCTGCGTTCGCTTTGTTTGCGTCGTTTTATCGCGTGTGTGTGGTGCTGTGTGTGCCTGTGACCATTTTCGTATGTGACAAACAGTTAGCGGCAGCTTCACGAACGATGACAAAGACATGCTGTGTGCCGCGCTGTCGCTCCGGCTATATGTTTTTCGGTGAAGAGGCGGGATTCACGCCTGTCGTACGTACGGCTGTGTACTGGCAATGTTGGTCGCGGTTCTTCCGCCGACGTCGGCTACAGCCTCGAGGAAAATAAAAACCTTCAAAAAGGCATGACCAAATAGTCTTTGCTAAATCAGCGTGCAGGGCAAGGCTGCACGCCGATTCCACCGCGATCGAAAGGAATAGAACATTGCCGCAACCGAACAGACATTGATGACCGCTACGCGCAGGTACGAGCACGCTGCCTATACGCGATGGGTGATCAGTATATAAAAACACACGAAAATATGTCCGTGAAGCCACCAGAGCGAGTTTCCGCCACGGAAACCTCTCGACGCACCAAAAACGCCGTTTAAGCGGCCGCGATGAAAGCCCCCTTGACTGCAGTAATGCCCCCTGGCGGGAGGAGCTGTCCCTATACCAAACTTGGCCCGAAGTTTCGTGACCAGTAAAAAAGTGGTGGAACTGTGTTGACTCGTCGGGATAATGTCCACTGCGGTGGGGCTGGCTTGCCAATGCTCAGCGACGAAAACTTTAAAAAGAGCGCTAAAACTAAATACCAAGGAAACGTCTTAAAAAGCCGTGTCACTACACCGTGGACGTGATGTCCATGACACACAGCGCATGGAGCCAAGTCTACCGAGGCACTCCAGACATTCGCCATACTGAATAGCCGCCGTACGTTCTCTAGGTTGATCGCAGAATTTGTCAGCCTATCTAGTAAACTGTACGAGCGACCAGACCTTGTACACATTTCAAGACAGTTGTCTTCCAATTTACTTCACATATTTTAATCTAAGATCTCGAAAACAGGTGAATACATGCTTAAAACTGCGCTCCGGAAAATATAGTTTCAAATAGATGCCGACCTAATGATGCCCTCAACATCGACGTTGGACCTCGACTTTTATAGAGCAAAGCAAGGTTGCTCCTCTCCCTCGCCTCACTCATTACTTGCCTTGACACTCCGTTGTTTACTGTGCTTTACCCTCACCCTTTCCCTCACGCTTGCTATACTAGGCTTGTGCTATGCTTTCTCTCTCGCTGTACAGTTGCCCCCTCTCCCGACTTGGCTATGCTGCGAACATCGCTGCTCGCGGGCCAAGCTCGACTTTATAGCAGCTCCGCCGGAAGAATGCACGCAGAATCTCTTTGGGGAGGCTTCTATGTGATTCGATAGCGTAGAGCTTTATCGTATGTTGCGGCCTTTCATAGAACGTTGTTTTCGGGTGCCATCGGCAGCCATTTTTCAAATCATTCGGCAGCGTATGGAACGGCCCCACTAAAAGCCCACGACGCGACCACCGAAATGCTTGTTTGGCAAGAAATTTTCGCAAAGTCCACATTTTTCCTGATGGTTACAATCCTCCGTGACAGCTACACATCTTGTCCCAGAGAGTGCTTCAATGCAACGAAATTCAGCGAAGCCTTCGTAGAAAGTGCTCTCCTTCTACACTTGTTTGCATCGCAGCTATATATACAACGTGTTCATATCGTTTAAATATATTCACACTCTTGCACATCGGTTCTGCGGAATCCCGCAAGGTGGCGGAAAGGTTAAGAAAGGGTAACTGACAACCACTCTTTTGCAGCACGAAGCCACAAGGAAATCCATACGGATTTCTCAGAAAAAAAAAAAAAAAAAGCTTCTTAGTTGCCGAAAAATTAGTCCGTGGATTTCCGTGTGGCTTCGTGCAATCGGGTGGTTGTCTATTTGACTTTCATATTCACATTCTGTATGCGTGGGTGTTTAGCTGGTTTTTAGCCCGTTGTGGTATATTGGTTTAGTCCGTACCGGTATATTCGCTGCCGCTTGAACGTTAAACGCTGCAATAATGTTGAAAAAGGTGGGTGTTTAGCCCAGGTCTTCAACGCCAAAATAGCGCACGAAATCGTTGATTGAGTGATTTACTGAGTGATTCATGCGAGGTAGTAAAATAGCAAACGAAGTATGAGATCAACGCCCGTAGTGGAATATACTCATGTTTAATTTCGACCACCCGAGTTTTCAGTAAAATAATTGTTAGAGATTAAAACGTCCCGAAACAACAATATGATTATGAGAGACGCCGTATAGTGGAGGGCTCCGGAAATTTTGACCACCTGGGGTTCTTTAACGTGCACCTAAATGTAAGCACACGGGCACTGTGCCCCCATCGAAATGCGACCGCCGCGGCAGGGATTCGATCCCGCGACATTCTGGTCAGAAGTCATGAGCACCATACCAGCGCGGCGGGGGGCACCTTAGCTCAGGCACGTAGGCAAGGGGGGGGGGGGGGGGGCGGGGGGCCCGCCTCCCCCCCTCCCCGAAATTCGTCCGGGCTTCTATATTCCCGGGAAACTTTTGTTTTATTTTTGCCATGGAAATACTTTCTTTCGAACAGTTAGGCCTTGGGCCCCCCCCGAAAAAAAATCCTGGCTACGTGCCTGCCTTAGCTCGTGTAGCGCGCGCTTGATTATAAGTATATTATGACGTCTTGGTTGAAACGACGTTTATTCAGATCAAGGCCTCGGAAGAGAACGGGCAGAGCGCGCACACACCCGATGATGGCGACAATGACACACGGTGACGATGAGGACAGAGAGACAAATGGATGATGATGGTTATGATAATACACAGATGAGAAAGAAGCACATAACTAGTGCCCACAATATGTAAGCACACACGAGCGTTCTTTGCATTCACTGGCTGTCACCATGCATGCGTGGGCTATAGACGATTTTACGTAAGACGCATGGGCGCCGCCATGCACTTTGGGTGATTAAATGAATGTTTTGTTATTTTTGTATATCGCGACGAAAACTAATAAGGTCATGCCACTTCAAATGTACCAACCCAACCGTTTTCAGGCGTGTGCGCGTATAGTACTGTTCGTTTGGTTGTTAAAGATACGAAACGGCAACGTTGCAACCCAATATGGCGGCACCGAAACTCGCCCCTGCCACGCATAGGCAAGAGGCTGTAGCGGTGCTGAATTGAATATACACACCTCTGGTTTCGACGGGTCCACGAGAAAGGCCTTGAGCTGGTTCAGACAGCGGTTGATGCGCGCACGACGTCGTTTCTCCATCAGCGGCTTGGACACCTGCGGCCCGCACGAGAGAATGGCTTAGAGATATGTATACTGTACACGTTATTCTTATTCAACAAACCACAATGAAGGAACCGACTGACAGTTAAGCCAAGGAAAGAATATATAAAGGGGCATTACTTGTTGTTTTTAACTGTATCCTAATGATGATGACCTAAATTGAAAGGAATTAAAGTGGACGAAAAAGCACCCTTTCCGTCGGTGGGATCCAAACCCACAACCTTCGAATTGAGCGTCCGATGAGTTACGTAATTCGAAGGTTGTGGGTTCGGATCCCACCAACGGAAACAGTGCTTTTTCGTCCACTTTAATTCCTTTCAATTCAGGTCATAACCATTACTCTACAGCTGAAAACATAATGTCCTTTTTGCTTTCCTTGGCTTAGTTGTCTGTTGGTTTCATTTGGTTGTGCCTAACAAGGAAACGAACCCTTCGAAAATTGCTCCTCTTTTAGCACATCTTCTGCGACTGTCCTCGCAACAATGTGCAGAGACAAGCACTCGCGGTGGCTCTACGCCGCATAGACCACGGACGGATGACGGCAGTAACCATTTTAGACAGTCGTCCTGAGAGGTCATCGTGGAAGGCGATGATGGTATTGCTCAAATTCTTGAAGACAACAAACTTGCACCAGCGGTTATAGACCAATGGCGATATTGTGACTGTGAAGAGTGTGACTGTGCATGTGTGTGGGTGCTCCCCCTCTTTCTCTCTAACTTTCAAACTCCCCCATCCCTTTGGGGGTAGCATACCAGTCTTTATAGACTGGCTAACATCTCTGCCTTTCCTCTCTCTTCTCTTCCTTCGTACAACCAGAATGAAGGGCATTTCACAAGAAGATGTATACATTCAGGGCCTCGAATACTGTTTGCCGATTTAAATACACGTATGCAAAACGCAGAAATGGTCTCATTAGACAACCCCACGAGCCCCATTTGAAACAAACTGTCTTCTCATTTCAGATAGAAAGCATCAACATATGTATGTAGATATGCACTGTTGAAAGCAGAATCTTGAATTGTGTACTTGCTGTAAATATTACAGAAATTGCTGGATATCGGTAAGACTGAGCAAAAAAAAAAAATGAAATAAAGGACGAAATTTACAAACCCATAACTCCGCATCGAAAGAAGGAATACTGCATTTATGCTCTCTGCACTTTTTTTTTAACAGTTTGAGCATCTGTAGCGAACAAAGTTGGTGTACGAGTCTACAGATTGCGTGAAATTGTTAGAATACTTGCGAGTGTTTCGAAAAGCCCCATAGTGTTGGTTAATTATTGGTCTGCTCAACAGCAATGCATAGCACATCAATTTCGCCTGCATGGGATTTAGGAGCGACTTACACAATTGCGAAATCGCTTTTTATTGCTAAGTTATACAGAGTTGGAAACTTTGTACATTAAGCGCATTCTTTCAATTTCGCAAATTCTCAACTTACAGAAAACGTGTATTACGAAATACAGTGGACCCATATGAAAATTAACCTTCCGCACGGGGTGCCACATTTTAACGTCTTCCTTTTACGATAAACTTTGTCAAATTCGGTGCAGTGGATGCCGGGAAAAGTTATTTGTCCTTTTCCAAGCGAATCATAGCCTCAACGACTGCTAAAAGAATAATAAGGGGAGTTGCCAACGGTTGTAGGCTTTCCACCATGCATTCGTGGCCAAGAATACAGTGCTCACTAATTGAAACGCGACGTCTAAACAGTAACGACTGGAATGCGCACTTCCTCGAGATAACCGCGTCATGTCACTACGAGACTGGCAGCAGGGGGTGTTTTACCGCAAGTAAATAGTGAAAATCGGTGTTTTTATCGAAAAATGAAGGTACATGTTATATGTGCGTTGAAGGAGGCACACGTGAAAAATGTCGATCGTTGCTGTCAAAATTTGGGACCTTAAGCTATCGTGTTTCATTTCAGAAGTATATTACGTGTCTAGAAAAAAAATAATGCCGGTAAGTGATTGGGGTTGCCTAGTTAGTGGCTCAAAGAAGAAGAGTGGGAGGGGACTGCGCCCCTCCTACTGTTCTTTGGGCGCAGCGACCTCACTTCAGCGACGAACTTTGATCGCGGTTAGCAAAAGCAACCAGCAACTCACCCTCCGACCACCGGTCTTCGGTTCCGCACCACTTGCCATTGGCGACGGAGGCGATGCGCCTGAAGCGACAGGCATTGCGACTCCTGGCTCGTCCAGCACTGCCTCAGAGATGCCGGGCGGTGGCGAAAGCGGGGATCGCAACGCCGCTTCCACTCTGGCGCTTTCCAATCGCACTCACAACAAGACGGCTTTTCCAGAGATAACAAACACAATCACATGAACCAAAGCTCCACACGCTGTTTCAAACAGCCCCCCGTGCGCACCAAGCAAGCAACGGCTGTGGAACGACGACACCAGGGAACTTAGATCGTGGCGAAAAGAGTACACACTCCGAAAGCGAAACCAGGCGCTCGTCGCTCTTAGGAAGATGATCTGGCTCGTTGCTTGCGGGCACGTTCAATGTCGCGAGCTCAAGATATCTGGCCGATCAACAATGACAGGACGAGAGGATCACGCGCACCCGTAAAAAGGAGAGCCTTTGCTTTCTTCGCCGCAGAATAAAAACGCGCCGCACGAAAAGGCATCGCCGCGCGTACACAATGTTCACACCACGCGCTTCCCTCCGAACTGCCGCCGATCGCGACTGGCACGTGTCAAATCGCCGCCGGCACGCCGTAGGGGAAGGCGGCGGGGAGGACGGCACCCCGTCGCCAAGCCTCATTGGTCGTCCCACGACAGCCAATCGGCGTTGGCATGCTTACGGCACGTGCGGTCCTGTCACGCCGCCTTGCCCACTACCCGCCGCCGCAACTTTCGTGCTACGCTGTGCTTTCTATTTTACCTTTTACTGCCCACCATAGGAGCCGCCTTTCCTTACCGTATTTTCATTGCTCTTACGCGGTAGAGCTGGCGCTTTAATCGAACACCTGCTCGTCTTTCTGGCACCCTCCTCCCACCGAGGAATATCTTATTCGCTCCGGTACGAGGGGGCAGTGATGTGATGCCGCTCTCTCGACATGCCGACGACGGTATTGCCCCCTCGAGAAGCTATAAAGATTACGGGGAACGGGCTAACGTGAAGACGGCTCTGTACTTTCCGCGCAGGTGCAAGCTGACGCGCGCGTATTAAATACAGTCTCGATGTATTCGAGTTGTCTGAAATATCGTAAATGCTCCGCAGTGAAAAACAGCCGAGGGCAATCGTTACGTGGACTGCGAAGTAAACCACCTCCTTCGTCTCTGTCTCTTTCCGTGCACTTTATGAATCGCGGTCTTCTATCTAATCTACGCCGTCTCCTGCTGAGGAACGGTTAATCAGATACTTGGACACGATTGCCTGAAGTGACCCCTAATTGTGATTCTCCGCTTTCAACCAATGTTTATGCATATTAGTGCGTGTATATATACGCATGCAAAATTGAAAAAAAACTTCGGAACAAGTTGGGACCGCCCCATGGCTACGACAGTGCTGCCTGGCTCTGACAAACCTCCCTGCCTTTCTATGCATTCCCCCTGTCCGTACAACTGTACTGACGAATTTTCACGCCGTAGCTGCTAACGACAGACACGTTACATATAACATACAGGACGAATGCCGAATCGTTAGTATTACCGTGACCATCCTTCAGCACTGCAGAAAGAAACTTTACTCGAGTCAACCAAGAGTCAAAACCACCTTTATCTGCTTCCTTCTTACACCTCTATATTTTACAGGAAAAAAAAAAAAAAGAAAAGAGACATTTGCAGAATTTATGATCAGTTAAAAGTTTCGATTCAAGCGGTTCGGAACTTCGGGATAATATGAGTTCGCAGCGTGTCGCGCCCCCCCTAGACACGTAAGAGGGGGAGGGGGGCGCAAAATCCGCCCCATACATTGACCCTCCTAGTCACCTAAGTGGGGAGGGGGGGGGTGCTGCGATGAACCTTCGCCCCCCCCCCCCTGATGGGGAGCCCTACGCACGCCTATGGTGCTTGAGTATGTTTATTTCCCGGGGTACGTGTGTGCGTGTGAATAAAACTGAAAGAGTGAAGGATTTGCACGGTATGTGTAAAAATAAAAAAAAAAAGGAGCCGCTGAAAGTTGGAGTTGAAAGCGCCAGATCGCAGTGTATCGAACTGTGCATGGCATTAGTCTTGATAATGGCGGTGAAGGTTGTGAAAAGCTGTTATAATGGCTTATGAACTTGGTTCCTGACTCAGCAGCACAATAACAACTCTGGTCAAACGTGCGACTGCCTTTATGCAAACTTCTTCAACGTGTGCTCTCACATCTCAATTAAATTTCGCGCTTGCTGTTGCTTGCGTGCAACGAAAGCATTAGGTGGCGCCATCTCTCAATAAACATTAAACACGCTTCGTAGAAAAGGTTTATAAGCTTCACTTCCCTTCAACTATTACTTCAGCTTCAAAGAATTTAGATTGAAGTTAAATTTAGCAATAAATAAGAATTGCTTTTTTTGCAGAAACAGCTGAACGTTCAAAGTGTTTTCGTTTAGTAACGGCAGGGAACGCTGCTATCGCTTTAAAAATGGCGGCGGACGCGTCGTCAAAGTCGGCGCACATGGACTTAAAAACCAATTTGTTAATCATGAATCCATCGTTTAATGTATATCATTGTCGCATTAGTCGTAGTGCTCATCACAACGAGTAAGTACTCTTACGCACGTACGTAATTAAGTCTCACTTTAGGTAGTGTGCTCGATTCCATATGCCCACCGTGCGATGTCAACAACACAGCCGGTTTTCGTAGAGCGGTGATGTGGAAGGTGTTGGCATGCTTTCGCCGATGCTGACCACAAGTTCGAACGCTCTTCCGTGCTGTTCACTCATCAACCTGTGGATTGATCGCAAGATGTTTCCTGTGATCTTGTACCCGTTTCCGTGCACCTTTCTCTTACAACAACCTCGTTGCTGTTCCAGTAATATTCTTCCAACGAAGGAAGAATATTCGGCGAGCAGTTCTAATCGTGGGACTGTCAGATGCCGGGAAGACGCTGTTGTTTTCTCAGGTGAGTAATCTAGTCTCGAATTGTTTCCCGCGTAACTGTTACCGCACGTCGTACAACTTTGGTTCACGGACAAGTAACATTGTGTTGGCCAGGCGCCTCAAAAATGCGACAGAAATATATAAGGGACTCTCACCGAAATGTGGCGTGCAGCCTAAGCCGTCATTTGAGGCTCAACTTTCGTGATATGCTTACCGCATATTCGGTGCCATTGTACTGTAGCATGCAATATTTCAAACGACGTGTCAATTTGTGTTGTACTTTTAGCGTGCTGTGAAACCTTCTTTCTAAACTGCCATTACTACTGCTTCTCACAGCTTGTAGCACTCAAGAAGGTGGGAACTTACACATCAATCAAAGAGAACAAGGCGTCATATGAAATCCCAAAGAAAGTGAGTATGCAGTCGATATCTAGCATTTCATCCTTTCACTGTAATACAAGCTTAGACGGCAATAAACTGGCGGACACAGTCTTGTTAGAATCACTGACGAACGTTTGCCTGTTCATTGCAGTGTTATATCATCCCTAACGTTAAAACTCTTGCAGGGTTCTCTCAACCTTATTGATCTGCCCGGCAATGACAGAATGAGAGCCAGGTTTCTGGACCAATTCAAGGGGCTAGCGAGGTATGTACACCTGTGTTGGCAAGGTATTAGTTTACAAGTACAGTTTGCCTCATACGTTGTGTGCTCTTAGATGAGTAATGCTCCACTGACATTTTACTTGACACGTAAATGACGTCTGAGGAAATGCTAACTGTTGAAATGCTTGCCTACTCATGGTGGCACATTTGCTCAGATAACATGGCTGTATCTTACCTCACGCTTGGCTTGGTTCGAGTCCCCAGATCACTAAATCACTGGTCTTGCACAGCAGGTGCGACATTTGTTGGAACAGCTAATGCGAGGATAATCGGTTGTAATTGGTAAATGATCAGCTAGGCGGTAGTACTGACGTAGTATTTTTCCTATTAACCTTTTGTGTTAAATGAAGCTGTTGGACTTTGAAACCGTGGAAATATGCCCTGCCATAACTAATTTAATAGAATAAGTTTTCTAGACCCAGTTTCGTATTCACATTCCAGTAGGTTACTGTAGTGCAGTCATGATGCAGAAAGCGGTCGCTCAGGAGCAGGAAATCGCTACATATTGGAGCTCACTGAGTTGCCTCCTATGCCAAAGCCGGTGCCATAGCGTCACAGTGTCCTGCCCCCACTAGTTAAGTATTGTTGTCACTGGTTGAAGAAAAACATTTTGCCACTTTTGGATAGTAAATCTGCATATCAAAGACAACTTAAATAGCAAGGACTATTGAACTTAAAATGTGGAATATATGCACATCCCTAATTAGCAACAGAGCAGTTTTGATGCGAGAGTTTCATATCTGCACTGACGTGCTTTGGGGCTCCATGTGGTTCACAAATACACAGTATATTTGAAGCATTGCTTGTTTAAGAGTTCTAAACGAATGGTGATTGGCATTTTTTTGACCGGTATCTTTGTGATATATATGCTTTTTTACCACCACTTCCTTGTTCGTCTATTTATCAATTCATTTACTTGGCTTTGCAGGGCTGTTCTGTTTGTTGTGGACAGTGTGAACTTTCCCCGAGAGGTCAGGGATGTGGCTGAGTAAGTTCTCTCATATTTTGACTTGGTGTTTCTGTTAGCAGAACATTGTTTCACAAATTGGTGTACTTCAGTTGCAGACTAACATACAAATGCTACTTGATGCAGAAAGCGGGCATAAGTTCCTTGAGTGTCAGATAATTGTGTCTTATTTTACTGTAACCACATTGCGCCGAGCACGGTATATGATACACTCTATGCACACTGAGTGCACTGTGGCTGTGTTGTAAAAGGTCGAGCATATTCCACTCTTAGCACGACAATATGCGAGAAATATTTTTTCAGATAAACTACTGAAAAGGACCAGGCCTGTTCTATGTAGTGTATGGATGAATGCAGAGCAAAGGAAAAAAGCGCAGTTCATATGGCGGCATTAGGCAGGCTTCTGGCAACATCATCATTATCTGTTTTTAGGCCATTGTGCCACAGTGAAGGAACTAGATGAAAAATTCGTGAACATGGGGGGTTGCTGGAGCCAATGTTTTGGCAAGCGGACTTGTCTCATACCTGCCAAGTCTCCCGGATTACCCGGGAGATTCCCGGATTTTGAACGTTTCTCCCGGTTGTACGGGTCATAGGAAAATCTCCCGGAAACCCAGTTTTGCCCCGCGCGTCCAGTGCTTTGTCTGGCCACATCCTAAATGTGCTATAGGTTATATCAGCCGATAATATTTCGTAGATGATGCGTTTGTGTACACACAAAATCTTGCCCGACGAAATAACTGCTAAGCAAGCGACAACAGGCCTCGCACGCGGAGCGATGTTATCGCATGTGCCCTTTGCGCCACGGTGACGGCCGGGTCGTTTCATCTCTGCTTCAACTGCGTTTGTCCCTAGCGCTAGCGCGCTTTTACTCACACGTGAAACAGACGATGCGTAAGCGATGTTATCGGTTTGGACTCTGTACAGATCAGCGGCGACCCCGCAAAATCTCGCTGACAGTGTCCATATATATAATTGCTATCGCAGTACCCCCCCCCCCCCGATGGTCGGCATACTTAATACACCTCCCCCCCTCCCGCTGTGGTCGACATATTTTATACCCCCCCTCCCCCCGTTGAGTAGATCTCCCGGATTCCGTTTCTCCAAACTTGGCAGGTATATTGTCTGCTTCAAGGCTGCAACTTTAAAAACTGCAACCAGTTGCTGCCCTGAAGCAGACAAGTTTGTTAAAACTTCAGCTCCATCGACACCACATGTTCACGAATTTTTCATCTCTTCAAGCTTCCATATTCCTCTGAACTTCTGCCTTTTAATGAAGGAACTAAGAGGTTTACTTCAAACCTAACGTCGTACTGCTTTTGTGTATTTTATAAACTTGCGTTAAAGACCACCCTGGCATTTTTTTACACATCTTAAACACGCGCACCTTGTTCATACTGTGACCATCCTCTTTTGCAAACAAGGCAGCCTTATGCACCGTGGGAATGCCACAAATTAAAAGAAAAAAACATCCTGTGTTCTTCATGTGCTTTCTGGTTCACTTCGTGCATGTTGCAATGCCAGCAAAGGTCTTGCATTGTGACACCTCAGACAGCAAGCGACTCTAGTGTGAATGTGCCGACTATGCATTCTGACATTCGGGAGACGGAGAGAAGGCGAGCCACTATCAAGTCATGGCAGCGCCGCAGTTCATGAAAAATTTGTAACTTGGCTTAAAAAATATTTTTCCAGCTGCAGGTTAACTGCTGGCTGGCATGCAGCTGCCACTATTTAACAAATTTTTGTGGTCAGAGTGGTGTAGAGTCACTTTAAAGAAGTACTGTGAAATTTTTTTACTTTTGATTCTTTTTTCTGTAAATTATTTCGGTGACCTTTAAAACAAAAGTACTCACATGCCCCTGGGCACTTTAAATACTTGAGTATGGTTGGTTTTCTAAGAACCAGTTTGGTTTGCCACTAGTGATGCAGAACTATCGATCGCTGAGTCACTATCAAACTATCGATGGTAAAAAATACTATCGATAGTATAAAATCAACAGCGCGAACTCATTGCAGAACAAACTTGGTTCCCCGCGCGCGTGGTACATAGTGGAGCCGGATGAGCAGGCTGAAGGGCAAGAAAGTTGACATGCTTGTGTTCTTCGCGAGAGTGCTTCGCTGACATGATCATGAAGTCAAATTGTTCAGCTGTAGCGGAAAGGAAGCCGTTACATGGGGTGGAACCGCGCGGCTTCAAACTTATATAGCATTCTATGATTTCAAAATAAAAAAAAATTATGAAGAACTAAGTTTGTTAATTGTAAGTCATCACAGGTTGCTTTTGAATATGAATTTATTGATCAAAATGTGCCGCTATTTTCATGGCGGAAATAATTTCTCTCGCCAAAAATTTGCTCATGAGTTAAGCGAAGCTAATAGTAGGCTATCGCGAATATTTTGGGCAGTTTGGCCAGCCCGCAACAGCATTGTTATTCGCACCGCTATGGATAGTTTGTCACGTGGTTGTGACAGTGAAGAATGCTGCAGCACGACTGTGAAATACGAAGCTCTTTATTTGGTCGAACTTAACTCAAAATACAAGTGATACACGCTGCGCACTGATTGCGGCGGGAACAGTCGCCGGCCGTCAAGTAATCTGATAATCGGTGGAATGCTTCATCTTTTATACATCAGTCATTGAACCTTCCAGCGTTATCGCTGGTGCTCGCAGTTCTCCAATAAACTTGAATATTTGCGTCTGGTGCGTAATCTTAACAAAATGATCTCAAACAATCGCGAAGATCTCAAACAATTGTGCGGTCTGCGCCAAACGCTGCTAACAGTCTGTGGGTGAAACACGAATACATCAAAACAAAGCAATAAACCCGCCTGGCAGTAATATCGCTAGTAATATTACCGATGGTACTACCAATTGGACTATCAATAGTTTGTCGATAGTTTGTTTACACCATCGATAGTTTCAAAGAAACTATCGATACTATCGATAGTCAATTTACCAATAGTTCTGCATCACTATTTGCCACACTTCTTGGCTGCCTGGATCCACCTTATACACTTGAATCATTTCACTTCAACAATTAACCATCATTCTGGTCAGGTTCACCTTGTGCTTTGTTACAAAGGTATCTGTTCAAGTTCAGTTCAAGCGAAAGAATCGCTCAGTACGCCACACCAAGAGCATAGAGTCGGCGACTATGCTAATAAAGGGAGAGATAGCTGAACACTGAATATTTCTGTCAGTACCGTCTTTAGATTTGTTCTTTGTGAGGATTACAGGACTGGACAAACTAATGCACACTACTATGTAGTTAACGGTATACTGAATACAGTATTCACTGTAAAACTGAGAGGATTGCTGATCATCTTATTCTTGTGGTGTTGCAGGTTCCTGTATAATCTGTTGTGTGACCCCGTAATCTCACAGCATTGCCCGCCCATTATGATTGTATGCAATAAGCAAGGTAAATACTCCCAAAAATCTCGTGCAAAACTTTGGTTTGTTAGCATTTGTTAACAGTGTCACATATTTACAGATGAAGCCATGGCCAAGTCATCCAAGGTGATCCAGTCACAACTGGAGAAGGAAATGTGAGTTCTTAGATCATGAAGATTTGTCTCACAACAGCTCAAATCTGAGACACATAATTTCTTGTGACTGAAATTCACTTTCATGTCAACTTGGTTTTCATTCTTTCACTGAAATGCATCTTCAGCCATGCTGAAGATGCATTTGACACAGTTACGTCGTCCTTTTTATGGGCGTTGTTCCTTACTGTCCGACTATTATTAAAAAGTAGTAATTACTTGGCTCAAGGCATGCCTATTCGTATCTGAAATTACCAGGAATTTTTTTCTTTTAAAGCAAAACAGTTATCTAATCAGGTTTCACATGATATTTAGTGGCGTACATTTTCATACATACTTGAGCAGCAGCGATTACACTGCAACGTATGATGACTCATGACCGGGAGATCGGATTCGGGACCGATGGCTCTGCTTGCCGTTATCATTGTGCTTTGAGTGTTACTTGTTTTCTAGTATTCTAGCGTGCACGACAAAAAGTAGATTCGTAATGCTCAGTTTTGGCACTATCACCAACTGTCATGCTATTTAATCCCTCAATTGTATTTTGTTGCTTTGCAGGAATGTCCTCAGGACCACACAGATTTCCGCGCTGGAGTCTACGGAAGGGCAGGCCAATAACAACACATTCCTGGGAAAGAGAGGAAAGGACTTCCAGTTTTCAGACGTCCGTCCGATAGTCGTCGACTTTGCAGAGTTCAGCGCCGAATCACCAGAGGAAGCCCAGCTGTCGGCACTCAAAAGTTGGCTGGCCAAAGTGGCATAGGTGAATGGCTCTTGCTTAACCCTTTGATGCGCTTCATACTAGTTTTTGTATGCAACTTGTTTTTGCTAGTTGTGTCTACTAGTGGCTAAGGTAAGAGCAAGATACATTGATGTAAATGTAACTTCATTTTGCAGTGTACTGTTGCCTATGATCAATTTGCTGAAGGCACTACCATGTTCGACGAGCTGTTCTACGTGGCGCTTTCTGCAAGCCACGTCAAAAGTATAATTTTTCTTTGCACAAAATAAATATAACCAAAAACGCAATTGCAATATATTTCTAAGCTAAGATTTCATTCTATTTATGTAAAGACATCATGGGTGACATCAGGATAAATAGATAGTTAATTACAATTTAATTGAGATTAATTACTATGAAACACAAATATTATGACATTATTTTTGTTAAAATAAAATATCGAGTGCCTCGAAATAATGTGTAAATTTGATGCATTTACAGACAGTTTTTCATTGCTCGCTCCTGGAAGGGTTGAAAGAGTACTGACACAAATTTGAAATATTTTTGTATCGTTGGTCTAAATAAAAACAATGGTGTCAAGAACCCTAAAAAGAGTGTTGTTGTGCCTGGGAATACATGGAATATATTTTTAATACCGGTGCCTTAAAGGGGCCCTGCAACACTTTTTCAGCATGGCCAGAAAACGCTGCCGATCGATAGTCGAGGCTCCCAAGAACACGCGAGCCAACATTATAGCGCAGCATGTGGCCTGGGATTTACAGTAAGTTCTCAAAGTCGGCTAAAAAGCACTTCCTCTTCTCTCGACAAAAATGATGCTTACGGCGTCACTGCCATTGGCTGATTTGAACATGGCGCGCTCGGTAGCTACTGCAGCCGTCGCGGGAGGCCGTCACTTGCCCGCGCGCGCGTGCGATTGCACTGAAAGTACGCCGCGCGGTCGAAGAAAAAAAGAAAAAAATGCTCACTGTCACAAGGCGCGCGTGACGTACCTGCTTCCCCCGTGCCACCCCTCCCTGCTTAGCTTCCAGTGCTTTTGCGGGGACGAGCAAAGAGAGGAAGCAATTACAGCGTGCGACAAATCTTTGTAACTCCGTTCGTACTAGACGGATTCTAAAAATTTTGCGGTGGTCGATTCGTGAGGAAATAAGCTCCTTTAATGAAGTCATTCCATGGCTACTTGCAGAAGTGTTGCAGGGCCCCTTTAAAAAAACACTCGGTTTCACTACCAAGGGGGCGGCTTCTTAGTGACATGTCATCGCAGCGTGGCGCCAAGGGGAGACAGCAACTCGCGACGGACTAGCCACAGATCCGTCATCTGCTTGCGGCGCACATAAAACAACAATGAGTGAATTGTTGTCCAGCGACCCTGACAGTGATTTCTGCGATATAGGCTGCATGTAGGACGCAGAGTTCGCAAACTCAGTGGAACTGTGCTGACTCGTCGGGATAATGTTGGTTGCAGTGGAGCTTGCTTGCAGATGCTCAGCGATGAAAACTTTAAAATCAGAGTAAAATATGTTATACGTGTTGTCCAACTCCTTGGTGTGGAGAGTGTTAACACTTCATACCAAGGAAACAAAAAATGTCCCTTTTGAGATGTCTCAAAATCGTGTCGGTACTTGTGTCGGCTACTTTCAAGCTAGCCTAAAGCTCGGCTTTGTGGTGTTAACGGACTCTCTGTAATGCTGTAATGGCTGAATGCAGGCGGCTTCAATAACTATGTGTATCCGCCGCCTTGCCCACGAAAACCCTGTGGTGGATGTGTAAAAGACAGACATAAAATGCTTTATTTCCCCACACTTTGGCTCTGAAGTCAGCTCTTTGTAGATGGCAGGCCGTGACTTGAGTTTTGGAGCGGGAGGCGTTATCACAACGTAGCATGTTCACATTGATCCCATCGGCGAAACCTATGCTACCAGAACTTGGCTTGTCCCCGGTGCAGCAGCAGCATGAAACGACTCGCGAGACTTGTTGCGTGGTCGGGACAATGCACAGCTGCAGGAGTGCAAGCACTGACCAGCATTGCTTGCTTATCACCAGATCACCACTGTTGAAGCTAACTGTGGTCACCACCTGCAATGCAAAAAAATTCGAGAGTCTCTTTTAAAGCATTCTTGGACCACATGTAAACGCCTCTGTATGATAGCATCCATTTAATTTGGGAATGATCTTAATAAGTGGCTGATTTGTATAACTTTAGTACAAAGCTTTTCTGCCAAAATGTTTGCCAGATGCAGTTGCCTCACATAAATGCAGAACATACGAACTTTACATGATGAGTGTGACATGAACAGTTGCACTGACCGTCATTGAATGCCCAGAGCATTCTCTCTACACTTCTTAACCACTAAAACATCCTACTCTCCTTTGTCCAAACATGTGCAGCCTGGACAGCTCCAGACTACACATATTTGCCACATCTAGTGGCTAACCTAAAATATATCGATGTGTCTAGAAAAACGTACCTGGAATTAGACCGGGCACATAGCTGGAATGTGACAGTGAGAATTTACAGAAAGAGTTAACAAACAGTTTCTCTCTCTGCAGTAACTTTCCTGGAGCTACCTAATATTACTAATGTGTTATCAGTAGAATAAATGCCTGCATCTTCTGCAATAGAAATAGCAAATAATTTGCACTGGTAGTCAGGTGACGGACAGTACTAACCAGATAGATATTAAGACTAGCATGCAGCCAGCTCCGAAAGTCAAACAGCGTCAGCCATCATCTTGCGGAAGTCTGAGAGCAGCGTGTAGTCAGGGTCTTCGTCTATATCCACCATGTCCTCGGCTGAGCCGTGCTTCCGGAAAGTTGAGTTGTATCGATACAGAGAGAGCGGGCACGGCAGCAGCTCTGGCATGACCGAGTGATGCGTTATGAGTGACGTCAGGGTTGTAAACTCCTTTGTAAAGCCCTGTAAAAGAACAGAAAACAGCGTGTGATGCTTTTGACTGCACTTTGTAAAACTATCGAAAGCAAAGCTGCATCAAGATGTGCCATATTGTGCACACACATACCATTTTTTTAATATGGTTGCATCCTATCGATGCGTATGCAAGAATTGGCCGAATTACTGTTTTACAAGTCGTCAAGTTTAGTATCTTGAGTAGCCTCAAGTGCTGGTCGCTCATTTCAAGGCCAGCATGGTATTGTAATTAGGGCACTATATGCGTTTTCGGGAAAAAGGTCATCTTAATGGATTCTGTTTTTACATCTTATTTCTTTTATTTTATGTGCATGACAAGGTGTAAAGAAATATGCTGAGGTCGAGAAAAATATACTCCACCGTCTATGCCAGTCCTAGAGTGGTATATGTTATGAAAGAACTTCAGACAAAAGTTTCTTTCTTCGTTCCTGAAGAGACCGAAGGCTGAGTTTATGTTTGGCAGCTGACACACTGAATCCTCGCTTATAATTAGCACATATAAAATGCACTGCACAATTTTATATCTGCTCTAATTTGTCTACGTATGTCCGCATCCAGAAGTCCCAAACGCAACAGGCGCATTCCAACACAGACCCAAACACAGATTTAACATGTCTAAATGAGTACTAACTTTCGAAGGTAACTTGTTCTTGCTGATAGGAAAGGAGTAGCATTTGTTCCAGCTTAATGTAATTTTTAGAACATTTGCCTGCAATTGCTCTGCCTAGGGTAGTATTGCATGAGCATCTCGCTTCCCTAATTTTCACTTCATGTCCTACATCACTGAGAAGTGAGTGGTCAATTTACACTACCACCTCAATGTGCTGATGACCGGTGGCAAAATGGCAGGACCAGTGAATTATGAAAGCATGAGCAAATGTTAAAAAAAAACAAGGCACCTGCGCGATCTTGTAGCATAGCGCAGAAACAAATGAGGACAAAGATGAAATAACAGGCGGACACAAACTCCTGTGTCCGTCTGTTACTTCATGTTTTGTCCTCGTTTGTTTCTGTGCTATGCCACAGGCTTGATTTACGATGAACCAAAGAGCCCATATATTGGTACCCTTGCCAACATACAAGATCGTCGCACACACTTTGTGAACTCCAAGCATGTGCACATGCTGTTCAGACCTCTGACTATAAAAAGGAGTTGCATTGGAACAGAATCGCTCTATTATCCCAGCTTAGGCACTTGCTGTGGTGCATTAATGGCTAAGGTATTGCATCATTAAGCACGAGGGCATGTGTGCAATTTCCAGTCATGGCAGCTGAATTTAAGTAGGGGTCAAATGCAGAGACACTCATGTACTTATAGATTTAAGTCCACGCTAACACAAGGCGGTTGAAATTAATGTGCAGTTACTACGACATGCCCCATAGTCATATTGTCTTCTTGGCATATAGAATTTCCTATATTCCTTCTCTCTGTCTCTTGGCACATAGAAGCCGGGAATCTGAGGCCAGGGTTGCTTATTGATGTATTGATGCATCGGCACACCTTAAATTTGTTAGCTTAAACGCAGGGGCACGAGCTTGTATGCATTCTACAATAGAACATGCTGTAGGCAATCATTCGAGCCTCGCACGTACATCTCCCATTTCTGATATGTCAGCCTCAACCAATAGTGTGCAGCCAGGACAAACATTCTATTACAGAACACAAACAAGATTGGACTCCAGTTCAGTGAATCTCACTGTCATATTCCTCATAGCTTATGTGCAGCATGCATATGCAAGCAACAGTTACTGAAGCTTCTTTGTGCATAATTCTCAAGGATTTAAGTCTTTCTCTTGACTTTGCCCTATTGATTTTACAGTGAAACTGTCTTAAGTCTACTCCCTGTGTCATAGTAGTAGTAGTAGTAGTAGTAGTAGTAGTAGTAGTAGTAGTAGTAGTAGTAGTAGTAGTAGTAGTAGTAGTTGTGGTAGTATGTAGTAGTAATGCAGGTCACATGACCAGAGGAGGAGTGAATAAAGAAATAAATAAAACAAAGAGATGATGATCTTAAGCAGTGAAGATGATGCGCGTGATCTCGTGTGCTTACAGTCTGACAGTTTTCACGGTGTGTAACTGGCAGAATATCTTTTCTTCTTTTCACCTTTATCTTGTAGCCCCTGTTGGTGTGCATGATGAGATAGTGGGCGATGCCACTCGGCTGGATGCTCCTGGGAACCCTCAGTGAGAGTGCAAAGCACCCGGGTTTGGTGCTGCTTTGGCGCACCAGGAACGACCCGATTGGCTCCTGCGACAGCACTTCGAGGGCGATCTCTCTGCAAATGTGTCACAGTGTCAGCAAACTGTCCCGCGTTCTATGTGTACATTAAATGTCTCCTTTGACTTAATGAAATTGAAGATTGAGTCTGTTGGTGGCGTTAAAGACATCTTGAATACAAAAAGAGACACATTTAGAGACATTTTCTTTGAACTAATTTTAAGTTAAATTGGGCATACTTGTAAAAATCAGCGCGAACACGACAAAATGAAGGGTAATGATTGCATATCTGAACCGTCTGTCTGTTTGCTATATTGCGAGGTACGCATGCTTAACAATTTTTTTTACGCGAAATTCATGTGCGCGCATGGTGTTGGTTTGTTGCGTTCATTTTCGTTTACAATAAACTTCAGTTGTTAGACAGCGCTCGTACTGTATTCGTCTTGTCTTGCGTCTCCATCGTGTTTGTGCTGATTTTTACAAGTATGCGTCATTTCCAACTCTCCCACCTCTCTACCTGACTGTCCCATCGGTTTAAGAAAATAGCAAAAAGGTTTAATGTCGACGTTCCTTTTTCTTCAAACCTAAAAGTAAGAAAAGCTTGTGCTGCAATTGGGAAGAAGGCTAAAGGAACAGCGGATGTGGGTCGCTCGGAGAAGCAATCCCACCGTTGGAGTTGTTTATAGAATTTCCCTCTCCTGCGGAAAGGTGTACATAGGCTAATCCGGTAAATGCATTAATGAAAGACTTCGCCAGCACAGAAACAGCTTAAAGGGAACGCTGAAGTCACATCTTTCAGTTCATTGCAGATCATGTGGGTGTAACCCTTTCTTCAATAACAATCATTATGTTGAAGCACAAAGACAAAAGGGCTCGTGAACTCGCGGAAGCGTTCTTCATCAAAATGAATGGTGATTATTGCATAGCTGAACCATCTGTTTGTTTGCAAGATTGAGAGGTACACACGATTAGCAATTTCTTTCATGTGACATAAAATTCCTGCGCACGCATGGTGTTCATTAAGTAGCATTCGTTTTCGTTTGCAGTAAACTTCAGTTGTTAGACAGCGCTCGTACTGTGTCCATCTCGTATTGCGTCTCCATCGTGTTTGCGCTGATTTTTACAAGTATGCATCGTTTCCCACTCACCCCCCTCTCTACCTTACTGCAATTTGTTAAACTGGGTTACCGCTCCTTCAGTTATCAACTGTGATAGATCATGATGAACCTGTACAAGTGACAGGTTTTATACCCATGCACTTGATACGCTCTTGCAAGTCAAGATGGTAGCTTGATATTTTGTACATTTCCTCATGTGATGAGCCTTTTTAGAATCTGAAACAATTGGCCTGCATATATGAGAGCACTCTCGCATCACACTAAGATGCCAGCACTGCGGTTCAGGTGGAAGATCCCAAAAGGAAACTGTGTCGTATCTTTTTTTTTTCTCTACCAAAAGCCAATCTATTCTGCGTAAAAATCTGAAATAGTCTTGAAAAAATACTTTGCCATTATTGCCTAAGCTAACGTTGCATTGTAGTGAGTATAACATTGAAAATGGTGTTTTACCATTTTCTGCATAGATTACTTCTGCGTACATGTGTGCATCCACTGCTTCTTTCTTCAGCTAGTGCGTATGTTTTGATGATGGCAGTGAATGGGCTGGCTATTTACTTTGCAACAGAGTGGAGTTCCTTCTTTGAGGATGTTTGACTCAAGATAGGTAGTACAACACGCCAAGAGTGAAGTTTCGAGATCACTGGTGTAGCTCAGGAAATAATGGCCCCCACCTCACCTTTACTGACTTGAACTCCAGATGGGTTATGAAATCAGTAATGTTTCAGAAGTTAGTGTTTCTAGAAGGGCACACTAACATTCTGTGTTGATACAGTGCTTGCATTTGATGTTGTATTAGGAAGAATGTAGGCTACAACTAGAAGCTACAGTTTGTTTTCTCCAACAAACCTACAGAGATAAGCTGCTGCAGATATACTTTATATGAGACTGTGCTGTAACCTTTGCAGAGCCCTGTGCTTGTCTCAGTCTTCTTACTTGTCTTCGGTCTAGCTTTGGCCCTGTTAACTGCCACACCAAACCAGACTAGCCCAACAATACGTTTTGACCTGCTGGATCAACTTGCATCACAAACCGCAGTTAATACCTTGCGGGCACATGTGTTGTGTGCTGGTAACGTGATTTGCCTGCTAGGCAGCCATCTTTAATTATGCTGTCTTTGGGACAATCCCACTTTATTCAGCCAGAGAGTTTTGCATGTGAAGCGGGGTGAAACGTTGGAGAACAACTCAATAAAAAGAAAAAAAGATGCTGTTCCGTAACGTCTTCGACGTTAGCACATTTGGGAGCGCTCGTAACTGTTCACGAGAAGTGAGAATCACCTGGGGATGCCTGCTTGGTACCAGGGAGCTTCCCGCAGTTCCTCCTCTTCGTTCACGTTCAGGGAGTCATGCCTGAAAGAAAAAGGTGTGTTAGAGATGTTGTCCGAAACGCCAAGAACTCCAAGAAGGCGGTTAAAAAGAGGAGAGCGTGAGCCTTATGGCTGTGACACTCCTGCGGATGCTGGGGAGAACTGAAAGCTTTTGTAGCCTCTGTGATTGCAGCAGGTGTGTCCTTGCAATCTCGGAGGCCAGGTATGTACGCGAGAATAATTGCGAGGAAAAAAGACTCAACGTCCAGAGAGAGAGATAATTATTAAGGGTGTGCGAATATTCGACATTCGAATCGAATAGTACCTAATCGAATAATTCGATTCGACTTTCGGACAGCTAGTATTCGAAGTTTCGAATAATTCGACAGGACGAATATCTAAAGCGAGACAAAGGGCAATGGTGAAACTTGGTTAGGGTGCGGTGGCTAAAACTAATGCTAACGTCGTTACAGTAGCCCTTTCGTTAAAACTTTCACCGACATCCTTGTTCAAAAGCGAGGGCATGCTGATCTTAAAGGAGATTATGTCATTTCCGCACGTAGAAAAACACATGAGAAAACTGTCAAGCCCTTCACAACTTGGTTCCCGAAACGAAGTCACGGAGTTCTTGCGTAGTTCGGTCGCGTATCCCGCAAGCGCCGTGAAACGTCCTAGCTTTGGCCTGCGAAACCCTCGGTCATTGGCTTTGCATGTAAAAATTTGTTCACGCTGGGCAGTCACCACTGCCGCACCGAATTACTCGTTCAGGAACTCCCATCGTTCCGCTACGCAGTTAAAGCGCTGCTGTGAACGGGCGCCCGAAGATGTTTTGGCCCGGAGCGCCCATGGCGATGAAGCACAACGTTACCGTTGAGCCGTATTGCGCTACCATGGGGAAAGAAACAGCTACCGTACTCCCCTCTGTTAGTCATTAGGAGGTTAGGAGTGGCGCTGTTGACTGGAATGGCGGCTCTTCTATCAACATGCTTTCGTGCCCATAAAAGCTGAAACAAATGCCACTCCCAAACAAGTGCGTAATAAAACTGTCGGCACGCCGTAGCGTCCTTGATTTTTCCCTTGGCTTGCCGTAACTGGCTGTACACATTTCGTGTAAATATACTATTCGATTCGATATTCGATATTTTTGGCCACTATTCGGCACTATTCAATTCGAGGTGAAATTTCACTATTCGCACACCCTAATAATTATATTTAATGAAAATCCCGGAGAGGATAGCCTGGTTTGTCGCCTGGTTTGCTACTCCAGGTATCGGGTGATGACTATGATATATACAATGATCACATATACACACAAATAGTACATGTAGTCACAAACGCACATATACACACAAAATAGCCATTCACAAACTTTCGTTAAGTCGAGTGCACAACCGCTGTCTAGCCACGGGCCGAGAAGGTGCCGCAGCTCCAAGCTCCAGAGAGAGACACTGCCATTACTAATAATAAAGAGAAATGGTTGCTTAAAAGGTAGTTTGTATGCACTCCGTGGCAATTATCGTGGCGCGATATCTGAATGCTAATACCATACCTTAATGCGACGTGGCGCTAATTATTCGCTCATCAACGAGAACTATCGTTCATTTTTGTATTCATTACCCGGATTGCTAGAAGCTGGCTTTTCTGCAAGGTGACTACGTGTGAGGCGAAGCCGAACGAAAGAAGACGCTCATGTGACGTTCAAATTTTGCCGCCTGGCGAGAGTTGCTTCGGATTCAGAATATACTTTATTGATGAACACAGCGAGTAAGAGCGTTTCTACATGTCGCTCCCATCATCGGAATTCAACCGGTAATCGAACTCGCGTCCAGCGGCGGATGAGGCTGAACCGAAATCCGATTTTGCTGCGCAACGACGGAGAAGATGAGATTAGCGAAAGTTTGCTGCAGCGGCCAGTGGCCACTACAGTAAAACATGAAAAAACACACAGGGTCTCTAATGCATTCGTCTAAGAAGACTCGAAGACTAAAGCCATCTTATTCGTTTTCTTTTCAATCGATGTACCACCCCCCTCCCCCCCCCCTCCAACCTCTAAAGCTTATGAACCTAACGGTTTTGCACTGCCTCCAGGATCGTAGGCATTGCAAGTTTTGCGCGCCTCACCTGGTTTTGCACTGCCTCCGGCATCGGCCCACCCTTGACCAAACGACAATGTCATGTGATGACGTCATCGTGCGACGTCACAAAATAATTTGCGCAATCTGTGGTGTCATGGTGATGTCATCGCATACTTTTTTACGTCACTCGTGTTGACGCCGCCGTTGACGGTTAATTTTCGCGTGAGGCATGTAAGGGCTTTCGCCTTAATAAAAAAAAAAAAAAAAAAAAACTAGCAGCGCTGCTCTCTATAATTCGAGGAATAAGGCCTCAGTGGGCCGATAATGGATTGACCGAGCCGCTGTTCCTACTTTTGCTGCGCAGCTCTCCATGCATCGGCAGGCCGCGCATAAGACAGCCAACGAATAGATGGAAAGCGAGGCGGGTATTGTTGAATGTGGACGGACGGGGGGGGGGGGGGCAGCAGCAGCCTCGCATACAGCGAGTGCTCGCCCCTCATTTTTGCTCGGCCGCCGGGTGCCGCGGGGTGGCGTACACACTACATCCGGCTCGGTCTCATCCCATTGTGTTTTCGGCTCGTTTCCGGCCGTATAAATCAGGCGCGTCGCTGGGACGCAATCGCGTGCGTGCGTGCACGGACCTTGACTCGTTCGGCGTGAGAGCCGCCGCGTTTTACTCTCTGGGTTTCGTTCGGAAAGCCGCGTAAGTCACCCCCAAAACTTCCCCTTCCCCCCTCCTACACCCCCGCCCTTCCACAGCACCCTCTTGTACAACAGTTCTTCCGTCCTTTGTGACTCCCGTCAGCGAATGAGCCACCACCGCTCTCTCTCTCTCTACCTCGTAACTTTTCCAAATTCCGACACGGCTCGTTCCGCCGAAAAAAAATATTAAAACGAAGAAAAACGAGAAAATATATAAGAAGATGCGACGGCCGAATTGTGGAGCCGTGATCCGTGCCGAAAAAGAGGCACGGCCACATTAGAGAGTGCACGCACTTCAGTCCGCAGCACGCGAAGTCTGTTTCTTGCGCGCCATCGCGGTCTTTCTCACTTATCAGACGAAATCTTTTTTGCAGTATTCAGGATATCATTCTTTCTCTCCTTGGTTCTCTCCCCTGAATTTTAGATTCTTCGAAATGCTTTCTCGGCTCGCCTCTCTGTTCTACGCGAGCTGCACAGCAAGTCGTGACTGCGCGAAGCACACTTCTTGAGTGACGACTCCCCGAAAGGCAACGTTTATTTCTTTCTTTGACACTGCCTTTCCTTCTTTTTCATCATTCCTTATTTTTTTTTTCTTTAGTGGCACGGCGTTCGCTATCCCTCCACGACGGTCCATTTAAAAGAACGCGCCTCTCTCACTCTCTCTCGCTCTCTCTCACTCCTTCTCTCTACGCACGGAGGCGCGGCACGGATTCTTTTCGAAGTCTTGAATGAAAGTTCGCGCCGACAAGCGGCGGCTGCGATGACGATTTCAGCTAACCTCCCACGCGAATGACTCGGCCCTTATGACTTAAAACGACAGAAAAAAAAATACGCACGCACACGAAAGAAATAAAGTTAAGAAAGCGAGCACGCGAAGAGTGCACGTCGCATAAGAACGACATTGTTAGCGCCCACTTCTCCAAAACTTTCCAGTTACTCTCCTTTCTTTCTTTCTTTCTTTCTTTCTTTCTTTCTTTCTTTCTTTCTTTCTTTCTTTCTTTCTTTCTTTCTTTCTTTCTTTCTTTCTTTCTTTCTTTCTTTCTTTCTTTCTTTCTTTCATTCTTTCTTTCTTTCTTTCTTTCTTTCTTTCTTTCTT
Organism: Rhipicephalus sanguineus; assembly: GCF_013339695.2. NCBI lineage: Eukaryota > Metazoa > Arthropoda > Arachnida > Ixodida > Ixodidae > Rhipicephalus > Rhipicephalus sanguineus. Next base: position 23,159,258 of record NC_051179.1, read on the forward strand.
TCTTTCTTTCTTCTTTCTTTCTTTCTTTCTACCGTAATCGCCTCTCTATCTTCTTCCCTTCCGCTCAATCTGCTTTTCTTTCCTCTCCTAAGCTTCCTTGATTCGTTTTGTTTCTTGAAGTTTGCAGAACGCCTCCTTCAATCGCGCGCTCGTGCGAATGCTGCCCTTTCGCGTGATTAACCACGGCAGGAAACAAAAACGAGAAGTATAGACGTAAATGACAGTTTAAGGATCGGGAAAGGGGGGTAAACGGAGAGGTGGCGGACAGATTCGTATATAGTAGCTGTTGTGGGAGCCCCCCCACCCCCCGGCCAATATATAAAAAGAGATCGCGCATGATACTAAACTACATCACAACAGAAAGTTCTAGCGAGGACACCAACATCTCAACAGGAACGCAACGTAATTCTTAGTGCGGCTTCTGTGTAGGCTTGTTCTGAGGGCAGCCGCGCTATAAAAACAAAACGATAATAATAAAATAAAAAAAATTAAAATAAAAGAAACAAACAGGAGTAGCAACGTAGCACCACCAAGAAACGTGATTCGAGCAAGAGATAAATGGTTCGGGACTGTCGCGTCCCAGAAAAGCAAAAGCGAGAGCGTCGCATTCGGTGCCACGCTTGACCTGAACCGTTGTCGCGAGTCGAGCGCAGAATTTCAAGCAAGAGCGTGGCACGTACTGACACGAGGCTAACCGCGCCGCAGCGTCGTCAATGCGAGCAGAAAGAAAAGCGTCCGCGCACAACCGAACACGTCGCACTGAACGTACAGCCGATGCGCGTTCACTGAAACGCAAGTTTTGGCAAAGCGCTTTGCCGGATAAGGTCGAACGCCGACCAACTTCTGACCCGTATGCCTGCCAAGGCGCGAGATTGCGTTGCTGATAGATACGATAAAAATATGATTTTGTTGTAACTCATTCCGCTCTATCACGCGTCAAATGTGTGTAAGTCTTTTAAATGAAATGTGCTTTTTGTAAAGAAATGCATATCTGTTGTCAGCTCCGTGTGCGGAATACTTTGTCAGGCGTATAAGACACCTTTTGTTTCTGCCCCTCTTGGTGTGCACGTATGCAAGCAATCAATACTACTACTACTACTACTACTACTACTACTACTACTACTACTACTACTACTACGACATGACAGGAAAATGGAAACAAATGGCATGAATAGGACGCGCACAGTCCGAGGTTACAAATGAGCTTTCAAGTGATGATGACATACACACAGTCTCTCATTGTTCATCTGTACCTTCCATATTCCTCTCTTTTTGTTCTCTAATCTTTCATTTTATTTTTATTTTTTAAAGTCTTTCAGCTAATCAGAAGTATCCTCATAGAAACTCTGTCTTTCCATTATCGACCTCTACGTTAACTTTCAATGATTAAAGTATACCTCTCTACCGGACGACTACTCTATTCCTCAGAACGATCGATATGTCGATCAATGAATCCGTAAATAAATGACAGAAATTCAACCAGTGATGGAAGTCACGTACCGTCTTGGCGGAGCCGGAGCGAAGGCGACCCTGGCGGCGAGCCCGTTTGGCCTCGGTGATCCCGAGGCGCTCCTCTGGCGGCCGCTGGGCGAACACGATGAACGCCGGCTGCGCACCGAGGATCGCACGCTGCACGCCTCGGACGACAGGGGGCTCGACCTGACCGCCGAGCTCGGAGGTCGCGAGCCTATCGGAACGGGAGAGGAGGCCCCCCGGCTGCTGTCCTGCATCGGGACAACGGGAACGCTTCGTGTTATCAAAACGATTATTCAGTGACGTAGCCATGGGATATATAATACTTAGGCTGCACTTTTTTGTCCTTCTTACTTCTTCTTTACTTCTTTGTCCCTGCACCCATCTGAATATGATTTCCTGTCTTCGCGTATCTAATACACTATCATTCTTGTTACGCGTTTCGGTTTAGAGCTATTGTTGTGTGCGCATCTGCGGTAAGTTTACCTTGGGCTTATATATGCATTGGAGTATAAAAGAATAAAGCAGTTGTTAGCGCTTGTGTAGTGCGGTTCTTTTCTTCGTGGGTGTCTTGTGCGTTTGCGCTGTAATTTTAGCCTAAGGATTCTGGTCGCGGTGTAACATATTGTCACCGCAGACCTTACCGTTTTTGTGGACGGACAGCAAGTGACAGCCTTAGTCGACACTGGTGCCGACTTTTCTATTATAAGTGAAGACCTCGCCGTACGCCTCAAGAAAGTAAAGACGCCGTGGAAGGGACCTCACCTAAGGACTGCAGGCGGCCAGTTACTTATGCCTATAGGAATGTGCACAGCGAGGATCGACATCGGTGGTTCTTCTTTCGTGGCGGCGTTCGTTGTTCTCACCTCATGTTGCAAAGAGCTAATTATTGGGATGGATTTCTTGAGAGAATATGGCGCCGTCATCAACATCCCGGACAGTTTAATTACGTTCCAGAACAGCCCTGATATAGTCGAGTGTTCAGAGGCGAGAAATACCCCTTTGCGTCTAACTGACGATGACGTGGTCGTCCCGCCACGGTCATGCACTCTTGTTTCGGTGGCAGGGGACGCACTGTTTGACGGCGAAGGCATTGCCGACCAAATCAGCTCGCTGCTATTTAGCCATGGCATTTCAGTTGCACGAGGTATTGTCAATATCACTGCTGGACGCACGAACTTACTCCTCACCAACTTTAGTGCTGAGCGCCGGCATCTTCCGAAGGGCACAACCGTCGCCTACTTCGACAATATTGTAGAAGTGGAAGGCTGTTTATCGGTACTGGACGAATCGCCTAAACAAGAATCAGTACCCGTTCTTGACGTTGGCACTACTTTGCCAAAGGACGAGCGAAAGCGACTTGTTGAGTTGCTAGCCGAATTCCAAGACTGCTTTTCATCGACATCACGAGTTGGTCGCACGCCGCTAACCAAGCATCGAATAATTACTGAAGACACAGCGAGACCTATTCACCAGAATCCTTATTGCGTGGCTCTGAAGGAACGTGAAGTGATACAGCAACAAGTAGCGAAAATGCTTGAAGACGACGTGATTCAGCCATCACAGAGTCCCTGGGCGTCACCTGTAGTGCTAGTCAAGAAAAAGGACGGCACCCTGCGTTTTTGCGTGGACTACAGGAAGCTGAATCAGGTGACCAGGAAAGATGTGTACCCACTTCCACGTATCGATGACTCCCTTGACAGACTTCGACACGCTCGCTACTTTTCTTCAATGGACTTGAGGAGCGGATACTGGCAAATTGAGGTAGACCCGAGAGACCGGGAGAAAACCGCTTTTGTGACGCCAGATGGCTTATACGAATTTAAAGTTCTGCCATTCGGTTTGTGCTCAGCGCCCGCTACTTTTCAAATGCTCATGGATACCGTACTTTCAGGGTTGAAGTGGAAAACCTGTTTAGTTTACCTTGACGACGTCATAGTGTTTTCGGCAACTTTTGACGAGCAACTTTTGACGAGCCATACGGTCTGCGGGCCTCACGTTGAAGCCAGAGAAATGTCACTTTTGTTTTGAGGAACTGCAGTTTCTTGGTCACGTCGTCAGCCACGCAGGTGTTCGGCCCGATCCTGAAAAAATTGCCGCCGTTGCACAGTTCCCGGTACCGTCCGATAAGAAGGCTGTCAGACGCTTTCTGGGCCTTTGTGCCTATTATCGACGGTTTATCGCAGACTTCGCACGCATCGCGTCACCTTTGACTCGCCTGACGAGAGACAACGTTGCCTTCGAGTGGAACGACGAACAGGAAGCTGCGTTTAATGATCTGCGCCAACGTCTTCAAACACCCCCAGTGCTAGCCCACTTCGACGAGGAAGCCCCCACGATGCTTCACACTGACGCTAGCAATGTAGGCCTGGGAGCTGTGCTAGTGCAGCGGCAGGAAGACACAGAAAGAGTGATTGCCTACGCAAGCAGAACGCTAACACGCGCAGAGGCTAATTATTCGACAACAGGGAAAGAATGCCTCGCCGTGGTATGGGCAGTCATGAAATTTCGCCCGTATTTGTATGGCCGCCCCTTCAAAGTTATTAGCGACCATCATTCACTTTGTTGGTTGACTAATCTCAAAGATCCCACCGGCCGATTAGCGCGTTGGAGTCTCAGGCTGCAAGAGTTTGATATGACGGTCATACACAAGTCAGGGAAGCGACATATGGACGCCGACTGCCTGTCCCGATCACCAATACAGTCGGCTTCTCTACCTGATGAGGATGAAGCTCCATTCCTTGGTGTCCTCGGCACTTCCACCATCGTCCAACAACAACGTGATGACCCCGAGTTGCTTGGTTTAATTAATTACTTAGACGGACGGTCTCAGAGTGCACCAAGAGTTTTTGCAAGAATATTGTCGTCGTTTTGTCTACGAAACAGCATCCTTTATAAAAGAAACTTTTCATCGATCGGATCTCCCTATTTGCTCGTCATTCCTGCAACCCTTCGTACTGAAGTGCTTCAAGCATGCCACAACGAGGTGACTTCTGGCCACTTAGGCTACACGCGCACGTTGGCAAGAGTTCGGCAAAGATACTACTGGCCAAGACTCCCGACATCCGTGAAGCACCACATTCGTACTTGTCTCGACTGCCAGCGGCGCAAGTCGCCTCCGACGAAACCAGCCGGTCTGCTGCAACCTGTTCAAGTCCCACGAATGCCGTTTGACCAGATCGGAATGGATATTTTGGGTCCACTTCCTACTTCTACTGCAGGGAACCGCTGGGTTATCGTCGCAACGGATTATCTGACAAGGTACGCCGAAACAAAGGCTATCCAAAGAAGCACAGCAGCGGAGGTCGCGAGATTTTTCATCAAAAATGTTGTACTGCGACATGGTGCACCAAGCGTCGTGATAACAGACCGTGGAACCGCATTCACGGCAGCCCTTTTAGACGACGTCTTGATGCTAAGTGGAACGACTCACCGTAAGACCACCGCCTACCACCCGCAAACAAACGGGCTAACAGAGCGCCTAAACAAGACGATCGAAGACATGCTTTCGATGTACGTGGATGTCCAACACAAAAATTGGGACGAAATCTTGCCCTATATCACGTTCGCATACAATACAGCTAAACAAGAAACGACTCGCATGACTCCATTCAGCCTCGTTCACGGACGGGAGGTACGGACGATGTTGGATGCGATGTTACTACACGATGGGACGACACTGACACGGATGCCGATATGTTTACTCAACGCGCAGAAGAAGCTAGGCAGCTCGCACGCTTGAGGATCCGCCAGCAACAAGACTACGATGCAGGCCGCTATAATGCCCACCGCAGGACAGTAACCTACGAAACCGGCGACAGTGTGGGTTTGGACGCCCATACGAAAACGTGGACTCTCCGAGAAACGATACTTCGGACCATATCGAGTATCGCGACAGCTGAGTGACGTCACCTACGAGGTCGTCCCTGACAGTCCCTATTGCACGAGACGTCGCCAGCACCGGCCTGAACTTGTGCATGTAGTACGCATGAAGCCGTATGTGAGCGACTGACTGTGCGTTCCCATAAAACGGTGGTCCTCGTTTAGCATCGGGGCGATGCTCTGTTAAGAAGAGGCAAGTGACACGGCTGTATAGATAAAAGACAATGACGATGGGGAGGGTTTAGAGACTCTAGCTAGTGGGGCAGGAGGTTTCAAGAAAAAAAGACAAAGAAGACGTTCGGCTGTACAGCTGCTTTTGAACACGCTGTCTCGCTGTTGCAAGTTGTTCTTGTCCTTTGTTCGCGTTGCACCGCGACAATATATACTGTGATTGTGGTTCAGCCGTCTCGTTTCTTCCCTCCTGTGGCATAAGTTTACAAGAGCCAAAGCTTTCCGACTAGTTCGCGCCACCACGAGCCACGGACGCTCTTCTTTTTCCCTGACCGACTGACCACGAGTGGCGTGGCGCTACAACCCCAAAATGGAAAACTATCGTGGGTAGCCAGCGATACGACGCAAACATAGCGCGGGTAACGATGCAGCATGGCTCGCGTCTCTCATAATTTAAATTTTGCCACGTGTGGCGTCCCTTGCGTTTCACCCACGGCAGCGTGCGTTTGTATTCTCCCGTTAGTATCATGGAGAACGAATGAGGCAGCACCTGATGAAGAACTCTCCCTGGAATTAAGGACGATAGGCCTAGTGCGCTGCAGTTTTGACTGAACAAGTGGCGCCGCCCGCGGCGCGGCGCGTTTCTAGTCAGTCGCGGCTGAGAGCGGGTGCGTACGGGCGGAACTATAGCAACTCGAAAGTACGAAGCTGAATCGCGGACAAACAGGAGTGTAACTATGTATTGTGGCGTGTATCGCTGTCGCAACAGCTACAGAAACACTGTCGTTAAGCTGCCAGAAATAAATTATATGGATTTATATAGAAGGCTCACGAGAACGAGCGATGACAGCGTCGGATAAGGGCGGTGCGACGTGCGAGATAAACAGACGCTCTTAATTTTTTAATGCTTTCCTTGCTATTACTGCGCATATTTGATCGTTGTGGTCAAAAAGTCTGCCTTCTTTTAGCCCCGATGGAGGTCTTAGGCAGCTCGTGAAGCACCGAAACCGCATATGCAGTGCCCACTTCTTGCGCAATGATGAGAGAAGCTCGAAAGCCCTGCATTCTGCCTGCGTGTTCCGACACGTTTTCCTGCGTGCTATGGGAAAGGTGACAGCGTGACCCTGCGACGAAGCGTTAAACATCCTCGTATCTAGAAGGGGACGCCGCGTTGGCCAGAGCCACGCGCATGACAGGTCTGTGCAGGATGTGTGCTCGCGGCGACGAGCTTACTTACACCATCTTCAGCGTCCACCCTTGCATCTGCACCTTGCTCCCACAATGTGCAATTGGGTCTATAGACAGCTGGGAAAATGTGCAGAAATCATTGAAAAGTCCGAAGGGAACGAGCCAGCGTAAAAAAAAAAGTGAGAGGAACGAACGTTTTTTCTCTTGCTTAGCCCGAACACCAACTAACACACGCAGACTGATTAATAGCGAGAAGCCCTGCTGCATAGCGAGAATGGATGGAAAAGTAAAAGGTCGCTCTTCGCGTAATGGATGAGGGAAGAAAAAGCACGAGCCGAGCGTGCCGAGCGTTGGCGATGTTGCTGGATGGAGGCGCATCTTCGTCACAATGCCTTTAATTTAATGTAAATATTAGAAGACCTTGACAAAACTTTGATAACCTGAAGGCGGACGTCCTAGTCGACGCTCTTCACACACTTGCAACTGACTTCGAAGGGCCCCTTTGCTGACACAGTTTGCTTCCTGACGCCGCAAACATGGTTAGCGGCGTAAAGATCACTGCCGTGAAGAAGGCTGCTTTTATTTTAAATAACTTTCTACGTATTCAGTTCCGCGGAATAGACACAATCACGCGCGCTGCTCGTTCCGCAATGCCATTGCTCTGCTCCCACAGAGCGGCGTTCGCAGCATGCCGCGACGGGATCACGCGCGCGGCCGCTACTCGCGGCGCTGACTGTCCTAGCGCCGCAGCGCCACCATACCAGCTGTCGAGGCCTATAGACCTACTCCATGTTTGTAAACAGCGGTAGGCGCCGTCGACATACTGAGGCGCTTGTAGCGACGTCGCGGCGCGTAGGTTCCGCCCAGCCCAAAGCTCGCCACCGCCCTCTATGATCACGTGACAACTGGCACAGCAGCTGCAAAGTTGCCTCCGAGCACCGCGCGTCGGGGCGACTCCCGCGTGTTTACAAGGGACGGCCGGGCGGCCGTGACAGAGGAAGTTTTCGTGGCCCCAACAAGGACTCTGAAATAAATATATAAAAACTATGCTGACGTGCAACTCTACCTATGATGACCTCACCATAACATCAGGTATCTTGAAGCCACGAATGTGACTGATTCGCGAAATGTCATCGACACTGCTGTAGTACACATTTGTACGTATTAATTTGGTAGCTAATGTAAGAACGGACCTCTTAGCCCCGCAAAACGCTCTTTGCTATACCGTATGAAAATGTGCGGAGTAACATTACGAACAGGTCCGTAATCGTTACAGTAAATCCTCGCACATAAACAAATTTGCCGGGTAAGTATACTCATTCAAAAGTGAAAGGCAATCTCGGTGACACTTTAATCGGCGATACAGCTGCGATAACGTATTAAACAATTACTACATGTCATGGACAAGGCTGCTACATATCTGTCAGGTTCACCAACCGCGGGTCGCGGCTCTGCCCGTACGCTGAAGTCGAGACCGCGAAGGCCTACAGCCCGTAAACAGACTCGGAACATTTCACGCTTGCAGTTCACCTGTGGAGTGTGACAGACATGGAAATGTCTTAATGTGTATCGCAACCAGAACAGCCGTGTCCAATGCACTGGTGTTGCGTGTGTCATCGCAGCCGCAGAAAACTTGGAAAAGTGTAGCCGAAGTCGTGCTTTTGATCGCTGCTGCGTTAATGAACCGAGCCTACTTTAGTTCACGCGAATACTACAAAATCCTTTTGACCCCTCTGACTTCCACATTTTTCAATCGTGATGAATTCTCCGCATATTACAAAACTATACCACCGCTTATGTAGGTAGACATGCTTCCAATGGCTCCACACAAGGCTAAATGCCAAAAAATGTGGTGCGGGACGTAATAATCAGGGGCGTAGCCAAGGGGGGGTTGGGGGGGTTCAAACCCCCCCGAAATTTTTCAATTTTGCTTGCGCATATATACACGCACACATACAAACGCACGCACGAACATACATAATGTATGGTTGAACCCCCCCCCCCCCCCCGAAAAAAATTTCTGGCTACGCCCCTGGTAATAATGACACACTTTTGACAAAGCTAATCGTTTTCGTTAGATAAAACGAGCCGCGCAAGCCGCTCAATTTTTATCACATAACCGATGAGCCGGCGTCGCAGACGAGTTGTCATGTTTAGCAGCTGCGGCCAATTTCTTGCGACGGTGTTCGTAAAAAGAAAGCGGGCAGAAGCTTATTCCGCCTCTTCCGTGCCTTTCTGCGTAAGTAACCGCAACGTATCTCGTCGGTAGACCGTTTTTTCTTCGTTGCACGACGGCACACAGCGCACGCACCAGCGAAAACACGGCAGCAACTGCGGTAGGCACAGCGGCTTTTGCCTACCGCGCGAAACTAAACGCGCGACGACAGCGCCACCGCATTTTCGTGACGTATGTCCGGTGGAATTCGTCTATAAGTTAGTCTTCCAGTTTTTGTGGCAGTGCTTGTACTTTCATTGTCGCTAAGTGACTGTAGTAGTGTAACTCTGTGTTATAGACTATTGTGATACTGTGTACTATTTTCATACGCGTTCTATTAAATACCATGATATAAAAAAAAATGAGGCACGGCGTAATTGTCTAAGGCAGCGGGCTACGGAGCGAGGGGTCGGAGTTTCAAAACCCCGGTCGAGCGCTTCGAAATTTTTTCTTCTGAATTATTTTTATTTGTGGTCTTTATTTATATATACATACATATACATATCCGGGACATGACGGCGACGGCAAAAATCCACCGAGAGTGTCCATATAATTGCTATCGCAATAAAACTAGAAATAATGTCGCCTTCCTTGTCTTCATTGTTTGTTAGCGTCATTATGTTGTGTCTAACATAGAAACGAGCCCTTGATTCATTCCCCCCTTTTATTATTGAGCGGTAGAAGACGTGCAACCGCTAGTGTCGCGCGACCTTTGAGAGAGGCCAGTGAGAATAAACGTAGGCGACACCCCCCCCCACCCATTTGTTGGGGGGGGGGGGGTGTCGACATTATACCGAAGCGCCTCCTGATCACGAGAACAAGGCTCCCGTTCTGGGTGCCAAAACGTTAATACAATGTCTTTTCCTCTTGTGGTCGGCGTCCTCGTCTTTAATTTATTCAATGAATGAGCACATTTAGGAAGTGGCGTAAACCCAGAAAAATCACAAGGGGACACACACTCCTGGCCATACAAGTATAGTTTTTATTTTTAATTATATAAAATTAAAATCATGCTTCGAAATAAAACTAAAAACGCGAGAATGGGTCTCGGCACCGGGTCAAGAAGCTTAGCCTAACAACAACGAGAGCCAATAGAAGAAACGTACGTTAGTGAAGTAGTTTGCAAGTGTAGCTTGCAAGTAGGATCTAGCATATTTCTAGTTAATATGTCATTCCGGTTAAACTATCAAATGAAAATGCTAGCACTTTTTTGTTATAACGCGCGGCTTTCGTTTACTTAATTTTCATTTCCCATCGTGTATACCTGTTAAGAAATAGCCTACCACGATTCACCCCAGGAAAGTTTTTTTGTAAAGCATGTTTATATTCACTAGCAATATTTTAAAAACAGCACAATCATAGTCCAGCAACCGGATTCATACTGCATCGTCAGTGGCTTGCACCAAACCGTCGACATAAATAAATAATGCAAGATGATCGGGAATGATCTGCAGTGCCGTCTCAAACGGAAAGCCGCTTTCATTACTGTACTTCGTTTGCGATCTTAAGAAGGGCTCCAGATTTCAGGGTTGGTTTTACGGAGAGTGTGCTGTATTTAACTGTCAAGCAATTCAAACATGACGTTCGAAAGTTAAATCTCAAGGGGGGACACTTACAAGGGCTGTACCCCCAACCTGACAAAAAAGAGGGTCAGGACCCCCCCCCCCCTCGTCCCCTTGAATTACGCCACTGCTTGTAGGGTCATCATAATGCATCCAACCGAAGTACTTGTCTGTAAACCTTGAACACTCACCTCTGGTCCCTCTGGTCCTCCAATGCTCGGACAGCGCTGATGTTGCTGCTGCTGCTGCTGTTGCCAGCTGTCTTCGAGCTTCTTGACTGGCGGCGGCTTGTCGGTGAAGTGCCGGTTGAGCTCGGTGGGCGACGTGTTGTCTTCGTTGCTCGACGGAGACAGCAGGTCGGGCTCGGCGCCACGCTCGCCGGGTCGCTGGTAGTGCTGGTGGCTGGGCGTTACCGGCACGCTCGAAGGACGACTCGGGGATCCGCCGCCGCTCAGCAGGGCGCCGTAGTGCTGCTGCTGCAGACTGCGCACGTTGAGCTCCAGGAAGCTCTCGGCCACGGGGTCCCGGTGCTTGGTTCGGCCCGCCACTTTCTTGGCCTGCCAGAGATATGCCACGCGGCGCGCAAGTTAGCGTCGTCGACAGGAGTCTGAACGTCCGAAAGGTGTATCATAACACAAACAGGAAGGCACAAGAAAGTAGGCGATAACAACCGTATATACCAACTATATGCTCTGTTACAACCTAAGAAAAAATGTCAGCTCCGCCCACAGAAACGCGGCGCGCCTGCCCATCACCCGTGGAAGATAGTCATGCCAGGTGGTTACCGCTCTAACTGTAAGTACTTTTTCTCGGCTAATGTAAATACTAGGTATATAAAGAGCTAAAGGTACGTCATTACCACCTAAGACATTACGTTTGGCTGAGCAGCGCTGTCACAATCCCTGACGGAATTCGCCAGGACGTTCGAGTATCCGACTAAAACCAGTGACATATACGTGCGTCTGTTTGGGAACCCAACTATTCGAAACGTTCGAGAAGCGCTTGACGTCACGAAAATGAGTAAGCGCTATTGGATGGAGCTTTTATGCAAATTTTCTGTGGGAGTGACATCGATGGCTGTCGGCGGAGCTGACATTCCTTTTCTCACATGTTAAGGTCGCGTCCAAGGCGCCGCGGCGGTTCATTGGTTACGGTGCGCTGCTGCCGACCCGGCCGAAAGACGCACGGTCGATAACGGTCGCGGCGGTCGCATTTCGGTGGAGGCAAGGTGCTAGAGGCCCGTGAACTGTGCAATTTCGGTGCGCATTAAATAACCCCAGACGGTCAAAGTTACCCGGAGCTCTGCACCACGGCGTCTCTCAGAGCCCGGGTCGCTTTGGGAAGTGAAACCCACAAACCAACCAACGAACCAACATTTGCCGCTGAACTAAGTGACGTGTAACCGATTCGCAGCGCTGACAGCTGGTCACGACTGATTGGATATCACTGGGCGAAGTGGTAAACTACTAGCAGAGTTTTTTCAAGGACTCTGCCCAAAGCAATCAAAACCGATAGCTATCGCTAAACAAACTTGAGTTAACCGCGTTACACTACGGCGATTTTTTTTAATGTAACAAACAAGGCCAAATGCCAGCCTCGATAATGCACCGTCAGTTCTTGATATCTACATTGGAAACTAGAAATTCCGGAGCACTGTTTTAGGCACATATTTACATGCTTTCGAAGATCTTCCATTAAAAGATTTGAAGGAATCTTGAAGATAATTATCATGAGACGTTGTATAAGTTTTCGTCCACAAAGAGTCTATTACATATCAGACAAATTGAGAGACCAACTCGGAGAAAGTACGGAGGCTTTTCAGTATGGCATACATTTGGAGTGGTGCTACCACGGCCGCTATGGCTCCGGGTGCCGCGTCTCCTCCCATCTGACAACGGTACCGATAGAGTTTCCTACAGTAAAGACTTACGCATCACTCGAACACCTCAAAGGAGGGGCTCTGCATGTTTTTTTCTTGTATGCTAATTATATCCTTAGATGCCTTATCAAACAAGACGAGTGACCGTTGGCGTCAATACGAGTGACGCAAAAATCAGCGTCCTGTGAAGTCATCATAACGCCACAGATCACCAAAGTTTGTGGCGTTAACGTCACATAACGTCATATTATGTGACATCACATAACGTGATGTCACATGGTGATGTCACCACATGGCATCGTCGCTTGATCATAGGTGGGCAGATCCCGGAGGCAGTGCAGAACCACGCTGCAGCTTCCCACTAGTGGCGCCAAGCCCGAAGGAAGTGCGGAACTGGGCGGCCTACCTTGTATCGCTTTACTGCTCTCTTTGTTCCTTTCTCTCTTTCTTTCTCTCTCCCTGTTTTTTTCTGTCTCTTTTTTGTATCTGTTTATTTCTATTCCCGTCTTTCTCTCTCTATATATTTCTAGCTCTTTCTTTCTCCTCTTTCTCTCTCTTTTTTTCTATATCTTCTTTGTGTTTGTTTCTTTCTGCATCTTTCTCTCTCTATTTCTTTTTCTGTCTTTCTTCCCTTTCTCGCTATCTCTGTGTACTCGCTCTCTCGCCCAGCAGGGTTGACACGCCGGAGAAATCGGCGCACGTGTTCTGGGAGCAAAGCAGATGATGATGAAAAGGACGAAAAGGAAGAAGATGACGAACAGAGCGCGTGCCGGTTCATGATGATAGTTTTCAGTCCACTCTGCGCGGGCTAAGGGCCGGCTTAAAAAAATGAAGAATAAGATGGCTTTCGCCTGCAAGTCCTCTTAGGCGGACGCACAAGGGACCCTGCGAGTGTTTTCTTGAAGTTCTGTATGTCTACTGTTAGCCATACGTCGAGGCCCCATCTTTGTGCGATCCTTGCTCGCTCACAGCAAGGCGAACGCATTTGTTACATTACTGTTCGCTTTTTTTGTTTGTTTGTTTCATCGTTTAAGTAGCACCGGAGCGAGTCGAGATCGCATCGTCCAAAACAAAGGGCCAATCCAATCACGGCAGTATATCTTTCACCGCGGCGAACAGAAGAGATCAGGTTGTCCAACTGCCAGCTCTAACAGGATTGTCTGTCACGTGCGCTGCCGGATACGTGCACGTGTACTGACTGGGCGCCACGTCCGACAAATCACCCCTCTTTCCACCTACCTAAACCTGCCTGCCCTCGGAGCGCGTAAACATAAGCTCGTCTTATCCGGATTAAAAAGGGACTGCTCGTCACTGCATTCGCGCAGACGCCAGAGTGGCGCGGATTCGATCGACGAAAGAGAGAGAAGCCGTTTCTACTGGCATGTGCGTGCGCTGGCTGACGACGGGATTTCCGAGCGCTCTTAGCGTTCGAGGCGAAAAAACAACAAAGAACGGCCCGAGCCTTGACGTTTTTGCGAATGCGGCTCGCCTCATTTGCGAAGTGCCTCGCTAGCTGGGCAATACGCTTTTATTCGTGCGGCGTCGGGTCGAGTAGCTAACATGGTCGAGCGATTTATTCATTTATTAAAGACGATAGTCTTTCTTGGGGAACTTAAACGCAGAAATTTTGGTCTGTCTTTCTGTCTGTCACAAAGGAAAGTTTATTGAACCTGTACACGCAAGCGCATGAGACGTTTATAAACTAAATACTCATAAATTGCGTCAATGTAACTTACACAAACGCTAGACGCAATCTTATACAGACAGAGGTAATACACTGTACGCTACCAAGCAACTACAAGTACTCTAAAGACTACGTTTACAACGGAGAGATACAGTGGACCGCAAGCTGAAAAACCACTTGAGTTCTACAAGAGTGTGTGCGACTTTAGGCGCACAGTAGATCAAAAAACGGAGGGGAAAGGATTTGAAGAACTAGCGCCAATAGATTTAAGTTACTTGCTGATGGAAGAAACACTAGAAGACGATGATAAAAGAAAAACGAACCCAAGCCGATGGAAGACATGGAAGAAAAGCAAAGTCCCTGAAGTGGTTCGCGAATTTGACTGGTTGAGAAGATGGAGCGTGTTACCGACGCGTCAACGCCTCGCCAGATTCCACGTGACACCAAATGATAGATGCGTCAATTGTGGGCAATCCGAGACCACTAAGCATGCGTTATTCGAATGCGTTGATACTAAGGGTGTA